>NC_135773.1:5890028-6209216 GCF_028453695.1 Augochlora pura | reverse complement strand
CCGGGTCCGGGCCCCATCCAAATCGCCCCGCCGCCGCCGATGCCTCCGACCCACCTGACACCCTCCGCGACGCCTGAGGACATCACCTGCCTGGTGCCCGCCGGAGCGGTTCTCACGTCCAGGGACCCGCTGCCGCCCAGCACCACTCCCGGGAGCCAGGCGAACAGCTCCCAGTCGGGCAGCTCGCAAACCGACAAGTCCCCCAACATCGAATGCGTCGTCTGCGGGGACAAGAGCAGCGGCAAGCACTACGGCCAGTTCACCTGCGAGGGTAAGTCTTCGTTCTCGTACCCCCGCGAATCCGATCGGGACACCGCGAGTCTGCTCTGCCTCGCCGCCGAAACGTCGCGGGTCCCGTCGCGAGTCGGACGTCTGCCAAACTGCCAAACTGCCAAACTGCCAAACCTGCGATCGGCTGCCGAAAAAATACCAAAATGCCCCATTAATAACGCGGCGGGGTGTTACCCGGGAACGTTCGCGCGCTCGTTCCAAGTTTAATAAAGATGTAAGTTTAACGGGGACGAGAATCGTGGCGAGACGAACGGAGACGGAGCCGAGGGTGCGTGTTCATCTGAGAGTAAAATTATTGAGAGTCGCTCTCGAGAAGACAAGTTATCAGCTCCATCGAGAGTACCGGCGGAGAGCCAGCGGCAAATTGAAAACCTATTCGAACAGTGTTCGCGTGGCTGAGAGTTTCCGATCTGAGCAAGCCGGTTTTCCGTCTCGGCTTATCGTCGCACCCACAGTACATTCATCGCGACTATACGTATTAAAAAGAACTTTTGCGGATTATTGTACGCGAAGATTAACATTGTACCAACTTTGATTGAATATTCCATTGTACATTCCGCAAGTAGGTTCCCACAGAATAAGTTCATTCACACGATGAGGTTTTTTGACCTAGTTGGGCATTTTATCGAATGTTCGCGAAAAATATAATTGCCTCGTGTGCTCATACACGTCTACAGCTTTTCTTTTTGCGGCGCTAATGCCGTCCTCGATTATTAGCAAATCGGTAAAATGGCCGAATTTGATCAAAGAACTCTAGCGTGCGATCGAGCTGTAAGCGTGAACAGTGTATCCTAATTGATACGATGCTTCGAACGTCGACTTCGATCGGATGTGTCCTTACGACCTATTAAGTAAAACGATATTACGTGCATACGTACCCGAAAGCAAAACGAGGTACATTTCTGAATAATGACGGCATTTCCGAATTTCGGAATTTTGGAATTTTGGAATTTTGGTCCACCGCTGCAGGTTCTGCCCGAGAACGCGCGGTAAAAAGCAGTGGCGCGCAAGAAAAAGGTCTTGCTAGATCCGTCGCGTCGTAACGAAGAAAAATTCCGCGGTTGGTACGAACGTGTGGATCGACACGGTTAATCGAAATCTATTGGGGTTTCTCGGAAATGAAGACTTATAGATCCTCCCACGGGCCTAGCCTCGACGGACGAGCTCTGCTCCCCTGCTTGTTGGCGTTCCTCCCTATTATCCCGAATTACGTCTTATCGATATCGGATCACCGATGGTAATTTATATCTCGCGAGTGATTTATCGCGCTCGATCGTCTTGATTACCGACGGCCCGTCCGCTTCGTTGCGATCCGTTGCGATCCACTGCGAAGGAAGTCGCATCGAACGCGCCGATTACAGGATAGGGCGTTTCATTGCGGATGATGCATCGTCCGCGGAACAAGTGTTCGACACCTGATCGCGATAAAATCGGAAGCTGTGCGGGACGCGATGACACGTACGGGACACGCGACACGCTATACGGTGCACTGTACAGGAAACATGGGACACAGGCCACGGGCCACGGGACACACGAGTGCCTTTGCTCACCCCTTTGAGATTCGGTGCCACCGTGCCTCCGTGCACCGTTCATCGTTAATCTTTCATCGTTCCCTTTTCATCGCGCCTCGTCGTCTCTCTTTAATCCGTCACGCATCGAAACTACCCGTCTCCTCGGGCAGACAGCGATCCCGATATTTACAAAGAAGTACAGACAGGCGGCAACTGGTTCACCAAATTTTCCTCTTTCGACGAGTAGACGATACTCGTTGCTAACTCTTTGCCACTTGTTCCGCGTAACGCACGCCAATGGGTCGCCTCGGTGATCCGTCTCCCAAGCCCCCATTAAAATTCATGAGTGTCGGTCTGTTTCTGTATCTTGCTCTTTCGTTTTCTGCCTTTCGCCCCTTCGTTTCAGCCCTTGCACTAGACTCCCTTCCGTGATCTACAAAGGTTCGCGGTAAAATTCGTCGAATCTGGTCGCTTCGACTGTTACAAATATTAACTTTTAGTAAATAAAATGATAGTACCGCACCATTCCCTCACCTGCCTCCGCGCAGCGATTCGTCGGAAGCGAAAAACGTGGCCGATCGAAAACCGCGGGATCTCGACGATCGAGATCTGAATCTAGGCCGAGGGACCAATCCCACGGGAATCGATCGCGAAACCTCGTTTCAGAAGACTCGCGTCGCGACGATTGACCGATGACGTTAGCGTTTAAAACGCCGCTAAAAATAATACGCGGCGAACAAGCCGAGCGGTGGCAACCGAAAGAGAGAACCCCCTCCCTTCTCGCGGTTCGTTAATTTCCAACAATTTGTGCCGGCTCGAACTCGAACTCGGACACGAGCACAGACTGTACGAAGATTCGACGCCTGGAAACGTACGATTCGAGCGGGTTAAGAGTCTGTCTCTTAATTGAACGCTCGAGTTACAGCGGCGACTCCTCTCCGTGGTGTTCCAATTACAGTCGCGCTAACGATATTTACCATTGTTAAGCCGTGGCACTCTCTCGGTCTACCCGCTGTTAGCGGTACCGCGATAACGCGCTTAATCCGACGATAATTTCTATTCGTAGTAATCTTAATTACTCGCCACCCCTTGATTTTCCCTAGGCGATCATCCCGCGACGGCAGGACCTCGACGTGGCTCGTGTCACCTCTTCTCGTTCCCGTTCTGCTCCATTCTGTTCCGTTCCTCCCCATTCCATTCTACTTCGTTTCGTTCTGTTTCACCGTACAGATTTCTAATACTCGATCGAAATGCGACGTCTTTGCTACGGTCTCTTGCCTGATAGTGGATAGGTCGTGATTTTCCGTGTGTCCTCTTGATCCTTGCCGAGGCGAACTCGAGACTTCCTCGAACGCGTCGTCTCTTGTCGTATCGCGCGTCACAGCGTCCAGTTAATCTCGATTCCGGTAGTTGGTTACGTAAGATGCCGTTGGAATCGCTTCACGGCGAAACGGAGCAGCGGAACATCGACAGCAGCGTCGACGTCAGCGACAGACGCGAATGTCGAAGCGCTTTATTGAGAATCATAGAAACATCGATGGGGCCGGTCGGCCGCGCGGCGCATGCCGCATACCGCATACGCCTTCCACATTGGACGTTCATTGGCGTAATCGGCCCGATTGTCGGCGATCGCTTTATTACGACGAATTGATTTTGATGTCAACCGATGTCAAACGGTCGCGAATTATCGTCAATTTGTCGGGACTGACTTTCGATGCGTTCGATCGACGAGATCGCGAGCCAAAGGAGCTCGCGTTTGCCGACGATCAAAGTTCTGTCGCGAGTCGCCGGAGCCGATCCTATCGGAATCTATTCCCTCTTGTTCAAACTTGTTGATATTCGTGACTACCGTCTATCCTGCCACCATTTCCCCTAGCTGTCTGTCGTTAAGGTTATTGAACCGAGGACTGGGCTTTATTCCGAGGGTCGTAAATCGACGGTTCTTCGACGGTTCCTCGACGATTCGGCTTCTCGGCGATTCTTCGCCAGTACTGCGATCGGAACGCGCTAGACGGTGTTCAGGACGAATCCGGAACAGTCCGGCCGACTCGCTCGAGATTAGGTTCGAGAAACGAACATTAATCTGCCGATTACAGCGACTCGGGATCCTCCCATTCGCGGTACCACGTCTGGAACAAGGTTCTTCGTCTTTGGTTATTGCGCAATAGTCGTTCGCGGTTCGACCTCGACTACCCTCGTGATCGCCTTTTTCCCATTTCTTTGTTCTCTTTTCGTTCTTCCTTCCGAGACCGATCGATTCGCGTCTCAACTCGAACCAACCTCGCCGGCGATCGAATCCTGGAAATCACCGTCGTCGACGTGGTGGACCATTTCTCTCCTCCGGTCGACGCTTTCTGAATATATTTACGCACTGGCAAACCGAAGGCCTTGGGTGTAACTGGTAATGTACTTCATTGGCTAATTAGTTTTGTAAAAGAAAAAAATAGACGTGAGACCATCGAATTTAACAGCACTTTCTCCAAATTTATAACACCTACTTTCTGCAGTAACTAAAGATGTTTCGATGTATTGACAGTCCTACTTGCACTGTCTTACCTCAACAGGATTTGCACAGGCTTCAGACTTGGTATACACCGAACGAATTATCGCTTAACCTCAATAAATGTTTCACTGTGCGATTCAGTCGCTACGATTATAATTATTCCATCAATGGAGCCATATTTAAATGCCGAATTACTAAAAACTAAGAACATGAACATATTTTTATGAACCCCTACGCGCAAAAAATTTTTGCACAAACATCCCGGGCCGTATCGTGTTAAGCACTGTTCATTCGATATGGGATCTTGGTATCATATTATCTATAGAGTTCCCAAGTATTTTAAGGAAAATAGTATGCTGAGACTGCTTTATATTACACTAATCAAGCTATCTTGGAATGTGGATGCATAATTTGGACATCCTGCTTTGGTATTAATTCGGACATCACGATTTTGGAAGAAATGCAACATACCTTGTTATGTTTAGCTCCTTGGTGTATACCGCAGGATATGCATACTGTTCGAAATCTAGACGAATTCTTAGATAATTATAAAACCAATTCATGTCGCGAGTGTTGCCAGAAACGTACGTATGTACTTACGCATATATGTGGAATTTTTTCCACGCGTCACGATGATAACGAATTCCTCGCGTAGACTTCGAGCTCTTTTCGATCGAGTCACTTCCTTTACGTAATCGAACGATTTCAACGAACCTTCTCGTCTCGAAGCATTTTACAGCGCGTTCTTTCGATTGTTGTAGCACGTAAATCGGCACCGCGTAAAAATCTATCCTGGTTATCGTGGTTCTCGAGTAGAATGTCGTGTTTCTAAAATTGTTTCGTACACGGTCGTTTGTCTTACGCTTGTTTTACGTACGGTTTACAATCGCCGTATCTGGAACGATATCCACAAGACCCACAAGTTTGTGGTGTGAATACGTCTGTACCGTCTACATGTTTAATTAAACCTTAATGTACATTGTAGAACCACGTTAACATCGCAAAAAACTTGATTTCTTCGTAAGCACCCTGAGTTATATTACTCCTTCCACTATATCTATTATTAACCCTCGCAGTGCCAACAGTTGAGCCTTCACGTTTACGTATACAAATATTTTGAGTTAAAGTTTTGTTGTTATTATCATCATCATCATCATTATTATTACTATTATATTACCGTACTCCTTTTTTAAATAAACGGCAGACAGTACCAAGGGTCAAAGGTTAAGCCTCGGGCTCAGGGTCCGAAAAAACCCGGACGTGGTATGATGAAGGTTAAATCTTTTATTATGTTTATTTTGTTCTGAATTATGTGTATACCATCTGCATGATTTAAAAGGGTCTTGTAGTCTGTAAATAAATAATAGAAATTATAATAATGAACATGGAGCTGTTGTTATGAGGACCAGCGGAGCGACGAATTGTACATTCTTGTACGGGGTCTGCGAAGGTTTAGATCGACGGAAGAAGAATTTGTTTCCTAAGAAGACGGATATGAACGGGGTCTGGTATCGGTATCGATATCGGTATCAGTATCGCGACCGGTATCAGCATTGGTTCGATCGAGGGTTAAAAAAGTGTCAACCGAGGAAAGGAGGCACGCGTACCTCATGCGTCACACGCGTCGCGCGAATAGAAGAAGGAAAGGAAATTTAATTCCGGTCTCGCGGTCTGTGGTACACTGCTCGCGATGCGCGATGGGCGACGCGGGCTATGTGCTGCAAAGGGCTTCCTGTTCGGGGTCTCTTATTCTCCCTCCGAGTCTTACGGTTACTTACGGACTTACCGACTTATGCCTGGCGTACCCTGCCGCGCGCGCGCTCGCGAAGAAGCCAGACATTCTGCAGGCTGCTCCTAGCAGCGGGCTAATCGCTCTAACGAGATCATATTATATTATTCCAACTTTGCTAATCTTTATTAATCTCATTTCTCCTCCAGGCGCGTGCGTTGCGATTCTCCTTGGTCGTATTGTTTCCCGAAACAACCGGGAACGTTTCTCACCATCCTCGCAACTATCCGCGGAGTCTGCCGAAGCGGACTACCCCCCGCCGACGCTGGTTGACTCGTCAAAACAGTTTTCGATTTATCCAGGACGGTTTCGATTCCATCAGATTAACATGTTGACGACGCCGGCTTGACCCATCGGTGGGTCATACGTCTCAGACACGTGAGGCGACGTACATTTGTTTATTTTGCTTGCATTTCACAAAATAGATACTACAAAATAGGTTTATGTTATTTTATTTGGACATTATAAACAGATATTCAATAGTAAAAACATAGAAATTCGATAGCATAAACTTAACATAATTATTTAATTTTTATAAATTTCGGGCGCCGTCTCGCAGAGAAAATCGTGAGTATCGACGCCGGCGTCAACGTGTTAACCGAAGAGTTTGTTCCGTTCTGGGCAAACGAGTAGCACCTAGCAACAGAGTTGAACATAGTATCGACCGATTCTTTACGCTGTCTTGTATTTTGATCAGAGCACAGGGTCTGATTGTGCTGCCATCTGCAGAACCGATCATTTGAAGTTATCACGACATTGGCTACATACGAGTGAACATGAAAGTTTCTAAGAGACTCCGCGAACTCTTTGTCCATGCGTAGAGTAGACTAGAAACGCGGTTTGCTTCGACGGTGTGTAGAATGGTCGCTCTCCGGAGGTTCGCAACCGGTCAAAATTCCTAGTCACGCGACCACTGGGGCAAGGTGGGAATGCAACGCGAGTGCATCGTCCGGCGATGGAAAGAAGGAGGAGAAGGAAGAGGAACGCGGCGCGGTGGTTGCGCGCGCGCGCGCGCGCGCGTCGTTCTCGTTAGTTTCGCTTCCTCCGAACCTCGGAGGCTTAGAGCCTTCGAGTCTGAGAGTCCACGAGGGGCAAGACGTTGGCTAACGGCAACAGGATCTGAGAGGCAAAAGCGCGTTACGCGGCTGCACACTCCGCACCGCGCCGCGCCGCGCCGCTCGCGCCTCCTGCGCGTGTGTGCCTACGTTTCCACGTGTTTCGGTAGGCGCCGACCGACTACGCGACCGTTCGACCGTTCGACTAAGGTGTGTACCTTGATGGTGGCAGTGGCTGCGGCGGCAGCGCTTGCATCGATCATAGAATTACGAAGCGCGACGCATCCCGAACGCATCCTCTGTGACCAATTATCTCGCTAACGAAGCCCCCGCTATCTACCCGCCGCGCCGCTCCGCTCCGAGCAGCGCGCCTCTCCGCGCCTCTCCGCGCCGCGCCGCGCCGCGCAGCCCCGCTGCCAGCCTCTCCGCCAGACCGCCACACCGTGCCGCCTCTCCGCCCCGGCCTGCTAATTAATTATAACAATGTCGTTAATTCTACGCGGCCAACTCGAAATGTTACCGACCGAATCGAATCGTCCCACCGCTTCCTCTCGCCCGCACGTCCTTCCCTGTCGATTTCCTTCCCTTCGACCTCTTCCTTTTTCCCCTCTCCCAGCTTTTTGCCGCCATTCACGGAAAATACTTCTTCGACGAGAAAATTAGCATACACGTTCTTATGCCAAACAGAATTGCTCACATCGTGTCTTCATCAATATGAATGTACTTATCGTGATGCGTTTGATATGTTCTCCCGTTTAATCGTTTTAAACAGTAAGTACTTCCTCCTGCATCTACCTGTGATCCACTCTGCAACGCTCACTCCAAATAGTTTTTCCTATTAAGTACGGTCAATTAAATTACATTAAATTAAAATTAAATATTCCTACTTGTGTTATTTTGCGGCCAACTCCGTCAGAGTTACCCTACCATCGTTAACCCTTGAGCATTTTGCATGTCAGATCCGTTTGGCTGTCCAAAGAGACTTTAAGAAACTACCACCGTTAAACTCCCAACCGATCAGAAGCGTTACTAACTAGCATCTTTATCAGCGAAACCGCGATATTTGACTGATTCTTGCATTTATCGTGTGGCCGCAACACGCGTTGAGTCGAATTGTTATCGAATCGTTCTCGCGGTCCACTACGATCCCCTCGGTCCACTGCGATGCGTACTTCCGAAGCGAACGAGGAAACGTTCTTTCAAGTTACTACTCGGAATGGAATGGCCGCGAACGAGCCGCAGCAATGAAAATTCAATGACGCGAACAATTTGAGCTCTCGAGGGCCGTGCAAGCTGCAATCTGAAAGTATAAACAGTAGTTGTCTGAGTCCCTTTCTTTCTCTCACTCTCGCGTTGTCTCTTTCACTCTCTTCTACTTTCCTTCCCTTTGCGCCCCTATTGCCTCCAACGTGTCTCCTCATCCTATCTCTCTTTCTCTCTTCCTCTCTCTCTCTCTCTCTCCCTCTCTCTGCGCCTTCCTTCGCAGAAAACCTTCCTCCGTTTCCCCCTTTTAGACGGGTCCATTTCTCCGATTTCTCTCGCGGCACCTCGGTGCACGTACGCAGTGTCTCCCGGAGGAGGTTGGCTCGCGTACTATAATCGCGTAATTTGCGTGTAACGACGCAATTTGTAGTTACGGCGACCCCAGAGACTCTTTCGTAACATGGACGACGACAACGATTACGGCTACGACGTGGATGCGAACGGTTGCGACGACGAGAAAGATTCTGACAACCACCGGGACGGACATAAAGACGGGTGCAACCAGAGTACCGAGTAGACGAGCTCGCGGTGCGATGGCAGTTCGAACTCGTCGCCGTTGTCGTTGTCGTCGTTGTTGTCATTGTCGTTGCCGTCGTCGGTGTCGTTGTCGTTATCATTTTCAAACTCGATCCAACTCGCTCAATAGGATTTTGTTACGGAATACTAGATTGACCAAGAAATTTTCCCACAAACATCAACTGATATTTATCAACCTCGTCTCTTGCGATTTCTTGCCTGTCTAGGCCAAAGAATCGCTTCGTTATTACGATTACATCATCGAAGAAACAATGTATGTACCTAGCAGAAATCTGCGTCATCAAGAACTTTTACGCTTACAAGCAACATTCACACGTACGCTAATCTTTTCTATAATATACGAATTATATTCGAATACTCGCTATGCAATATATCTATCTAAATTGAGTTTGCCACTTCAATATACAGAATGATGTCCCACATCACGTAGAACTCACTTCAGGAATAGATCCTACATATACATGGAAGCTATAAATAGGTTCACATAAACATATGTTCCGTTTGACTTTGTTTTTTCGTTATGGAGATTGTATTTGCTAATATTCACAACAACTTGCCTTTGCACGAAAACAAATTTGAATAGAACGTATGTTTGCATGAATATCTTTCATTTTTATGCACAGAATCTATTTTCTGACATAGATACCACAGGTTACGGTACAGCCCGTATATTAATAATATAATATCAAATATAAAATAATATAAAAATAAAGAAATATTTGTCGCAGAAGTTGTTTTAAAGCGCTAACGAAGGATTACCGTAATGACGACGACTGCCATTGACCGCGATCGCGATGATCCCCAATCATCGTTCGGCCATCGGGGGGATCTCGTTTATCTGGATCCGAAGCTCTCTGTACAGAAGGCTCCTTGTTGTCACAGTGGCGATACGAATTGGCTCCGGATTCGTTCAGCGAAACTCGTCGAAACAACAATTCAGACTTTTGCTCCACTGGTTTAGCTTTTAGTCATCGTTTGCCCTCGCACGTTTGTACGACTCGCGATAAGTTTCGTAATTTTTAACGAATGTAAGAAAATGTTGACAAATGGAAACGAGAGAGAGGGGGAGAGAGAGAGAGAGAGAGAGAGAGAGAGAGAGAGAGAGGATAAATATTTCTGAGGAAAGAATACGGGATGTTTAACTGTAACTTTGCCTCTTTTCAGGATGCAAAAGCTTCTTCAAGAGGAGCGTCAGGAGAAACCTAACGTACTCGTGTCGAGGGAGTAGGAACTGTCCCATCGACCAGCATCATAGGAATCAGTGCCAGTTTTGTCGATTGAAAAAGTGCCTGAAGATGGGCATGCGACGGGAAGGTACGTACCGAGATACATTCTTCGTAATAGACCACCATGGCGTTTCGCGTGCTACCGAATCGCAAACAGATGGGATTCCGATGAAGGGCTCGCGGCTCGAATTTTCGAGATTTATTTAAAAGAATTGGCCATGAAAATCATTTGCCAATGCTCGTAAGGTTAGAGTTCGCTGGGACGGAATCGCGTTTCAATTTGCTGTCATCAAACGCGAATGTATCGATGGCACACGTTGTACGAGAGGCAACACAGCGTATTCATATTAACCGCGTTTGCAAAGAGAAGCTTCCCGACGTCTGTTTGAAAGCCGAGGAAGAGAGAGAGAGAGAGAGAGAGAGAGATCGAAACTAATATCAGCCGATCGTCTAAGCGGGAAACTAAAGGCCGCGCCGCGCCGCGCCGGCCGGCATTCCTTCCTTCCGGTCAGCAGCGCGTTCGTTCGGTGCGAAACCCTAGCGAAAGTTTGCACGCTGGTGGTTCCGAGCCGTGGCACGCAGCCGCGAAAACTTGCGAGAGGTTCCCACGCCACTCCCCTTCCGAGATTCGTTTCTTTTTCTCCTCGTGAACTTGGCTGCTCGCGGCACGATACCATCTGACCTTGTTGGAGCATGCACGAGTTGGTCACCGACGTCCGCGCTCGTACTCGCGCTAAAGCTCGGCCCAGGTGTACTCATTTCCGTCCGAGGTTTCGCAGCGGTTCCTCGACAGCTCGACACCCTGCTTTGCTTCCTCTCTCTCTCTCTCTCTCTCTCTCTCTCTCTCTCTCTCTCTCTCTCCCTTCTCTCGCCGCTTTCCCCACTCCACACTCATGCTCCATCGGCCCGCTGTCCTGCTTGCCGACCAATTTCCTCGGACTTTTCCGTGTAGGTGCCCTCGACCGACCGCGATCCGCGATCCAGGATCCACGATCCGCCGCCATCCGCACCGACTTTCGTCTTCCGTGCTCTCTCCCGCTCCCTCCCGACGTTTCTTTCCCGGTTGTTCTTCCTCTCCCTACCTATCGCGCGACTAGATAGCATCTGACCTTGTTCGAGGCGAACGCTAGCGAGACGGTCATCGACACGAACGGTCAAGGAGCGCGGTCGAGTCGAGTCGAGTCGAGTCGAGAGACTCGGCGCGCGTACGACGCGGGTCGCAGGACGAAGCACGCAAAACGCAAGAGACAGGACATTGCTGGCCGGGCATAGAATTCGACCGATGGCGACCGTCTTCCCAGGAAGAATTCAAAGTACGCGTACCGTCGACAATATTTTTTCCACGCGCGGCCACCTCGCGTCGCGTTTTTCCCACGAGACGACTGCCGCGCGCGTTTTCTGCCCCGTCGCGTCGCGGCTACGTCCGCTTATTATACGGGACGAAGTCTCGACTTTTGAAAATAATTCGATGCGTTTGCGGGGCACGCAATTCTGCGTCTTACCATTGGCTTCGAAACACGAACCAACATAAATCAAAGTAAACCAACGTAAATCAGCATAAACCTGCGTAACGATATAATGTAAACTAACGTCAATCTATGTATGTGCCAACCAACGCAGAACAACGTAAAGCAACTTAAATCAATGTAAAACAACGTAAATCAAGACAACGAGAAGGACGAGGATAACAAGAAGAGTCAAAATATTTGATATTTATAAATTTACGGGAGGTTTCGATAACAAACAATAGATTACAAGTTACCGGTTAACGGTAGAAGTCGTAAAGGAGGCGCACCTGATACCCGAGACACGCTGGGATAGAAAAGAAGTCGAGCTGTTCGCAGAAGATGTTAACATTTCTGAAAATCCTGTGCAGGCTATTATTGTTGCCGTATAATGCGATAGAATTCGCTTGTTTGAAAATAGTACGGTGTTTAGTGGATGTTCGAGATGATGTAATCGCTATCGATGTCCCACGGTACGTTTTACGACAACTGTCTGGATGGTTATAACCGTAAATAATTTTGACCACTTGCTAGCCTCTTACATGGATTATGTCACTTTTGCGAATAATGTTGATGCGAGGATATACATAGAAACCTCTATGTAACACTTAATAGGTTTAGAAATAATCCTCTAGTTCCATTTCATTCATATCATAATATGTGTGACTAAAGGGATTTCAACGTTTAATAATAATTATAATAGTTATTATATTATATCATATATTAATGTAATATATTGTTATACAATAATAATTAGTGTTATTGTTATTATTATTATTATTATTGTGAGATGAAATAAGAACGATCTAGTAATGGCGCACTGGAGACAAATTCATCGATGACTTTAAACGCAAATGAACGATCAGGACGCCGATATCGTACTCCTCGAAGAATTTTGGATCCTCGGTGGAATTTAACGAGCTGCTTTTAACGATTCGGGTGATCCATACCGTACGGCTTTCACCTAAACGCTCGGTACGATACGAAGGAAGTGGAAGAGAACCGTTTCTCAATGCGGATAGTAACGAATAGAGGCAGAAATCGAGAGACCGATAAGCGACGGATAACAGGGAGACGATCTGACCTGAGGAAGAGCATATTCGCGAACAGGGTTAACTACCGCGCCGTCGAATAGCACACCGGTATCGGTGGTACCGGGTGCCGGGGACGGCGGGAAGGTGCCACGAAGATGAGAAGACGAGCCAAGTCGAAGTTGAAACCAAAGCTAAAGTCGATGTTGATGCCGATGCCGATGCCTGACCGAAGATGAGAACGAGAGGTCGAGAAGGATGAGCGAGAGTAGAAGGAAAGGAAGAAAAGGAAGGGAAGGAGGAAGAAGGAGGAACGTTAAAAGGCGAGAAGGACGCTCGGTGGAGGATCGGTGGAGGATCGCTGGAGGATCGCTGGAGGATCGCTGGTGGATCGCGAACCACGGCGAGGGACGGTGAGCGGAGCGAGGCGAGGTGAACCGTGTGCTGGTAGGGGGCTAGAAGAGGGCACCATGAGAAGGGGTATCGTGGGGTAAAGGGGGACGAGTCGGTGGTCCGAGGTCAGCGGGGTGCATGACCTTACCTCGGGGGCCCCTTCCTTCCGTGGGGCCCCCGAGGCAGACAGGATGCGCTCAAGATTACCCCGTAGATACTGTCCGCGATGATTACAGAAATCTAGGAAGCCGCTCAATTTAATTAACCCTTAATTGCGAGTGCCCGGCCACGATGACGACGACGGCCAAGACCACGGCCACGACCACCGTCGCCTTTTCTGAATCCCGCTTTCATCTTTCGCTGGATTCCCGGGAAATGACCAAGTCCCGGAGTCGTCGGCTTTCTCGCCGCGCGAGGAATCGCCGTTGAAAAGGAATATCGGGCCTTGTCGAGAGCATTAGTATCGCGGAGATGGATACGACTCGAGTTTCAACGTAGATTCCGCTTTATCATTCCGCGTTCGCGTTCGCGTCGGTGCAGCATAGCGCGGCTTGCCGAGGCAACCATAATGGCCATTACGGGCGCATTAACTGAAATTAGACATTGTTTCCCTTGCGGGGTTAGAACGATGCAACAATGGGAGGACGACGAAGGCGGATAGAGGCCGGTCCGCTCGGGCAAACGTTCGGGCCAGCCGAACCAAACCAAAACGACCAACGGGACGCGTCGAAGAGAATATAAAAAGGGACGAGAGGAGCCGAGAGACCGAGCAAGATGGTAAAAATTACGCGAGGTCGACACACGAAAGGAAGGAGAAACTGACCGAGGAGGAAGGAGAGCGTACATCTATGTATACTCTTTGTCTCTTTCCTGGTTTATCCGGCGTGCCTGCTCTCTATCTCTGGCCATCTCTCTCCATCTCTCTCCATCTCTCTCGATCTCTCTCTCCATCTCTCTTCATCTCGCTACATCTCTCAGTCTCGGTCCCATCTCTCTTGGATACAAGCGTTTTTCTCGGTCCCCGATGACTGCCTTTCTCCCCAGCGTGCGCCAACGAGAGATTGCCGATATTACGCCGGGGTCGGGATCGTGACTTTAATCAATTAGCGGGGTTTCTCGGACCTGGGAAATGATTAGTAATCCGGTCGGTGGTCGCCGGTCGATTCTCGAAACCACCTCGTGTCCCTATGCAGTGGCCCCACTACGATATCTCCGACCAATCCGACGCTATGCTTCGCCTCGCGCAGAATTTTTTCCCGCGGAAAAGATGGAACAACGAAAATGACCTTGCGCATAACTCGCGGCGAGCATAACGGAAATCCGTTACGCGGGAGCATTGACGCTGTGCGACGTGACGCGAAGCTTAGGCGACAAATCGAACCGTGTGACTCCACGCGACGGCGAATTCGAGGTGAGACCGTTCCGCGAATACATAGTTGGACTGCTTTGAGGAGATTCCAAGATGATGCGAATTACGATTTATAACGCCGAAGCGTGTGACTTGTCGCGACGTGTTGCGCGCGATGCGATTGCTAGCGTCAAACGATCCGCGCCGTCTTTTCTCTTTTGGTCGGTTCCAACGACTCGAGCGGTCGACAAGGTGATCGCGGACGATGATCCGATCGTAGTTGCAACGAACGAGAAATTGGTTTGTCGATTCGCTCTCGCACGGTTCGCTCGGAATAGTTCCCGCGAAACGCAGCGGTCTCCAGACCGTGTTTACTTCGCATAATCTCTTTCCGACCATTAAAATACAAAGTAGACGCATTACCATGACAAAACTGTCGTCGGGTCAAGAGTACCTGACACCGTTCGTGGGGGATTGCGATCGGAACTTGGGCTCGTTATGCATATTCAGAACGGTGCAAGGTCCACCGTTGCCCGTATTACCCTTTGTTCGTTCCCCCTGCTCGACATCTAGGTAAACTTTCCTTTCGGCTCGCGTTTCGAGCACGTGTTCCCCTATCTCTGCCTGCCTACTTGCCTGCCCGACCTGCCTGCACGGCCTGCTCTCTGCCTGTCCGTCTGTCTACCTGCCTAAGGGAACGCCTAGCTCGAGTCCTGCCCACGGTAATGAACGTATTTTCACTGGCGACTTACCGGTAAACGCGATCGCAAGACGGCCCGCGATTACCCGCGATCACCCGCGATCACCCGCGAACCAATTTCAATTCCGATCGTCTCCTCTTAGCTCCTCTAGAGATTCTAGACTTCACAGTTCACCGCGGTTCGCGCGGCACAAAAGCTGGAATATTAGAAATACATTCAGAACTATGCGCCCGATCGGATCGTACTCGATTCGGAGCAACCGGTGGCGACCTTCGAGGCTGTTCGAGCTCTCGCGCGATCAGAATGTGAAAGTTCACTGGGAAAAGGCGGTCAGCGCCGCGACTTTGGTCGGCGGGCATGCCGATCTATCGACGCGGTTATTTTCAACGGTTTGCGCGCGTCTCTCTTTGCCGCGCTCCGGTCGCATCGTTCTGCCGCGATGTTTGTCTTTTAAGTCGCGGCATCGTCGTCGAGTGTTGTCGAGAACGATGACAGCAACAGCAAATAGAAAAGAAAAAAGCCGTTCATAAACGGTCGAAGAAAGCAGAAGGCATCTCTAATTGGAAAAGAAGAGGACGCGGATAACGGCGACCGCCAGCCTGGACAACTCACCTGCCACGCATCGCGAACCAGTCCCCGATAATCGCGAACGTGGGCAGATAACACGACCACGTGACGATGACGATCTGTTCCCGTCGCCCGTCCCGCGCAGCTGCAGCTGTTCTCCGCGCGGGCCGTCCCGGGCGTTCCGAGCGTTCCGAGCTCTAGATAAATCGAGCCTCCGTGTTATTCTGTGGAACGATTCATTTTCGACGGATCGACGCCGGCGAGATAGCAGGACGTTTCGAGCCGTTGAAATTCGAAGGCTTCGGTGACTCCTCGAGGGTCTCGAAAGGAACGAAGGACGGTGAATTGAACGTCCGAGTGAATCACGCTCCGAAAGTATTCTCGTGTGGCGAGGGAGAGGATCGCGGGGAAAGGGACGCTTTGAAAGACAGTAGGTCAAAAGAGCGTTCTCTTGGCCGCGAACCGGAACGAAGGAAGGACACCGCTGGGAGAAATTCCTTCGCCGGGAGACTCCCACGCAATCGTCGCGGACGATTCACGCGATTACGCGTAATGGGAGAGTCATAAGGGGCGGCGCGTCGTCGCGACGAGCTCGAGCGGATCGGCTTGCATCGAACGCCTCAGTGTTTCGGAAGTTTGGTGTAACCGTCTGCTTGCTAGCAGATTCGAGACTCGAAGAAAGCGGTAAAATGAAGAAATGGTGACGCGTTGCGGAGAGAGTCGTCCACCGACTCCCACGTCTGACGTCTGACGCGTATCTCGCGCACGCGAGCCACCGTGCATGGTGCATTGGTTGCGTAGCTGACCGTAAAGTACGATAACCATCGAATGGGAAGCGTACGCGAACACGACGGCAAACGCGCGTTTGCGGATCGAGTCGACGAGTAAGAGAGAAAGAGAGAGAGAGAGAGAGCGGAGGTGAACGAAAGAAAGCAGATATTAATAACGTGCTTGGTTCGCGATTCTCGCGCGGAGCAATCTTTCCTCGGACTTGCTTGGGCTCGCTTGAACTAGTCCCGACTCGCTCATCCTTTCGGCCTCGTCCTTGTTCTCTTCAGCGATCTCGCTCTCGTTCCGTTCCGTTCCGTTTCGTTTGGCTCGGTTCGATATCGTCCGGTCCCGTCCTCCAGGTTCGTTCGTTGTACCTTCCTCGATCTTAATGTTGTTCGCATATAACGCAAGACCGTACCGTCGAGTAGCATGCGAGCGCAGGTCTCGCCGCGAGCAGACACCGTGGGAATGTTAGGCGGGCCCGCTGGCCGCTCTGCCCGCTCTGCCCGCTCGCGCTGCCCTCGCCTCTTTTCTCTTTTCTCCTCTCCGGTCTTCTGCTCCTTTCTACCTTGGCACTCTTCGCCACTCTGCTCTCTGCTCTCTCTCGTCTTCTACTCTCTTTCCGCTGTTTCGGCCTGCTCGTTTTTCTTCTGTTCGGAACCCGCGCGTAACCCCTCGTAACCTCGTCGGATCCTTTCGACTCTCCGCGTCTGCCCCTTTCGTTCCTCTCGCCCTCGCCGCGTTCCTCACGAACGACGACTCGTTCAAGTGTGTGGTGTCGGACGTGTACCGGACGCGTATCGGACGAGTGTCGTTCAATTCGACCAATGAATATCGCGAGCTCGAAGTTTGCGTATTTAGTAGAGCAGGGATTTGGGGTGGTCGCAGTGCTATGTCAAATCGCGCCGGCAATTCCCCCCTAAACGCGAGTGCGAGCGCGAGCACGCGGAGGGTAGTCGCCGACGAGTCGAGTCGAGTCGAGTCGGTAACCTTCTTTCCGGCGAAATTATCATAATGGCTCGGAACAGAAGCATGGCCCGGAGCGACCTTCGCTCGCTTGGAAACTGCCTGGCACGATGCATATTCTCTCGCCATCTTCCGCGAGTCTACGAGCTCCGCTCCGCCTCGCCTCGCCTCGCCTCGTCTCTGCTCTATACTCGACTCGACCGGCGCGGCGAGTTTACGTGTGCTCCCTCGAACTCGCCTCGGTTACCTTGCCGAAGCAGCGTCAACTATACACACGCACACACATCTAAGTACGCGGGTATACATACCCCTCGCACGGTAATTACGTGACGTATTAATACCAGTTATTCCGCGTCGACTGGTTCTCTGCTCGTCCCGATCCGCAGGTGTATTTTCGACCTCTTTCTCTTTCCCTCCACGTATTTTCCTCGCTCTCGTCTCCGTGTGTCTCTCTTTTCCTCTTCCTTCCTCCCTTTCTTCCTTCCTTCCTTCCTTCCTGGCTGGATGACTGGATGGCTGGTTGCCTGGTTGCTTGGTTGCCTGATTGTTCGCCTTCCATCCTCTCTATCCAGTCCTCTCTCTCTCTCTCTCTCTCTTTCTTTCTTTCTCTCTCACTCTTCGCCTCTCACTTTCTCCCTCGTTCTTCCTCGTCCTTCATCTTGCTCTCGAACCGTTCTTCCCTTTTCTTTCGGCTGCGTTCCATTCCCTCTCATTTCTCTCTCGCGTCGCGCTCGCATCCTCCTACGAAAGGTATGCACTCGTCGTACAATAGGACGCTTTTACGAGCACGTCGAAGAAGATCGAGGCGTCGAGTACCAGCGAACACGCGCGAACCGAAACCTGCTAGCATCCGTTCAGTTGAGGAATCGATTTGACTGCGACTGAACCCGTGCCTACGTCTATCTCCGCTCTTTTCGAGTTATCGGTTGCGGATTCTGCTGTCTATCGCAGTACAACTTTTCAGTTCTGCCAATGTGAACGAACTCGCGGTTTCTTTGCCATTTCTCTCAGCAAGAGGGGTCAACCGACCTCGTGCCTACACCTGCGATCTTAAAGGTCTACTTCCGATACAGTTCACTAGGTGCTCTGACGAGACATGGGTACCATCGGTGAGGGTTTCTATCGTGTGTTCTGATGTGCGGTACCCGCTGCAAAAACATTTCATTGGGTTCTCAAAGCCGCAAAAAACTTGATTCCTTCGCAAACTCCTTGACCCATTTCACTAGTTCGAATGTATCTGTTATTAGACCAATGTCGAGCAAATTGAATAATTTGGTAACGCTTTATAAACACTGGGTCGTAACGACACAGTCACCAGATTATATGTATCTCACTTGTACAATTTGAAAGCGTCAAGTGAATAAATAATAATAATAACTAAATTGCAGATTTTATTCGTTTATGGCAAAATTTAAATCGATGTCAAGATTAAGAGATATTGAAAACTGTGTGGCAGAAAGAAAAAATCTTATATTTGAGTCCAATGTTTTATAATTGATGAAGGCATCTTTAATTTTGCATAAAGATTCGCACTCTAATACTGACGTTACCATAGTATGCAATACCGCCCTTACTCATATCAAATCATCGTTAGAAAGCGACGATGTTTCGCTAGCGCCTCTCGCGGAAGCTTACGAAAATAAACTTTTAGCGTCCGAGAAAAATTGGGGAACGGATAATCGGGGTCCAGCTTTGCTCCTTCCATCGTGTTCTTATCTTAAAGGGCGCTGAACCTTTGCGTTCCGTGCGATTTGTAATCGGCGAAATCGTGGCGTTCGTATCGTGGACTGCGAAAGGTTGTGATGGTTCGAAGGATCGCGGGGAATCCGAGGTCCCAAGGATGGAGCGGCGTCTTCCGAAGTGGACACTCGTGGTGCCTCGACATGGTAACGGGAAGACGATACGGAAATCTTAATAGCATCGACTCGCGGCGCTTCTTAGCGTTCTTTGCGACGCGACCGCCTACTCTTTACCTTGCCACCTTCGAGCCGAAGCTGATGCTCGAGGGGCTCGATGGGCTCGATGGGCTCGAGAGGACCGGCACCCACTTATTAGCTACGTAAAAATGATTCCGTGCTGCATCGGCCACGCGATACGCGTCTGCTCTTCCCATTTCCCACTTGTCGTTCCTTCGAATGCGTTCTCGTTCTCGATCTCCTCCTATTTTCTCGAGGGTTCCTGTTTTTCGAAGCGCGGTGCGCAGCGCGCTCAAAGTATAAAGAGAGCGGGCGAAACGGTACCGGTCGGGCCGCGAGCAAAGGGTTGAGATCGGCAAGCAGGCGAGGGAGACAGGTAGAAGCCGAGGAGGAGCACTCTTCCCATCATTAGGTTATTTCGTTGCCGGTTCGCCCGAGGGACTTACGTAGGTGTTTATTTATCGTCGAAGGCCGCACGCGGAGAATTAGTACCGGCCGATGCACGCCTCTATAATCTCTATTCGAAGCAATTATCTCGCGAATCCCGATGGACCTTCCGAACAGAACCTGACCGAACCGTACCGAACCGCAGCGAACCGAAATTCACAGCATGTTCCCGTCTCGTCGAAGTCTCGTCCACGAACGCGAGTTTCTACGACGTTTCGAGCTGCCTAGCATCGCCGACCCAATGACCCCGAGCCGATGCCCATGTAGGTCGTTACAGTCACCGTCACCATCACCGTCACCGTCACCGTCACCGGAGAAACTGCAACCATTCGGGTTTACGGGATATTTCGCCGCTTCTCGCTTTCTTTATATCCTTCTCTCTCGCTCTCTCTCTCTCTCTCTCTTTCTTTTTCTCTCTTTTCTCCCGTCTTCCGTGTCGTGGCTCGCGACACGACGGCACGGCATTTATCACGGACTCGTGCACGCGCCCGTTTCTTACAACAAAACTGACGCTTGCCTCGTACACGCACGAATCTACGGCTGCGATTACACAGATGTTCGACGGAATAGGAAATTTGACTTTAATTCGCGGTTTTTACGGATCCGGATCGCTGTGGGTAGCCCCTCGGTCCGGCGGTTAGCGGTTGTAGCGAGAAGGACGAGCAAAAACGTGACGCGTGGACGACATTTACGGTCTCGTGTTTCGCTAAAGGATCGTATTTTCTTGTCGACATCCTCGAAACGACGTTTCGACGTTTACGGTGTCTCGTTCGAAAGTCGACGCATCGAGACGTTCGCGTTCCTTAGGTCGGCCCAACCGGTGCAACGTCCCTTGATAATAATATTCGATATGTATTCATTTACGGTAAGAAATGTCTTTGGATAACAGCAATGAGCTTTTAAGCTATCGTAAGATGCATCTGGCACTCAAATCACGCTGGGATAGAAAAGAAATCCAGTTGTTTGCAGTAATCATTGACATTTCTAAAAATCCTGTTTAAACTGTTATCGCTGTTGTACCATAATGCGACACGATTTTCCTTTTTCAAAATAGTATCGTGTCTGATAGATGTTTGATAAGTACGACATGTTTGAGGTGGATAGAGTTTTAGTTCGGATAGACCCAGGTAGCAAAAGGACGTCTTAAAGACGTCTGGGTTGGTATGTCGTTATATTATTCAGTCGTAAGACACTCAGACCTAACATGGACGTCTTGAAGACGTCGTGTGCTATCTGAGTAGGATCTGGCCGATCTGGCCAATTTGGCCACTGATTGCTGGATGATCCATTGCGTCACGAAACGACTTTCGGGACCAATTTTTATTTTAGTGCTGGTCAAAACATCGCGACGCATCTTTGTCATTTTGAAGCTGGACGCAGCTAACGCGGCCGATGTTTTAACGAAACTCTTTTCCGCGCGCATCGCTCGGTATCCGACATCCAGCATCGAGTATCCAGCATCCGGCATCTACCGCGCGATCGTCTTAATCAACGCGCTGTCGCTGCGAACGAAAAAAATTAGCATTTTAAATGACGCGCTCCGCGGGTGCTCCCATCTCTTGTTCCGAGCTCTCCCTACCCTGCTTCCCGTTACGTGATCGTCGGTCCTCTTGGCTTCGCGTCTACTCGCTCCTACTCGCTTCTACTCGCCTCTACTCGTCTCTACTCTTGTCTACTCCCGTCTACTCCGGTCTACTCTTCTCCAGGTTCTTTCATTCCCGAGACGACGTCGACTCCGCGATTCGTTTATTATCGAAGAGGAACGGAAGATTGATCGTCGTTTCTCGATGTTTATAATTATTTTGAACGATGCCCGGTGCTCATTGTGCGCCGCACGGAGACGGACACTCCGGCCGACGCGTCCGCGCAACCAACGAAGAAAGCGATAAATTCTCTCCTCCTTTGCCCCGACTCTTCGATGCTCACCCGTCTTTCTCCTCAGATTCGCTGTCTCGCTCTCTATTTCGCCTTCTCGCGGCACTCGCCTCCGTCTCTCTCCGTTACTCGAATCGCGCGTCAGCATCATCAATCCACGTCAGAGTCCGAGAACTTCTCCTCCGTGGCCGTCGTGCGAGACGGGTTCTCGTATCCGCGCCACTTCGGAACTTTGAAACCTCGAGCCCCGAGACTCTGACTCCGACACCAACTACTCCTGCGAAATTTCGGACGGACGGTCGTGGATACGATACCCGATTAAGGAAATGTCGCGCCGAGTCCGATAGCGACGATCGGATCCGAGCGTAATAGATCGTGTACAAGGACAGTCTTCTCTGCGATTCAAGCAAAAAGAAATCAAACCGGCGATAACGCGATCGTTATTGCATTATCTCGTCTCTCCTCTATCGATTGGACTTTGCCTGACGACAACTGCTCGCGGCTCAACCTAATGAATTCAATCGGGTCACGCAGCCGCTTCGATGAATTTGTCGAAACGTTGATTCACGGCGCCTTCGGTATTCGATGGAAAGAATAGGGACGTTCCCGATCAACCGGATGCTCGCTCGTGTTTCTCGGACGCAATCGCGACCGACCTTTGACCCGACGCGCGACGAGCAGCCCCGACGCGAGTGGCTATCGCGCTCCGAAGCGACTCTCGCATATCGGCGGATTTTGGTGCGCCGAGCATGCGATAACGACTAATCTATGTAGAAAATATCCCTGAATGTTTCTGCATTTTTCTGACTATTTCGGAATGTTTCTTGAATATTTCCGACTATTTCTGAATAATCTTCCAATCTTCCTGAGTATTTCTCAATAATTTTGTATATTTCCGAATTCCTCTGAATCTCTTTAAATTTCTCTGAATTCCTCTGAATTTCTCGAAACATCTCCGAATTTTTCTATATTTTTCTGAATTTTATTTATTTAGTCATTATACCGGTAAAACGTTATTAGTGCACAGTATTGAAAGGCACCTATTCAGCTGCTACAGAGACCAGCACCTACAAGTAGAAAAAGAAATGGTTCTCGGACACGGACATCCTCCGCGACGCAAAGAGCCCGTGAAACCGACAATCTACTGTTCCGCGAGCCTCGATCGCGAGAGCAACCGCGAATCCCGAGGTGTTCGTGCTCCTCGCGACCGGAACGAGCCGCGATTCGATTCGCCGCGAATTCTTTTCCGCTCGAGCGAGTCTCTCGAACGAACGAGTATCCGCGTTCGGGCCGACCGCTAACGGTACAGAACATAAATACGCCGCGCGGCGTTGATTCGCGCCGCAGCGCTCGAGACGCGAAGCTCGTTCCCTTCGGTTTCCTCGTGCGCAATCGGCCGACGCAATCGTATCAAAATGAAAAGTCGGCTGTCGGCAGCGCGGGTTCGCGATATCTTCCAGCCAAGAACTGGAATCAAGCCGGGTCTCCCACCGTGGTATCTCCGCCTCAACACCGTCCTCCTGGCCCGTTCGAACACGCAGATCGTTCCCGACTGCCCCGTGATCGCGCGATCGGAGCGCGAACCGTCTCGAGCCCTTTGGCTTTTTTCACGAGAACCGACTCGCATGGCAAAGGGACTCGCGAGGCGGAGAGGGACGGATGGAAAGATAGAAGAGACGGTGTTCGTTAGCTGTGGGGCGGAGGTTGGAATTCAGGCGGTGCGCAGCAGGGTGCCGTTTCTCCTCGAGACCCGGGAGAAAAGGAAGACGGATCGACGCGACCGGGAGAGAGGAAGACGGAGTTTCGCCGTGCCGCATCTCTCCGCATCTCGCCGCATCTCGTCGCATCTCGCCGCGAGCTCGAGGGACTTATAGGTCTCGTACGCGGTAGAATCTCTTCCTATCCCCGACTCTGTTCGTCTCCCGGCTTCTCTTCTTCAACCAGCCGTCGAAAAAGGTCGGTTCACAAAAAAAAGTCGCGCGTTTCCTATTTCTCTTTTCCCACTTCCGTTGTTAGAGAGGAAAGCAATCGAGCCTCGCGTTCTTCGGGCACCTTCAACGTCCAAGCGGGATCGAGTTCCGCTTGCGAAGTTCCACGAAAGAGGTGAACGCCTCCCCTTATCGTACAAATAAAATAGACACGTACTAATCTCACATCACGCGAGACTTAATTTAATTCAATTTAATCCCTAGCCGCAGTGTAACGAGTCAGACTCGTGGTGTAGAGATTTCTAGAAATAAGTTGTTAGGTTAGATGTTCCGTTACTTTAAGTCAGAATCAAATCCTAATATTTTATCACTAATATTTAAACATTCGAATAGACGTAAAAACAGAATAAGTAGAAAGTTTATGCTTGATGCAATTATAAAAGAAACGGTACAGCGAGGATGTACTTTACGGGTAGGCATCCATATTTAGAATATAGAAGAAAAATATATAATATGATACTCACAGAGAACTAGCAGTTTAGGTGAACAGTTTACATAAACATCTTTTGAGTTCTGCGATGAAAGCTGCAAATATAATTTTTGTGCTTGTTCGCATTAACAAATTGAAACAATCTGAGAAAATCCTGTTAATCGTACTAAAATTCGGCGAGTAGACTGAGATTGCAGAGGGCGCTGCTATCGAATCGTGCAATTACGCGCGAATTGTGGGACATTGTTAAGTGTGTTAAACGCGAACTAGTTTCTGTGAAGGTTGTGTCAGGGATATGTCCTCGGTGTTCACACGAATATATTGTCACGCGTGGATGGACTCCATTCCTATAATTTCACATGACGTGACATTGGTACGTTTCCACCTCTAAGTGTTTATCTCACCTTATATCAGGCGGGCAGGGTACGCCCGCGAGATCCTCGGGCACCGAAGAAGAAAAATAAACGAAACGGGTTAGCGAAACACGAACGCGGACGCGACGATGCGCGACCGTGCGCGGCCGAGCCGATCGGCGGGCGATGTCCGCGGGCGGATCGGACCCGCTAGAATTTCCGCGGCAATTTTCGGCCGAACCGTAAACGGTTGATAGAAAAAGAGTTGTAACCTTTGGGGTTTGTCTGTTGCAGCCGTGCAGAGGGGTCGAGTACCGCCGTCGCAGCCGTCGCTGCCAGGTCTACCGGGACAGTTCGCGTTGACGAACGGCGACGCCGTCGCGTGCGCCAGTCTGAATGGTCACTCTTACCTTTCCTCGTACATCAGTTTGCTGTTGAGGGCGGAGCCGTACCCGACCTCGAGATACGGCCAGTGCATGCAGCCGAACAACATCATGGGAATCGACAACATCTGCGAGCTCGCGGCGAGATTGCTGTTCTCAGCGGTCGAGTGGGCCCGAAACATCCCGTTCTTCCCGGACCTGCAGGTGACGGACCAGGTCGCGTTGCTCAGGCTAGTCTGGAGCGAATTGTTCGTCCTGAACGCGAGCCAGTGCTCGATGCCGCTTCACGTGGCGCCACTGCTGGCCGCGGCCGGGCTCCACGCGTCGCCCATGGCGGCGGACCGAGTCGTCGCCTTCATGGACCACATCAGGATCTTCCAGGAGCAGGTCGAGAAGCTGAAAGCGCTCCACGTCGATTCGGCGGAGTACAGCTGCCTGAAAGCGATCGTCCTCTTCACCACAGGTAATTCTGCGAGTCGACATCTTTTTCGCGGATCGTCTCCTCTAGCTTTTGTCAGCGAAACTGAATCTTCGGCGTTCGATACCGCCGCGCCCCGAGACCGGGGAGACGAGATTATCTGCGGCTGTTGCGCGGTATATCTCGTGGCTCGCGGACCGGGGCTCCATGGCTCCATGGCTCCATGGCTCACGGCTCATGGCAGTGGAGACTGGTCTGTTTCTCTCCGTTTCTCTCTCTCTCTTTCTCGCTCTCTCGCTCCCTCACTCTCGACAACCGGCGCGGGACGATGTTATCTCGAAGACGGTCGTTGTTGTCACGCGGTTCGTCGATTCTGGACGAGCTTAGCGGAGCTTAGAAAGGGACAATGGTGCCCAGGGAACGTGGTTCCGCGATCGGTGGCAGGGCCGCCGGAAGAAGTCGAATCGCGAACGGCCGGAGCCTCTTGACGCGCGCGATTCTCGTTTGTTGTCCGTCCGTTGATCGTGCTTGCCTGCCTGCCTGCCTGCCTGCTAGCTTGCCTGACCGCTTGCCTGCCTGCTTGCTTGCTTGCTGGCCTGCCTGCCTGCCTGCCTGCCTGCACGCCTGCCTGCCTGCCTGTCTACCTTCCTTCCTTCCTTCGTCCAGCTTCGTCTAATCGACGCGAAGATGTTATCGGGCATCGCGGCGACTGTCATCCGGAACGCGATCCCCGCTAGAGCCAGAGACGAGATTCGCAGGCGGAACAATGCGACGAGCGCGGGCTCGTCGATGTTGCGCCGATCGTCATCGAGCTGCGGAGACAATGCTCGCGGTTCTGCTTCCCTTCGTATCTATCTCGGCCCCTTTCCCCCATCCTCTTGTATCCTCCTCGTCCTCGTCCACGTCCTCGTCCTCGTCCTCGTTCTCCTACGACCACCCCTTCTCCAGACCAGTTCCCTCCTCCGCCTATCACCCTTTACGCGTTTTAGGTCGTTCACGAACCATTCGCCGGGCGTCGCGCGTGCGCGAAATCGTTTAACAATGATTACGATAACGCCTTGCGAAATCTAAAACGTTGATGGAATATTATTTACTTACGAACGTCTGGCGCGCGATATTTACGAGCGCGTTTTACGTCGTTCCAGGAAATTTTCTGAAACGCTTTAAAAGGACCGTTAAACGCTAAACGGTCCGCAATCCGTTTCACCGTTCCTCTTCCCATCCTCTATCTCCTCCTCCTTCTTCTCCTTCTCTGCTCGATCCGTTCAATTCTCTCGTTTCGCGTGTGTTCGCATTCAACGACGACGACGACGACGACGACGATAGCGGCGTCGGCGGCGTCGGCGGCGACAGCGAGGCCTCGCGGTAATTATCTGCCGCCCATCTACTCTCGTTCCTTTGCCGTCCCTCGAGAAATCGCAACCTAACCCCCTAAGACACACCCGACTCCGATACACAGAGTTGCAATGCGGGTCGAGAGCTTGCCGTCAATACGATCGTTTCGAGACAGCCGAAAGTCCGTTCGATTTCGTTTTCCTCCGCATGTTTGCGGAATTGCCGGTGTTCTTTTTTCTTTTCATTTTCCACGGAATCGCCCATGGAATGAAGAAACGGCGGAATCGTAGGATGCGGCGCGACGCCTCTCGACGGTTAGGCTTTCAGAGGGTCCAACGAGGACGCGGGGACACCTCATCGGCCCATGCTAAACCATCTCGGTGTAGATACGAGACAACCGGCTATTTATTTCCGTGCTATATGGGCGCGCTTAGCTTGGCTTAGCTTATGCTAATGTCCCGATTCTCGGACTTTCTCCCTTCAGCCCTGCGCGCCCGGCAACCCTCTTTTTCTTCTTTTCCTTCGCCACGAAGGACCCGCTTCTTCTCCCGGCCTCTTCGTTTTGTTTTTCCTTCCCTCTTCTTTTTTTCCCTCGTTTTACTCGGAGGCTGCGCGGATCCCTTCGCTCCGGACGCGATAGGGGCCCTTGGCTGACTTTGTCTCTCCCCTCCCCCCTGCCACGTCGATCTTCATTTTTTCCAATCTCGACAATTTCGCGATTCATACGCCGAGCTCGATCCGATTCTTTTCAACCTTTTTATCGCCGACAATCGTTTACGCGAAACGACGCGAGCCGTCGCGCATTGCACAGTGGAACCAGCGTGCGTAGACCCCTTTTAAGATCCCTAATATTTCGTTATTCAAAAAAGTCGTAAATGTTTATATTTCAGTTTTGTTTTATCTTTGTTTCTCTTTTATTTTCCTTTCATCTGCATTATTTTTGTTCTTGTATCTTGTACTTCGTTTATGCTTGCGTGACTCCCACCATATTATTACTCTTCTCTCTCTCTCTCTCTATATATATATATATATATCTTTCTCTCATTGTGAGAAAGGGTTCATTCCGTTGATAAGTGAAGTTACTGTTACTTGTTATTTTAACAAGAAAACCCTTTCCCATATAAGCAAAAGTGTAGAGTTTAAAACGATTAATAGACTTAGGCTAGGAGTCAGTGGCAAAGATGATTCGCAAAGGTAATACAGATTCCGGATGAGATGAAAGAATTTCATTAAATAAATTAACGCAATCTTAATATTCTATTTGTCGTCTCATATAATAATTACTCGTTAATTTTTGTTTAAAGAACATATTTATCAGTCCGCGGAAGTGAATGGAAAATCTGAAATGACCCACACATATTGAATATATTTGAAAGTGAGATACCGTGCCCCAATAAAGGAAACAACGTTCTAAATGTGAAGATGGAGAGTTAAAGCATTATTATTAAAGATCTCTGATGTTCTCTCATTTTTTAACAAAAACGTATCAAATATCTGTGCTCTTCTTCAAAAATCTTTTTGTCATGATGCAGAGGTCACGGTAAACGACACAGAGACCGCAATCTAAGAACTTCCACTTTGCGTACATATTTCAAAGGGATCGACTCGTTAATTGGAAGCGAAATTGTTGTTAACAACCATAGTTTATTCTGAACATTTCGTCATCTTATAAAGACTCGTAGCTCGACTACATCGATTTGTCAACATTTGTCGATCCTCGTCACGTGGTTCCTCGTCACTCTGCGTCGCGGTTCGCCGTCATGGCGCGTCATCGGACGATCACATGCAACTCGGACACGATTTAAGCGTTCGCGGACGAGGATTTCTCGTATCGACTAGATTCAGCATCGAAGCCGTTGCTGCGCAATCCGTTGCGAACGGAAACGTTTCCCCTATGAAACCAGAGGCTGTAATAAGTGAAAGTCAAGCGGAGGAATTCGTCCTCGAAGGGAGAATTTTCGATTTTCGGATCCGTTGCCCTTGTCTCCCGGCGAAAGAGCAGCCACGGCTCTCGTCGCGAGAATCGCTGTTGTCTAATTGTTTGGATAAAACGGTGGAACGAGGGCACGGTGCATAAAGTATAAAGTACGTTTAGCTCGCCGGATCGACCGTTCCAGTGGTTCGGCTTTCTCCTGCGCTTGCTCGCGAGATCTCTACCGGGTGACGAGAGACCACATTGCACGGTAACCGTCCTGCTATCGGTAACGAGAAGCAAATCAACGGTTTCGCTCGAGCGTACGCGAGGCCGCTTACTCGCGAATTCGTCGGAAAGACGATCCATTCTATTCGACGGGGCGTACCTCGCGGACGTCGTTTTCGGCGGTCTCCGGTTTGCCGACCACCCTGTAGAGGCATGCGAAGCCACGGCGCAGATATATTTATGCGAGAGGGTATTACGGCGAGTGCGGTACCTACGTGTATCTTGATGGGAAACACTCCCACGATTACGTGGCATGCGATGCAATTCCTTTTGCCTTGGCCAACCGGTGCGGCGCGGAGCGGAGCGGTACGGAGCGGAGCGGAGCGCCGCGGCGGGCAACCGGCGGGCTAACCGGCGAACAACCGTCGACCCACGTCCTCGCTACTCGCTACCATTGGCTTTTCGTTTGTTGGCGATCTCCGCATAGTCTCCTCGGCATTAACGGCGCAATTAACAATGTAACCTGCAACCGGGCAACCGTTTCGCTCGGTTACGAAGAATCCGCTCCTAAAACGTCTTCGCCGACGACCTAGCGGCCCCCCTCCCCGTCTGTCGAACCAACGTCGACTCGGACGACATCGTTAACAGGCGTCGCTTCTTCGCCGCTGTAACGCTCGCGATCGCGGAATTTTCCTGCTCCGGTCGCGCGGAAAGTTGCGGCGACGCTGTACAAGGAAAACGGGGAGAAATAAGAAGAAAAATTGGAAGAAACGGGGAAAGAATACGAATAAGAAGAAGTAGATTATGGCTGTATCTAAACGTTCTATCTGAATGCTCTCGGTCTCGTTGGCGAGCCGCGCGGCGCGACGTTCGAGAGGGGGTATCTGGCCGGTGATTTTTCCGCACAATCATCTAACGACGCGTTGGTTCCGTGCTTCGTGTCCAATCACGTGGCGGCTATAGCGCATCGAAACGGACGCGCAAACGAGGGCATCGTGGAGACGGGAGGAGAAAGTAACCGCGATCGTTGTTCGCTCTGGCTCGTATCGTCGAACCGATACGTTTCTGTTCCTTGCTCGCGGCGCGATCGCGGGTCCCATCCCGGACCATCGGGCCTCGGTAACGCGGACATCCTTCGGTGGCTTCGTTTCACCAGATAGCGTTTCTTCCCGTCGCGAGTCGATGCAAGGAAGGCCCATCGCTTCGACGGCACGTTCTATCGGATGGCCGTTTGCTCAACATGCAACGATCCAGGCGATCCGTTCGTTTCGCCTGATTCGTCGTTCTTTCTAACCAGGGATTAATATCGAAATGAATAATACCGGTAATATACGGGTAATTTTCGGTTGGATCTTATATGTACAAACCGAAATGCAGAAATACCGCTATATTTACGACATATTTACCAGCAATTTTAACGGTTTTTAGATTTTGTGACCATTTTTTGATTTTTTTCTAAATATAAGTAAATGACTGGTACTATTTTCTTATCGTCATTATATTTACTGGCCTTATAATATCTCCTATAAAAGCATGGTTATATAATTAGAGCCTGGAGACTCATCACGAACGGAATACCGGAATGATACTGGTATTTATTTCGGTTTTTGATAGTATATCGGTTTCAGTATTATAAAGGTATTGATATTTCAGTATTATATCGGTTACGATATAATATTGCTGGAATAATATCGGTGTCAGAATCATACCGATATAAAATCTCTGTTTCGAACGCATTTACTTTTTCTCATGATCGACACGCAAATAGTTCATTAATACAAGCTAACTAAGTAATTACTAGCTAACTAAGTGTTTAATACATATAATGTAGAAAAGTAATCATTATAAAGGACAATATTTTATAACAGATACGGTGGAGTTAGTACAATGACTCAAGATGTTTCCAAAGAAATCAAGATTTTTGCTTAACTCGTTCGTTGGTCTAGTGGTTTGTGGTATACAGCTTTGAGAAACAAATAAAATTGTATTATGACTAGACTAGGATGTTGATAAAAAATTAAAAATTATCTAGGTCAATTGTAAGGGACATAACTTACATAAAAATCTATTTCTTCTTTTCATGGTTTCAGTAGATGGAAAAGGGTGTAGACATATCATTAAGTTTTTTTAATGTCTTCATTGCTTGGACTTTAAATCTAATTATGCTCAATCCAGAAAAATTCTGCATTCGTCGAAACTCTAAGGATAAACGTTGAAATTTAACAGCGCGAACGTGGACATTTTCAAGAGGGTAGCAATAGTTGTGGGTAAAATTCAGTATTGACCTAACAATCTCATACGTAACCAATCTGAGAAATAATAATAATAATAATAATCAAATAGTTATTACAAGCCGAATAATTAATACCTAAAACAGGTATCGACGAACATTTCATTCTTCGTAACTGTTTCAAAACCTCCATATAACAATTTCGAACAATTATCTTTCGCAACCGTTTCGAGAAAGCTGGAGGATCTGAAAAATCGTGGAAAATCTCGGCAGATCGAACCGAACGCGATACGATGAGCCTGGTAACCTAGATTTAAGCGGGAATATCGCGCGAACGGCCGACCGAATTGCGCCGATCGTTAATATCGTGAGCCCGTGCTGGTGTCCCCGATCAAACTGCCGTATTATTGGCGCGTTTATCGTTGTCATTATTATCGCCGTCTGTCGTTCGCGCTCACCTGTTAACCTCGGGTAATTTATCGATGCCGTGAAACGTTCGTGCTAGTGCTCCTGCTCTCGAAATGTCGCGCGTCGCTCGTCGCTCGTCGCTCGTCGACGGTCGCGCGTCGACCGGAGGAGATGTCGAGACGTCCGAGCGAGAAGGAGAGATAATTGTAACCGCGATCGTATGGCGGTTATGTTACCGGTTACGGCGGCGTGGCGTGGCGATGCGTGCGAGCCTTGCCTCCCTGCTCCGCTCCGATTTGTTCCGTCTCGCAGCTCGCGACAAACCTCGTCTAATCGGCCGCGAGACGTTCTCCCGTCGCAACGCGCTCGAAATCAGCGACAAGGACGCGAGACAGCCGGGGAATCCCGTTCGACGGAATTTATGCGAGCGAATTACGTAAACGCGAGAACGATCTCGCGTCTCTCGAGATTATGGGTGTTCGGCGAGGCAACCGAGTCCGACGTCCCTCGGTCGTCGTCGATCAGCTTCGAAGAGGTGTCGTTCGGACACGCGTGGATTGCTCGTCGCTCAGCACTCTCTGCTCCGCTCTCGGTGGTCGACGTTGGGCGCGTGCATACGCTCGTCGAGACAAAAGGAAAAGAGAGCGAGCCGGCCGACCAACCAACGAGCGCGGTCGCAAAGGGATGTGAAGCTCTTTGGAGCAGGGGAGACCGCGTTATCTGCGAAACCGGGACCACGATCCTCGCGACCGGCTCTCTATCTCTCGCATTGTTGCTTGGCGTCGAGTCGGGGTCGCATCCCCCAACCCTTGACTTTGAGCGTTACCCATTTACGTTTTATTATCTGCCCTCTTCCGTGCGCTTTCGCGTTCCTGTTCCCATTCCCGCTCTATGCTCGACGCCACGCCACGCCTCGTCTCGCCTCGCCTCGCCTCGCCTCGCCACAATATCGTCGATCGAAACGAGGGTGACCAAAAATTGTACGCGGTTCTCGCCTCTGGAACAACCGACACAGATATACAGCCGTTTACGACGTATTAACGCTTCTAAATAGATTGCTTATAATTTCGAGGGATGGTTTAAAGCTCGATCTCGATGGTCAAATGCTTGTATCTCTATCTGGTTTTTAATCAAGATTTTTGGCAATTTCTGTCGAGACGATAATCGCGAGAGGGAAGGGGTGGAATCGACGCTGCAGGAATTGCTGGCGGTCTCGCTGGGCGGAATCGCCGGTATTCGCGGACGCACCGAGCCGTAGAGGCGCGGACACGCGAGACCGTAGCCCTTATCGGCGTATCGCAGGGCAAAGGGTTGGCCCGGTATTAGAGTAAGCCGCGGTATTAACCTCGGAGTTTAATATAAACGACGGTACTCGGGTCTACGGCGTCGTTTAGAGGAGGATGGTGGAGGCCGGTCACGTGACCGTCGGACAATGCGAGACGCTTATCGACGTCCTCGGTCGAAACGAACCCTCGGCCCTCCGTTCTCTGTCCTCTGCCCCCGCCAGACCAACGCGCGTTGGATCACCGATGCAGCCGGCTCCTTCGCAACCATCTCGCGACGCGTTTGTTCGTCGCCGTCGCCGTCGCCGTCGCCGCTGTCGCCGCGTTTAACCTTCGCGTTACTATTACCCACGAGTTATCCGTTTTACCTTCTGTCCCCGATCCTTTGTCCTCCGCTGATTCCTGGCTTTTCGTTGGCCGAAAATTCGCGGGACCATCGCGATATCAGCCACCGATACGCCGCGCGCGAAACGAACCCTATTTCTTTCGTCCAATCGGTTATTATTCGATACATTCGTAAGAGCGGAGGCCGGCTAAAACGATCGAACTCGTGATCTAATTTATACAATTTTATTCACCGATGTTTTACCGGTAGACAGTAGACGGAAGTCCGTCACCAGATTGCTCGACGGTGGCCAAAGGTCATTTCATAAGCGCAACGTCTCGTCGTCTATGCCTACCTTGCGAGAACGACCATAACGATATCACAATGTATTGCAATAATAATACAATTTTAATTGAATTTAATTCATTAATATATACGGACATAGATTAACAAGGTCAATGTATAACGATATCTCTGTTTCACTTCTCGATTATAATTTCTTAATAAATCTTCGCTGAAGTGATTCGCCTACATTGTTCAGCCTACGAGTTATTTTGCAATTTTTGCTCGTAGTTGCGAGTGAAAGCCTAGGGTCGAAATCGAGAGCCGGGACGCGCGCGCCCGCTGTTACTTCGAAAATATGGAAACTCGGTGAGCGGAATGGAAACCGGGAGCGGGACCGGGAGGGAACGGTGGCTATGGAACAAAGCAAAAAGTTGTCTCCGACGGACAGGGACCGCGCTTTATTTAGACGCGAGCGTGTTTTATGGCCGCGTTCGACACGGGCAAGTTGGTCGTTAAATACGCGCCGTTCCGCACGCGTTTTTCCGCTCCTCCGACAAACCTTCCCTCTACCTTCCGTTTTCGTTTGGACTCGGCACCGCGGTGCATCGCCACGAATCGGACACGTTCGATTTTCCATAATTCCTTCGCGGCCCCTACGGTCGTTCGCTTCGGTCTCAAAAATGTTCGAAGTCGCGCGACGTTAACTTTCTATGAATGTATAATTTAATCTGATTTATTTAGGTTAAACGAGCCAGATTCTCTTTCAGTTTTCTACAAAAATTCAACGTAATAATAATTATAACAATAATAATAATGGGCGACGAGGCCCATAAGAAACGCGGCAGGTTCTCTTAAAAGATCGCGGATTATCGAAATGAATCAATTCGGTAATAAAGTATAATTTTTTCGTTTCGTCGCTGCGGCATTTCTCGCGATTCCGCGACGCCCAAATGAACAGTAAAATAAAATTAGACGCAACAAGAACGAACACGGCCGAGATTTATCGCGCGCTCGTGCCACTTGATCCCAATGCTTATTTATTCCCGCAATCGGAGAACCAACTCTCCCAAGGAATTCCTCCGAGTTGTTCCTTCTTCAGCGACGGGAAAGAAATTCCATCGGAGGTTCGAAAGAACGGTCGGAGAAGTCTGCTGGCCAGATGGACTCGACTTTCGACACTTTGAGAATCGACTTTGGAAAACAGTGGGCGAGAAACGAGGAAAGAAGTCAAAACGAAAAGTGGATAAGTGGGTTGCCGGATGGTTCGCGATGTCCACGATTCTGCGATTCCGCGGCCAGAGATTATGGGGGAAGTTTTCGGCGTTGCACGCGTGCCATTCCTGGTCCCACATTGCTTCTGTACATCGGGACGGGACGGGACTGGATGGGATGGGATGGGATAGGTTGGGATGGGATGGGATGGGACGGGATGGGACGGAACGCACCGCGCCGCCACCACCAGACAATATCGCGCATTCACAGATTGCTCTGTCAGGCACTCGAATAATATTCGGGGTGACACGCCATGTATCCGCTATGCGGCACGCCGCCGCTCTGCCGCGCTGCCTCGCACCGTTCCGCAACGACTGGCCTCTGCTCCTGCTTCTGTGCTCTTCGTATGACTCAGCATCCCCTAAACCTAGCGACTGCTGCTCTATACTCTCTCTTTCTCTCCTTCGCGGCTTAGGGTACGGTCTAAGGGGGCGGCGAAGAAGCCTCGGACAGAAAGAGATCGCGGAGTGGGGAAAAAGGACGGAAAGGGACCAAGGGAGGCCGGCCTAACCAGTAAAACTCGTGCGCCGATATACAGACAACGCGAAATTTCTCCGAAGGCGTTTAGAATAAAACAGCCGCAGATTTCCCGAATGCAATCACAGCAACGTTGGAGGACGGCTAACTTTTGCAATCGACATGCAGTCGTATGCATAATTGTATGCAATATATACTCCAAGTATCTCACATTGTTATTAATATTCACACGAAAACTTAACAAAATGACGTGCTTGTTTATTTCTATATTTTATTTGTTATAATAAGGCAATATACGAATATAACGTTTTGTTTAGTTCTCTTTGAATGTATAGGATACTTCAATTAAATTGTGGCATAACCAACAATGCTGCGAATAATTAGAAACTCAAGGTACATCTACGATTTTACTAATATTTAAACAAAAATTAATAACATGATATACTTGCATACTTTCATTATCTAGTAATTGTAATGTAGAAACGTAAAAACATATAAAAGTTAATTTAAGTCTACAATTATCCACACCATTGTATGTACAGTTGTTGCTTATTCGTTCTGCGTGTCTCGGAAGCATAAAATTCAGCGATCTTCGCACAGTAAATAGAAATTTGCAGATTAAAACCTTGAAATGAATCGCGAAGTTCGTGAGAATCTGGGATAAAAGTACCTATTGTTTGTTCTCTGTTATTAGATGGTTTGCCCAATAATATAATCTTTTTATTCAATGAAACGATAAGCAATAGATAAAAATATCATGTCGTACAAAGCACACGATTCAATTGTTAATAAATTATCTTAATCCTTAAGATAACGATGATTTTCGGCAACATTTTCATAATGTAAAACATTGACGAAACTTTCCATACATATTCTTGGATATTTCAAGGTACATCAATTTTCCTCACGTTACATGTTATCGACGTTTACTGAAATAATAAGTCTCGTTCTCCGCGAATCTTTCAGTCAACGGTGTTGATCGGCGTGCAGTCTAGCATTTTTTTCCTTTAATGTAAAGTAAAGGATAGAACGAACTATTTTCATAATAGATATAGCGTCGTGTGAACCTAAATCTTGACTTGAAAAATACAAAAAGAATCATGACACTCGCTCTAAAAACAAAGGAGCAATTTTTGTTGCAATAAAAACTTTTACGCAAACACTCCTTTGTTATCAGAGTCGAGTATTATCGCTTCTTTTGCATTTTTTAAAACAGGATCTTGGTTCATACGACGCGTGGTTTCTTATAGAAAAAGAGACTCGTTTTATTTCTTGTTCTAGATCGAAAGATAAAAAAACTTTAGACTGCTCGCCAATCGACACCGTCGACCGAGAGGTTCATTGAAAACAAGATTTATTATTACAGTAAACGTGAATATCGAATGTAACGTTAACAAAATTTATACGTCTTCTCGAAATGACAGAGAATAGATATGGAAAGTGACGAAATGATTCATCGATGTTTTACGTTCTAAAAAAATTGCCGGAAGTCATCCTTACTTTAAAGGTTTACTCGAGGCTCCACCCCTACGGGATTAAAGCAAGTTTTTCTCGATAAATCTTAGCGTTCTTCTAGAAATTTCGGTGGCCGTGCCTTAAACACGCGCATACGGGATCGAGCGGCGATGGTCCGGAGGGCTGAGGAGAAGGAAAAAGTAGGGAAAAACGAGTCGGGGGATGGAGATTTCAGAGGCGAAGCGTATCGGGGTTCTTTTTCGGTTTGAAACGGGAACGAACGAGATCGTGCGGCATAGTGGCACGTGTCCGTGACCGATCCAATTTTTTCCTCCACGCTTCGATACACGATCGTGTCGCGTCGCGTCTCGGCTCGTCTCGTCTCGTCTTGACTCGTCTCTTCTCGTCGCGCGCACATCGGCACACTCGCGCGGTCGCCTCTTCCTACCGCTTCTCTCGTTCTCCTCGCTGCCCGACCCTCAACCACTCTACCCTGCCCAGCCGTGGCCGTCTAACTTCTCAATCAGGAACATCTCGATCCTGGTATTGGGTTTGCCAACGAGATTCGTCACGCTCGACGCGTCTCGAGTTTTACGTCGGCCCCGGATCTGCGGAGCAGAACCCGTTTATTCCGCTCAAACGTCTCGCCTTCTCGACTCGACAAATTTTCGTAATCGTCCAAGGACGATACCACCCTGATGACTCGAATCCCTCGACGGTCGCGCACGAGATTCTATACCTTGTTATAATTTTGCTTTCCCGCTGCAGCCGAGTATCAAACCCTACCCGCAGAAAAGTAACGCGAAGATACAATAGACGCAAAGACAGAATTTCCGGTTTCGTCGAGCAAGCAGGAAAGATTCTTGCAAATAACACGAAGCAGGCACCGTGGCTGTTTCTTCTTTGCTTGTTCTCTGGTCTTCTTCCTCTTCTTACTCTTTCTCCCTTCTCTTCTTCTTCTTCTTCTTCTTCTCCTCCTTCCTGCTGCTACTCGGCTCGGTCTCTCGCAGCGGTCGTCCTCGCGTCGTCGAGCCGAATAAAAGCTCGCTACGCCCCTACCCGTTCTCCGGGTCGGCCTTTAATTAATCCGATTTACATCGAGCAGGATCGGCTCGCTACACCGGTGACAGAACCCGCGCGCGGTGCATACCTTCCGTTACTACCTAATGGGGCATTCATTAGGAGAGAAATAGCCTACCGAAAACGTCCGCGATCCCGAGAGCTACACGCGCGAGCGTCGCCCGAAAAGAGGGCCGTTCTTCCTCGAGATTCCTTTTCGGGGCTCCTTTTCGAGGCTCGAGCTACGAATACACGAAACGAGTCGAAGAATTAGAATGGAAAAGTCGGATGTAATTGGCGGTGCAGCGCACGATAATTGGAAACGTGGCTGTGGCCACAACGGTGGCGAGAAACTGAACAACGCGACGCGATGGAATTCGATTCGATTCGATTCAATGTCGCGAACACCCGGCAATTAGTCGAGAACGTTCCAGTCGGTCACCGGTGTTGACCGATCTTGAAATCGGGGATCGCGTTCGCTCTCAACGGACCAGCGTCCCCCGAGTTCCGCGCCAGTGCTCGGAACGCGGCACTTTTGCCGCCGAAGTGTTGGGCTACTGATAAGCCGAAGGCATTAATTTTACGGCAGGACCCCGCTGCTCTCCACGGACCCTACCCAACTAATACAATTACGTTATAACCCCTTGTCGACTCGTTCTTCACCCCCCCTCTCTCTCTCTCTCTCTCTCTCTCTCTCTCTCTCTCTCTCTCTCTCTCTCTGGCTGTCTCTTGGTTTCTCTTTATCTTCTTCGAGAGGGTGCGGCAATATACAAACTTCGAAAGATCGATCATTCTATTATAAATCATGAATATTTTCATAAACATTTTTCATTTAATATATTCGTGCTTCGTGAATTGTAAGTGATAAAACAAGTTTAAACGATTTTTATTGCGATCAAATTAGTTGCGCGTACCTTAACGAAAAGAAATTATGTAAATTTTATACAACGTGATAATTGAACAACTTTAAAAGTGAAAGAAAAGCAATATTCCTTTAAAACTTGTGAAGTCAAGATTTTGTCAATGTGCGCATCGTCCGCACTTAGATAATGCTTTCTATCAACGTCAGAGGCGTGCGACCAGATGCATGCTTTGCATATGATTTGCGTACTATTCATTTATTGTTCGGTATACCAGCGTGTATCAGATAGAAAAGTATATGTAAAAATAATGAAATGACTTTTTGAAATGGATAGAAATCTACTAGCGCTTTCCCTACTGTTGAAAGAAAAAAGTGATGAAAAATTGTCTTGAGAATCTTGACAAAAGGAAAAAGGAAAAACGACGAATATAGAGAGAGAGTTGTTGTAGCAATTTAATAAGGAAACATTTTTACTGAATAATAAGGAAGCATACTATACATTACAAGTAGCTTTTATATTGTGTAAAGCGCAAGTAAATTTCATTTCAACTTTTATTGGCTACAATTCTTTGGACATCTTTATTCGTGAACGTATAATGTGTTGGACGTGAATAGAAATTCCGCGTTTATATTACTCGTGAATGTGTTCACGATTAACTGTAAAAGGTAGTGGAGTGTTCATCGGAACGTACCTATCCGAATAATCCAACCGAAAAGCGAGCATTGATTTCAGCTATCCAGCTTTGTATTCTCTCGACTTTCGAGGGTTCCCGTTGTCGCGTTTCGCTATCGCAGAATCTGTTTTGCGAGGCAGATTCGTAGAAATCGAAACCCGACCCTGGTCACAGCGAGAAGACAGCGAACTCCCTCCTCGCAGTGCACCATCGATTTTACGATTGAGCGGCTGGTTCGAGCACCCGGCGCAAAACTCGCCAGATTTTCTGTTTCACGGCGAAAACCGATTTTTTTTCTTCTGAAAACTCTTTTGTTCGAAGATCAAGGGAACGCGACGATACGTCATACGACCCGTTGGAAGATTTTCAAAAATTTCCTCCTTGACGTATTCATATCTTTGTGACACGCTTGTTCGTTATATCTTGAAATACGCGTCTATAATTTGTTTATAGAGGCAAATATAAAATTTCATTGAAAAGATTCAACACATTCTACTTGGTACTGTAAGCGATCTCTGAGATGGTCGCCGGTCAGGCGGCGCACTGTTTGTGTCTCCGAGATAAGGAGGTCTCTGTTTGGGTGATGAGATGGTTCGTCGAGGGGAGGAGGCCCTTTTTCGAAGAGAAAGAGGCAGTCGGATAAAGATCTTTGCCAAAGAAGCAGCCCACCTAATTTCTCACCTTGCGTCTTCTACAGTACCTAGCATATAAGACAGGAACATCAATATTTTGTTCTGATCGTGACTCAAACTGCTCACCCTCGAGGGTTGACGTACTATTTCTGGTCTTAGCTTTCTATATAAAAGCATACAAGGAGAATTTTCTGTTCTGTACAGGAGTATTCTTACATCGTTGATCTAACTTGAATTTCTAGTCGTTCAAGAAATGAAGCTACAAATTCATGAAATAATTAGTAAATAAGCGGAAACATAAAAATAGAATTATATTTAAAACTGCATGATCTATATTGAAGATTTAGCAAAGTTTAGTTTAACTTATTTACATATTTTACGGAGAATCAGCAGTGTAAGTTCAACGCGTTTTGAACTTTGTGACTTCTATCTTATAAATGTTATCTATAATATTCTAGCTTCGCTTAAAAAATTAAAGGCACGGGATGTTTCAAATACTTTAAAATACCTTGAACAGTAGCAAATTAGTAGATAAAGTATTTGAACTAAACACGTCAGTACACTTCTATGTATTTGCTACTTTGCATTTATATGAACCGGTATGCCTAAATCAATGAATATTTCTATTTACCTCGTACAAATCGGTGTTGCTGGCAGTGTCCCGCCATCTCGGTCTCTCCAAGGGTTAATAGCGGCTAAAAAAGTTAATGTTGACAACTACGGAATACGAGGGAGGGGCAATGGATGCAGAAATCGGAGAGCGAAACAGCGCGGAGCAAAGAGCGAGAACGACGAGGAACCGAGAGACGAGCGAGAACAGGCAGGTCGAACGAGGGTTAAATAATCTGATTAGCTGGTCTCACTGACCGTCGAACGAAGTATGGAAATGAAGGGCATTCATTGGACGTTGGACGGTACATTGGCTGTAGCGGGGTCCGTGTCCATGTCCCTGTTCTCGTCCAGTGTCCGTGTCCGTGGCCGCGTCCATGCGCGAGGGTGCTGAAAAGGGTGACAAAGTTAGCCGGGGGTTCGTTGCGACTGCGTACACCGGCCCAGGACCGGCGAGAGTGTCGCGCACCGACAATTAACTAACGAGCAGTTGACACAACTTATCAAATCGTATCGCGTCACGGAGCCGACGTTCCACCCGCGTCGCAACCGCGACCGCGACCGCGACCGCGACCACGACCGCAACCGTCGCGAACAGAGAGAGAGAGAGAGAGGAGGGGAGAGGGGGGGGGGGGGGGGATAGTGCACGCTTCAATTACCGGGCAGGGATGCGTTTTTTGTCGGTGTGCCCCATCGCGTAACTGGCGGGTCGTAATGAAACAACGAGACGATCGTAAACGGCGCATTCCGTCGCGGTCCGACAGATTTGTCCGATTCCGCGACGTTCCAAACTGCGGAGAGTAACACACGGTTCTGGGGACGAGGCAGAAAGTAGACGTAGCTAGAGCCACGCAACACGATTGCAAATAAGAAGTGCAGTACAATAACTCACGCTACAACTTTTTGGTAATAATTACAGTCAAAGGATTGACCTGTTTGACGTTCCGTTAGATGCACATACACATTTTTCAATTCTGTTTTAAAAACCCCATGACTTCCACGCTTGTTCAATTAATATATGTAAACTATATTTATTGTATATTTATTTACTTGGTAATTATCGAGCATAGCACTTTATATACGTAAAGTGACAAACGTACAAAAGTAACGTACGAAAATGTGGAGAAAAAGCGAGAACGATATTGTACAAAATGGTAAAAGAACTAGTACGAGGTAGAAAGTAGAAGAGTATCAGAAGAATTAATGAACGGTATAATTAAAATGAAAAAGCATCGAGTAACGCGAAGCTGTGAAACGATCGTCGAAAGAAATCACGGTGCGCCAGCAAACTCGCGTAACCGCCGTGATCGCGACGACACGAAACGGAGGGCGGAGGAAAAAGAGAGAAGCGCGAACGTGCGAGCGAGCGAGCGGGAGACCGAGCATGCTCGCACGTAGGTGGATCCGAATGGAAGCGCGAATCACTGCTAATCGGAGCGCGTGCCACGCGTCGCTCTGCTCCTCGTTTGTCGACTTCCGCGGCGAGACACGTCGCGATTCGTTCCCGCGATTCCCACGATTCTGGCACCGCTCGCGACGATACCACTCAGGGAATCCGAGGTGGTGCGCTAAACACGCTAGATCCGGGATCGATCGCGAATCGCAGGGATCTCTAGGAATACGGCGACGCGCCGGCCAAAGCGAAGGCTGCCGGGGAACGAAGATTCATCGCGCGACTCTAACTCTCCTCGATTCCGTACGACCCGTGCAGCCCGTAGAGAGGCCGTACAGGTAAACCACCGCACCGGTCCGGGAAGAGATACGAAGGGCGGTCACGAATAAAGGAGGCAGAGAGAGGAACGGCGGAGAGAGAGAAAGAGAGAGGGAGCGGAAGACGGAAAGCGGGTCCAGGCATCGAATATCGTGGCTTCTCTATTCCTTCGTCGTCCCTCTTTCTTGTTCCTCCGTTGGCTCGGATCTCCGGAGAGATCCGAGATGAGAGGGCAGACCGCCTCGGATCCCGCGAGTGGATAATTATTAATCGTTATTTTCGCCAATCACGGCCGTTTATCTCGAAGCACGCAACGCCAATTATCTATCGGCCGTTCGAACGGACGAGACAGAGCGGAACGAGTCGAGTCGAGTCGAAGCGAGTCGAAGCGAGGCGCGGCGAGGCAAGACGAGACGAAGCGAGGCGAGCGAAAAGAACCCGGGGAGCGGAGAGGCCGCAACGATAGACCGATAGAGAAGCGCGAAAAACAGCCGGACGCGTGAAACAAACGTTGGGGTTAGAGGGAGAGAAGATGGACGCGACGAGTCGATGCTCTCGCATACGTCGTTTCGACGTACTCTACTCTTTTCGGTATTGGCGTTCGGTATGAGCTCCATGCAAACTCCCCGTCGAACCAGTCGCATCATGGTCGAACGAGCGCGCGAGTACCCGCGATTCTTCCACTCGCGATCGACCCTGCCCTTCCAAATGAAAGCCGACGCTCGATTCACCCCATCGACGTAGTCACAATTATTTATTTATTCAAACGGACTGAATAAACCCAATACTTCAATGAAATTGGGCAGAGTCGAAAATTGTTGACGCATGACAAAGTTAATCCGATAGTTATATCACAAATGCGACTAAAATGACGAACGTGATTAGGAAAAACTTGATATTTTTTTTAGAACATCTCTGTCGTAGAATCTTGTTCTTTGTAATGTTTATTTTGCTCCGGATTACGCACATTTCAGTTTTATGATTTAAAAGTACCTAGTAGCAAATATATAATAATAATTGCTATTTGAAATTTTGTATAACGTTCACCAGCAATTTTCCGCAGTGCTGCTTAACAAATTAAGCTTGCGACGAGTTCACTAGCATACATACAGACCCTTGTGATGTAATCGTTTAATCTTGAAAAAATTGTAAAACTTTAAAATTATATTTAGTTTTGGGAATAACTAATTCTTTTCACTATTTAAACTTTCAATTAGAGGTCTTCATCACCTGTTAGTATTAACTGTAAGTTTCAATTAGTCTTCATTAACTGACACGATTCAACTCGGTAAAAATAACAACGATCAGAAGAGGTAAAATAAGTTATAAAGTGCATTGACAATTGAATACCAGGTACAAAACAAAAAGTATTTGCTAAATTGATTTTTGTACTTAATGTATTTTTTGAAATTCGACATAAAAGAATCGGGTTTGAATTCAAGACGTTTGCGTAAATTTTGAGAATAAGTGTTAATTTCATTCGTTTCGACAATCGAACTTGCGCGAAGTCCAATGCGAGAGAGCAAACCGATTTCACGAGGGTGGGCTGAATTCGGTCGCGACTCCGCCATGGAGAGGAGGAGGAAAAAATTCGAGAAACGATCGGCAGGTAAAGGAGGAGGAGGAAATTAGTCGGTCGATATCGAGGAAGGATCGAGCACGACGTTGTTATCTTCCCGCGGCATCCTGTTTGGGTGTGTCGTACCATCGAAACTCCCCGATCGCGCAGGGAGCTAAAGGTTAGCACTCGCGCGAGCCTCGACGTTTCCATCTTCGGTAATCCCAACAATTTTCACGGTTTCTCCGACCACGCCGCGGAACGGTTTACGCGAAACTACCTCTATGCTCTCGTCCATGGCCGCGACGATTTGAATGATTAGGATGTTCACGATCGGATAAATTAATTTATCTATTTATTTCTATAAAAAGAATCTTAACACTACCGAACCCTAAAGGCGACGAATGTATATTGTGTTATAACAACAAGATTGGATTTATTTCAATCTTGCATGACTTTTTAGTGTAATATGTGCTTCATATAACAAATTCCAAGAAAAACATTTTTATGGCTTTAAAGATTGTGAAAGAAAAATCTCAGAAAAATATTGACTGGTTTGGTAGCTTAAATGTGACATATTTCATAGTGGCGCAACATATAATATATAATAAGTGCATTATAAGATTGTTATTTTATTCTATTGTAACAAAGGGTTCATCCCGTTAAACGATTGAATACCTTTATCAAGCTTATATCTAAATGTGGAAAAAGTAGGAAAATCAGGCACACCAACAAAATTATTAATAGCGACAAAGTTACGATTTCATTTCTATCCTATTTAAATCGTTTTTAATTGATCGTTCTCTTTTGTTTCAGGTAAGCCAACAAAAGCTCGCGTGTCTTCCGGTTACCGTAGAATAACGTAAGTCTCAGTTTGCATTATCAGAGAACTGGGCTGCTTTGTCGCCCGATCCCTCCACCCCTCACATCGTCGACGTCAAAGAGCCTAATCTTACGTTGCGACGAATAACGCGACAACCCTTTTTCCCTTTCTCTTATTCTCGCGACGAAAGAAGGGGGTAGGCTGGGAGTCGGGAGCGGAAATAAGGAGACCGCGGTAAAACTTGTCACTTAGCCGAGCAGTGGCTGGCACCCCTTTCGAACCAAAGAATCTAAAAGTTAGGAAGCACCGCATCGGTGCTCGCGACCAGCCGCGCTCGCATCGCGTCGTTTGTTCGCCTTCAAACGAAGTTTAAAACTCAGCCAGGACGCGAATCCAATTTCGCGGGATCGAAGTTTCGTCTCCTTGGACGCGCAGGTAGAAAGAAAAAGGGAGAGAGAGAGAGAGAGAGAGAAAGGGAGGGAGACAGAGTCGAGTTCTCTCGCAAGCCGACAACTCGAGTAGGAATTGGTTAGCATAGAGTATAGAGGATCGCCGTCCGACCGACTTCGTGCAAGTTGCGGCAATTCCGAGATCTTTCTCGGCGGTGGCGCTTGTTGCGCAACCCAGCCGGCGCGATTCGTAGCGCGTTTCATAGCGCAACTCGACCTCAGCAGGTTCAAAGTTCATCGGTGACAACACGCGAATAGATACCGGTTATCCTCGACACAATGTTATCGGTTCGAACGAAACGCCGTCTCGCGCCGCGAGTACTCTTCCCGTCCGTCTCAAATTTTCGTTGAGAAAAGGAAGTAAATCACCGGGCGTTCTACCGTGACGGACGCAGGGACGTCACCGGTCGCGGTCGCGGACACAAGGAAAGCTCGCGGCGACTTTGCGTCTCGCCGATCGATCGCGGCAATCTATTGTCGGGCTCGGCAATCTCCGAAGAGAGAAAAGCGTCTTTCAAGTACAATGCGAGTCGAACGAGATCTCGGGTCTGCGATACAATGCTGGCCCCGACGCTTGAATAAATATCGATCATACCGATGCCAAAAGGAAATATTATTTTCATATTCGGCGTGCATCTTGCGTCGCCTACGGGACACCGGGGACAGCGGGAACAGCTGCCCGTTACGGGGACAATGCGGACGCGTAATCCAATAACTCGTAACCCTCGTCCACCGCCCCCCTCGGACACCCGGTTCCTGCGTTTTTCTGAATCAGAGATCCCGGAAAGCCTCTCGCCGCCCGTCTCTCGTCTCCCATCTCACGTTTTAGGCCGTTGATCGAAAGCAACGATACCCACAGGATGACTGGCCGCTTCCTTTCAACGATACGCAACTCGGTTTTCGACTTTTCCGGAAGACCACATGTCGCACGCTGCCAAAACGTATTAGGTTGCGGGCGTCCGAGAAAACCTCGAAAAAAACGTTTGGAAATGCAGTAAATTCACCCGACTTGTCCGCCAGCTTATAAACAAAACTGGGCGATTTCGGAAGAGGAGATACGATCATTATAGAGTCTCGCGATTCGTTTTTGAAGTTGCAGACTGTCAGCGACTATAAAACGCGAGACTCGAGTAATTGTTTCTCCTCGTTCCAAATTGTCCACTTTTGTTTACAAGCTGGGGAACTATTCGAGAGAATTGAATGTAACGAAACGAATTACCGTGGCGCCCGTCGACAACCGGTTATGGAAAGTTCGACCGATCCGCGAACAGTTTCGCAACAACGGGAGACATTAAGGCTAACGAAAGGAAAGACGTTACTGACCGGTCGGAATGGGTTCGCGCCGATAAACGGCGTCGGATTAGGCACGGATTCTCGGTCGATCTCGAAGGGATGCGTCCGCGGAGTGGCAAAGTGCAGAGGAGGCGGGACACGATGGAGAGAGGAGGAGAGCTGTGACGAGAGCGTCGGTGGAGCGGGACGATCGCGCGAGAGTAACCTGTGCAGCTTCTAACGGGCATTCCGACGGGCGCGCACAGCAAATCGGATAATCCCTCGCGACAATAGGTCGGGAGGTTAAGCATGTTTGCTCTTCTCTCGAAGACGCGTTCGCGCGACAATGGAGCCTGCGAGAGCACTTTTCGAGGTTCGGTCGGGTCGCTTTCAGAAGAAAGGGAAAAAGGAAAGATCGAGTGAGTGAGTGAGTTAATGTGTGAATGTGTGAGTGTGTGTGCGTGTGTGTGTGTGAGAGAGAGAGAGAGGCAGAGGGTGGTCGACCGCCTGGGTTGCCAGCCGCTTACCTACCCCATCGCGACCGAAATCGAGGCATCTCTCGGTTGTGGACCCGCGTCTGGGCCCGGGCCGGCGTTTGGTCTTCTTGCTGGTCGCCGGAGCGGAAAAGGAGCTGCGCGAGGTCTCCTGTCCCTATCCTGGCTGGACTTGGGGCACCGGGCCGGCCGAGCACGCCCGAATCGGCCACAATGAGCCCAATTAACCGACGAGTGTACACACAATCGACAACAAACCGTTTATATTTTCCTGTCGGGGCGGACCGTGCTGGACCGGACCCTGTTCGATGGTGAATCTCGCCTGATCGAGCAGGACAATTCGACTCGAGAACGATCTTTATCCAAAGTATAAGGAGACGGGAACGTCGCGGGACCAAGTATTTCGACGCGCAGTGTACCGCAGCCGGTCGGCCGAGAAAAGGTCAGCTTTCCGCAGCTGTCTCGGTCCATTCCCGGCATTAGAGCGTAGCGCGCGCGTCGAATCGCGCGATTCGATCTACTCGATTCGATGGATATTCGAGATTCGTAAAATACCATTGATTCGGTGCGCCTCAACGTCGCGGCGCCGCGCGTTCTGTCGTTCAGTCGCCCGACGGTGCGATTCTCGGTCCAGTCGGCTCGCGTTTCGCGTTTCGCATCTCGCATCTCGCATCACGAAAAATCGTGGGCCCGCACCCCAACAAGCTAATAATCCCGCGTATCGATCCTCTGGGAAAGGTTATCACGATAATGCTCGCCGGATGTTTGCGTCGCTATCATTTCTTTCTTGGTACCTGGTTTCGATGTCTATTCGATATTCGATACACGCAGTCGAGGAATGGGATAAGCCGTTCGGCGAATCCATCTACGAATCTGTCTACGAATCCGGCTACGAGTCTATCGCCGCGGCCGAAATAAAATCATACAATCTCCTTGATTTGTTCGTGTCCTGTGCAATGTGTAATTAACATGCTATGATAAGAAACATAACCTTACGTCACATGTAAACTTTCCTGCTCCATTTCGTTTGGGTAGGTCAGTCTCGACCTGTACAACCTCGCTAGTATTCAGTTTGACTGATCCGTTTTACAAGACTTAGATATAAAGGAGGTTTACCTGCATTTATAAATAAATTAAAGTGAAAATCGAATAATATGCAATGTATGCAATACGGGCGTCGCACGCTGCGCGTGCAGTAGTTTTCTGGGTTTGGCGTTTAGGTAGAAAGAAGGAGTGAGAGCATAAAGAGAAAAACTAGCACGGCTCGGTCGAACGATTTCGGTGAACGGGACGTGACGCGCAGCTGGCAGAAATCGACACGCCTACGGGGACTCTGGTTTAAAGAGGAAAACAGCGTAGAATGGATATTTGGCCGAGGCACTCGAGAGGTCGTTATCTCTTTCATGGTGCGCGAAAAGTGGACGATTCGGGCAAAACACGAGGCATTCTTCGTGGCGCGCGCTCAAAGGCTCCTCCTCGAACGAAAAATACCGATGCCTCCGATGTTGTGGCATTACGTGCCTGTCAATGTACAAATCACAGCCCATTTACTCCATTCAGGGCTGCGCTCGTTTAACGACGCTACGGACGCGAGCTCGGCCATAAATTTTCACGCGGACACCTCCCTCTCTGTCTGTCTCTTTCTCCTCCTTCTCTTTCCAGCTCTCTTCCTCTCTCTCTCTCGCTCTCTTTTGCTCTCTCAACCACTAGCAGCTCTATAGCTCTTTATTTCTCTAGCTATTTCTCTAGCCATTTTTCTAGCTGACTTTTCCAAGGAGGGTCGACGATACTCGAAAAACCAAAACTCAGATTCCATGGTACACAAAATTGACTCGGGCATCGCCGCTTTCTACTTCTCTCTCTTTTCCGTTCGTTGCCCAACCATGGAATCCTTTATCGCTGGCCGGACCGTATCAATCCCTGCAGCGGATAGCGTATCTCGTGACGATAATGAACGCGGCAAGTGGCAACAGCGCGAAATTAATTTCGACTCGATGGAAATTGAATCGCGTTTTTCCCTCGACGATCAATGAGGTTCCGGTTAAAGGTATTCGTTCGGTTCGCGATCGCACGAAATTTCATAGACCAGCATCGAAAATTGAATCGCGGCGGATAATGCGATTTAACGTGAAACGCGGCGGTCGACGCGTCGCAATTCGCGATCAAAGGAATATTGCGACACTCGCGGCATTTCAGCGCGGCGTACGAATCGAGGTGCGATCGAACCCGCGTACGGAGAAAGCCGTGAAAGAAGATGCTCGAACAGATTTTCCCAATTTGAATCGCGGACCAAGGCGAAGCCGCGTCGCGCGAATATCTCGATCGACAGGAATCGAAGTCTCTGACTTCGAAGACCGGTTACTTCGTTCCATTTAAATTCGCAGATATAAATCAGCCGGCGAGCTGGCCTTTCCATCGAGTGATTTACACCGCGAAGCGGCTCTCGGATAAATTATTAAGGAGGGAGAGAGAACGGCGGAGGGTGGCGGGGGGGAGGGCGAGTGAAACGGTTGCGAGCGACGTGCGACGTTGACACATTTTTCGAGTCGGCGAACGAGCATTCGCGCAGCATCGAGAAACCAATTCGCCCGCGTAGTTCGTTTCTACGATCTCGATGATGGTACTCGTACGAGATATGACCGTTGCACCGTCGTCGCATTGTAGTCCGTCGTCCGCGAACATCGGTTCGTGGAACCAGAACTTTGCGCGGTGTCGAGAGGTCGGAGAAGCTGTTCGGATCGCTTGATAGTAACCTGGTTCGGCGTTCACGAGACGGCCAAAAGTCAGCCGCGCGGAGAACGAATCGGTAGTGGGACGGAGGATCTTCTGAAAGAGAGGGAGGGAAGGAGAGAAGGAGAAGGAGAAGGAGAGAGGACAACAGGGTTCTGGACCCCCCAGCGTTCAATGAGAGACATTTCTCATCATTTTCCATTCAGACCGTCTGAGTTATAAGCCCGGTACGTCTTCCATCCCCGTACAATCGTTCGATTTATTATAACCGCGAGAAGCCTAATGAATTTAATTTCATATTTCACGGCCGGTAAGTAGCCAGCCACGACGCGGCGAGCCGCAACCCGCGACCCGCAACCCGCAACCCGCGACCCGCAACCCACAACTCGCACGCATACTACGGGCCAAAGCGTCGCGTCGGGCCGCCGCGTTTACCCGCCGATTTAGGTGTCCCTCCCCCGTCCTCGGCCGGTCTCCTCCTCCATGCTTTGCCGTCCTCTGCCCTCAGTCCGGAGGAATAACAAAAAGGGAGATCGACGAAGGGAGACGCGAGGCGAAGGAAAAAGGGAGGCTGTTCCTTTCCCGTGCGATTCACGAGCCATATGGAATCGAGGTCGTATCTCAGCCGGAGAGAAAGAGGAGAAAGAAGAGGAACCGAACCGACGCAGGGGCTAACCGACAACCGTCCGCCAAAAGCTTCTCTCTACGAGATAGTCACCTTTAGCAGGACAGGCCACCGGAGAACGCGACAATATAGCGTTCGATATTTCTCCCGAGAGTCCCCCGAGTCATGCCTCGATTTTTTACCTCGACTTCGGCCACCGCGACCAGTTCCCTCGCGCATATTTCGAACATACGACAATGCATATATCGCGAGCTAATGTTTCTCGTCGAACGCCCAGACCAGACCGCACGCTACGCCACGCCACGCCACGCTAACACTGCCGCCTGTATGCGACTGTGTGCCAGCCACGCAGTGCGACGTGAAACGAAACGAACCGAAGGGACCAATAATAATCGAAATAAAGTACGCGCAAGCAGTCGGTTTTTATTGCCGCGCGATTTATCGCACGCTTCGCACTGAGTCAGATAGAAATCGCGAGCAAACCGGTGACTGTCGCGTTCCACGTAGCTACGCTGACCGACTGCGAATCGAGTGTATCGGTATACCTATTACCTGTACGCGATAACTTATCGTCGAAGAAACAGCTCATTTTACGCAGCAAAATGTTCCATCGTATCCTATCGCTTCGGAAAGAGCTTGCAGAAAACATCCGCGAATGTTATTTTAATAATCTTCCACCTATTCGGATATCGCCGGGTACGGTATCCGCGTAATCAGTCGTTGCAGTACTAGTTCTTTTATACTCTCCACGAAGGCAATCGAGTGTGCGTTGCATCTTGCATTTAATTTAATTTGTTTGTTTGCGAGCACTTTTATATACAGATACGCTCTCATTTTTATAGTAGCAAAAACGAAAGCGTAACTCGTATTGAATCAGACGAAAAATCAGTGGGTCAGGTAAACAGTTTATAATAACCTGTTGTAAATTTAGTAACATTGGTTACAAATATATCAATCCTGCCGCTATTATCATTAATGTATGCATGCGTCTTGTAAAGCGGGTCAGTCGAAGTAAATCTCGACGAGAATCGCGAGGTTCCAATGTCCTAGCAAAACGAGGCGGAGTATCGAAGTTCACAAGCAAAGTACTTCTACGTTTTCCGCGACAACAAGAGCGATCGCGCGACCGCTTGAAGGCATCGTCGTGCGCGAACGATTTGTCGCGACCTTGAAGTTTGATCGGATCGCTTGGACGGGACAACCGAGACAATCGTCGGTGCGCATCCCCGTCGTCGAATTTATTGTAGCGTCGTCGTAGTACAATAGAACAAAAATGTTCACCACGCTTTGGGAACTCGGGAGGACGCGTTTCGAACGCGAGATGGTCGAGTGTCGCGAAGTTTCCGTGCGACCCCGGTCACAGACAGTTTCGCGATCTCTCCATCTGCGCGTCTGGTTGCTAGAAAAAGGTCGCAAGTTTTTCCAGCAGTCCCGCGTATCCGTAACTCTTGCTCGCGACTACGCCCGAAATAATAATGGACCGCACTGTTCCCATCGCGGTATTCTCTCTGCGGTGGAACGATTCGCGGTAGTTAAGTTATTAAATTTATCTTCTCGAGCCGGGCTAAAAATCCCGGTGATTTATTATTTTTTGCTGCTTAACGACGCGACCACGGAATATGGCCCGGAGCCGGTCCCCTCCGGTTTCAGGCCACGCTCTCTTCCGCTCGGAACGGGTGCATCGCTTTGCGTCTCCTCGCGTCTCCTCGCGCAAACCAACCACGCTTTTTTTCCGAGCACGCGCCCGGCCATCGGGTAGACGCGTCGCGCGATAAATTTCTTGGCTCGTGATTCCCCGGTTTGCTTCCAGGATTCTTGGATGAGCGAACGATCATTACCAGCAGACGCGTGTTCGCCACGCAAAAAAAGCTTATTTCCGTTCTCCTCGAGGAATCACGATTTCTGACTGATACGGAGGTGAGAGACGTCACGAAAATCGGGGACATACCGAAATTAAGACAGCGCGTCCGTGCTCGATATTTATTTATTTATTTTATTTCGATTCAATCGTACTCGATTTATATATATACACCCAGTTTTACAATAACAGAACAATGAAATATATTTAGGCATACAGTGAATCAACGTATCCGCAAATTCGTATCACCAATTTTATTGGCTATATTAATTATAAATGACGCTAGTGCCATTTATATTTATTTATTTACGGATAAAAGAACCCCATTACTTAACGAGGACACATTACAGTAGCAAACTAAACTAAAATAGAAACATTGCATCGAGGATTTGAAGAAGCAAGACGAAGTCTCAAAAAGATTATCATAGATTTACGAACCTTGCTGGCAAGCATAGCCACAGATATACGGTTATCGTAGTTAACACGTTCGTCGCCGCGTCACCCATATCTGGGTGCCCCGTCACCAAAATATGGGCGACGCTCTTCGTATTCAAGATTTTATTTATCTAATTTATGAAAATCCCATTTGTAGCACAGGAATTTAATGGAATAAACACCGGCAAATGTAAAATATACAAAATAGAAATACTAAAAATTCATACATCATTATATTTGTTATACACTAATTTATATTTAATGTATAAAATATAACGTTATTCTATGCGTTCCAACTACCGAATTTGGGCCCGGTAAGAAACTCGAGTGATTCGCGCTGGGCGACGAACGTGTTAAAGGATCTGTAACAAGTGGAGGTGTCTATTAAGATACATATACGTATGGTCAAGGTTATGTGAAGGACCATGTATCAATATGATATATGGTCATCGGAATCTACGAAATCGTTGCACCGAAGTACTATTTTTGCAAGTGTACGCGAAATCGTTAACGCTGGAATTCGAGGGCAAAAGAAAGGTCGCCGCCTGACGTTGGCTTCCTCGCAAAAGATACGGCCGCGCGCAGTACACCGTTTTCCCGCATTCGAAAAGTTTCACAGTTGCCCTCGTATTAGACCGATATCAGCTTGATATTAGACCGGTATTAGACCGGTATTAAGCCGGCGTTAAGACCAATGTTGGGCGAATATGCACGATCTCTCGGTCGAGATCGGCCGAGATCGGTCGCGGTAGTTGGTGGCTGACCACGATGCAACAGCGACACGGTTCGCTTCGCGTACACTAGCCTCTCGCGAACGGAAGAGAAGGAGAAGAGCTCGGACGAGAGAAGCGATCTCTTCCCCTTTTCCCTTCTTCTTCCTTACTCTTGGTAGCGGAGGTCGTCGAAGCAGAGTCTCAAGGCGGAAGAACGAGCTACCGACCGACGGACCGAACCGAGCCGAGCCGAGCCAGACCAGACCAGACCAGACCGGGACGAACCCCGTGTCGGGTTGTGTCGGACTGCGTCGGGCCGGGGCCGGGGCCGGGACCAGGACTGGGACCGACCGGCTAGGCGAACAGGCTTCGAGCGACCGAGTAGGCAGGTCCGATACACGGGCAACTTATACAACCACGGATTCCCTCGAATATATCGAGAGACGAGAGGAAGAAGAGCGAGAAAGAAGAAGGGGGGATGAGAAAAAGAGAGAAAGAAAGAAAGAAAGAAAGAGAGAAAGACTGACTCCTCGTTCTCGCGCACGAACCTTGACGCTAATGGCATGCATTACCGCTAATAATAGTTAGAGAAGGACGGCAACGGTTGAGAAAAGGAGAGGCATAGAGTCGGAGATAAACGCGAACGAGTGGATGGAACGAGAAGAAAGGAGAGGAGAAGAGAAAAAAGAGGAACGAGATACGCTGAGCGTATGAGCGCATGGACGCGGATCGCGAGAGCGCGAGCCATCGGAAAAATTGACGCGTAATTACGGCTGGCTCGATAGAAGCGACCGCTCGATCTCGCTTCCTGCTCATCCCAAGATTCGTACTCGACGGCTCGGGAATCGCTTGTAACGAACCACCGAATTTACCTTTATTAGAAATTCGAATGGAGCCGCAGTCGAAACTCTGGACCTCCAGCGAACCGAGCGGAAAGATTTCCGCAGAGTTTCGAGTAAACAGCCTCTCGATAATCCGTATCGCTCCGTACCGACCCGTCGAGTCTTTCCGTGTCTTCTCGCGTCTCCCAGCGATAACGCCGCTCGCGCGGAACGTGTACGCCGAGCGATAATCGAGATTACTTTGAGAGCTGTTCGAGCGGGAAAAGACTCGAGCGAGAGAGAGAGAGAGAGCGCGTCGAAAGACAGAAGAGCCGCCGCTACTCGTTGCCAATACCGTTACCATTACCGTGTGCACCGCGAATATCGCTGCCGCACCGACCCATCGCGTCGATTTACTCGGGTTGCTGAATATGTTCGTTCGTTTGTCCACGCCGTTAATCGGGAAGAAACGCTCGTAAAACGTCGAATCGTCGCCGACGGTGCTACACCGCGAACGGACGAGCAGCTGAACGTTCTTCTACTACCAGTTGGTTAACTTTTTAACCCTGCGCTGGCAAATTTCGATCCTTAATTATCCACACGAAATATTCGTCATTCGAGCTACCTGACTCGTCCACTTAAAAAACTTACTCATCAATTGTACATTAAAGTAGAAACTTCGATAAGTATATTCCAGCATCTTTCCATATTTTTTTAAAGCCTAGAACAATAAAGAAGTTGGACTTGGGATTGAAAGACCAAGATTGTTGGCTGCGTTAGTAAAAAGATACCTTGCCTATGGAGGGTTTTTAATAATATTAATGTTCATTGTGATAACGCGGTGGAGTTTTCGTTACAGAAAATGTAATAACAGCGAGCACACGAGTAAGCGTGCATAATTATTATTGTAGCGCCGAAATATCGCAAATCCGTATGCCGGATTTCGCGGGGTCGTTTTGCTTGCTCGTGACGATACTCGGTAACAAACTTATGTATTTTTCGACCTGATCGTACAAATTATACTTGAGGTATTCCGTGCGGGAGACTGTTCTATTCTTCGATGTATTCTTAGCGAGTGTCTTTTGTGTTCTGTTGGTTCCGTCTCGTGTCGTGTATAACGTCGACTCTTATGATTTTTCCATTGGTTGCCTTAATATTTATATGGGGTGAAAATGGTCTCTAATTGGTGAACGGGTAGTGCAATTTGGTCGTCGGAGTAGGGATATGATTTGGAGAAACGGTGCTTAGTTTATTGATTCGAAGGATATGAAAAGGACTGGAAAAATGGTTTGTATATTGCCCTGTCAATGGGTTCGCTCACGGTGGTCTCGAAGTGGTGTCCGATGACACTCGATAATTTTGGGACTAGTCGCGTCGCGTCAAGTGGTTCGGCTATCGCAGGCGACCGTGGTTATTTCGTGTTTGGCCTTCTCGAGACCGAACAATTATCTTACTATTATTATTGTTATTATGATTTATTCCGGAACAACATAAACGTTACGATGAACAAAATTATACGTCAGATACAGTGGAATTAGTAAAATAGCTCAGAGCGGTTTCAAAGAAATCTCGAGGTTTTTTAGTAAACCAGTTTATATAATAAAATTTATAGAATAACAATAGTAAAACTGAATAAGAGATTTAACGATATTCAACGGCTACATGTAACAATGACTGATGAATCAAAATAACGAAAAATGGAATAAGAAAAATAGAAAAATGTCGCATGACTCGTGACCGAGGGTGTACATTAGAGTTGTGGCGAAAGAATTGCGGTATCGCAGGTGACGAGAAAGCGAAACAGATGGTGGCCGAGACGAAAGGTCGCCGTAGCCTTAGCGGATCGAAGTTGTCGAAAGATGCACGATCATTCTCGCTAACTAGCCACGCGGCAGAAATTGCACGCGGAGATCGCACCGTCTAGAAACTGGGAAGTCGAACGCGAAACATCTTGTCGTCTGTATTTCGCGAGGCAGGTTAGCAAAGAAGCTTCGCGGACACCCGCGAAAATCCGCGGAGATCTCTTGGATTCGGCGTTATTTATTCGTTCGGAGGTGGTTATTATCTCGAGCCGTAAAACCACGGAACGAGCAAAGTGGCGGGGGAGTCGAGGCAGAGGGTATATCGAAGCACGGGGCGACATCCCTTATGCCGCTAGGTTGCGACCCCTGCTGTTGCGGCTGTTGCGGCTGCTGTCGCTTCCTGGGGGAGCCACGACCCCTCGTACTTGGAAAATAATTCTATTAGGTTATATCGCGGTCTGCGCGAATGACGCGAGCACCCGCACACTCGCACGCGGCGACACGCAGCGGCACGCACACAATTCGCTCGAGGGCGGTCAGGGTGTCTGCGGTTTGTTACGACGTTACGAGAAACCATGCTCCGTTCTGCTCCGTTCTAGTCGCGGCCGTGGAACGAATCCGCCTCGGGCGCCGCGCCGCTTCCTCCTAGATTGCCAGCGAATTTTATTAAGTCCCTAATTACGTCCAATCTATCGCGTTACCAGGCGCCCGTGGAAACCTGCTCGGTCGCGATTTTCCTCTCAAGTCCATCGTCTTCGACCTTCGTCTTCTGAAACTTATCTGTATCAGATCGAACCCAACGACGATACGATCCATAATTTTCGTCACTCGAGGACGTCTAGCCGACGCGCGGTAGAAACGAAATGAAATTCAGCGGGCAGAGATCAATTTTTCGGTGTTTTAAAAAAAAGTAAAACCACCCAAAGTTTAATTGTTGAAAAGGAAATTAAAAGGAATATCACATAAAAGCAAACGTTTTTTTAAACAAAAATTTTGGTACTTATTAGTGGTAAATATACCTGTTTTAAAGTGATTCCCATCTCATTCTTATTGTGCGACGACACGAGTGAGTATGTACAATTATACCCAGATTTATCCTCTTCCGACTTAGGACGTCTCTATCAGTAGAGGAATACCTAGAAGTTTGTAAAATATGTTTGTACGTACATGTTAATGACCACGTGTTTATTTTATATTCATGACATAAATATAAATAATACTGCAAACAGCATTATTACATAGATTGTAACTATATAAACGATATCATTATCATTTATTAACTAAACGGGAAATATCCTTTAAAGTACAGAATATACACAATATTAATCTTTTCTAGTCGGAGCCATTTTAACTCGAACTCCAAAATAGTTATTCTGACTTAATATTTTAATTTTATATAACTTAATGCACTTAATTGAATTTTGTGATTCATACAACAGTTATAAATTGAATAATATTAAAATTATTTTGAAACGCGACGACAATTTTTCGCGATGCCTCGCAGTCACCAGTCGACAGCGAAGGGTTGAAATTTATGTAGCTGCGTAACACGAGCGATAGATATAATATAATATATTACTTGCCCCGCCTTTCGCATTTTCGACTTCCATCCGCTACTTTGGAACCAATTAGAACGCTAGTCCTAGACACGAGTGTACATTTCTTTCTTCGGATTTCGCTTGAGCCCCGAGCGTAGCTCACAATCTCGTCTTACGAACCCTCGCCACGGTGCTTTTCCTCGCGTAGTTCGGACGTCCTTGGTTCGTGGGGTGCTCGGGGTGCCCAGGGTTTGGCGGAGCGCGCAGCGTAGTGGGTGGGTGCGTATGCTGGGTGCTCGGCAGTATATCTCGGCCGCGTATAAATCACAGATGGGCGGAACCGACATCGAGAGACACCGTAGAGGTTGGAAGGAAACCCGTCTCTCGAAGCAACGCCTGGTTCGATTTATCGCGGGGCGAACGCAAAGAGATTCTCTCCGGTCTCGAATCTTTTCCGGCAAACTCGCGGTTCACCACCGGTAATCGCGCTCGTTTCCTACCCGCCTACTTACTGTCCGTACCTTCCTGTCGTTTCGTCCGCATTCGAGACACCCTCGTCCCAAACCAACGACCAAAATTACTATATGTACCAGGTCTATCGCTGTTGCTCCGTTTGGCTTTTCTCAGATGCTTTCCTCCCCGACGGCACCGTTAGACCGAAGTCGATGGTCCAAACACGGTTGCAACCGGTTCGGTACCCGCGGCACGAGTTTGCTGGCTCGTAGGACGATCCAATACGTACAGGTACAATATCGCTAGGAACTGTTTCCGACCATACCGAGTTGCCGTCGACTCGGCGCGTCTCCTGGAGACGTCTCGGCGCGACATCGCGACGAAGAGAAGTGCCTCGAGGAGAGCATCCTCGATTTATCTCGTTCGTCGTTTCCTCCGCGCTTCGGTCGTCTCGTCGCGCGCCGGTTTATCGCGACTCGAGTCTCCGCGACAGCACGGATGTGAGGACGGCGTAGATCGCGGCGCGTCAACCGCTTCGCGCTTCGGTTTCGTGTTTTGCGTTTCGTCATCGCCTCGCCGCGCCGCGACATCGTCCCCGGAAGCCTATTATCGCGAACGATTCGCGTTTCCGTCGCCTCCGGCCGATCGATTCGGGTCTACCCGGAGATGGCGAAGTAGCCGCGAACGAATCTGTTTGCGCCGATTGGACCACGGCAGCGTACCGAGCGTCCAGCGGCGGCGGCGGCGGCGGCGGCGGCGGACTATGATAGGTTGCGATACGCGGCTCGCATACCACGACCACGTATGCAAGACACGCCGCATGGAATCGTGCAGCGTCTCGCCGGACGGAACTGGTTTTCTAGTCGTTGCTCGCAACAGTCTGTCGCTGCCAACGTTTTGGTGCCGCGGAGGCCCTTGGACGCTCGATTACGCGCTCGCCTAGGCCGGGAATTATGTCCGATACGTGTCGCGTGTATTCAACGGCTTTTCTTCCCGCAACGGATTGATATTCCACCGAACGGAACAGGAACGGGTGGACGCAATAATCACAGTGTATCATTATGCAATTACTAACTATTATTATTCGCAAATAACTTCCGATATAGCTAGGTAGAATCCATCGTACGTATAGATACCCACTATGAGTCACCGGGAGAAACGTGTTTCTGCTTCCACTAAATAGATAAGGGAACTAAATAAATAAAGTAAAAAAGTAACAAAACAGTAGATAAAAATAAAAAGTAAAATAATTGTCTGACAAAGCAGCGAAGGTTATATAGGATTCTACCTAATACTGCGCGTGTGCAAAGCTCACTTAACCCGCTGCGCGGCGCGTCAAAGAGATGCTCGGGCTCGAAGCGTTCCCGATCTCGATCCCATTCCTGTTCGCGTTCCTGTTCCCGTTCCCGTTCGCGTTCTCGTTTCCGTCGTCGTCGTCGTCGTCGTCGTCGTCGTCGTCGTCGTTGTCGTACCGAAAATGGCATCGCTCTCGCGCGTGAAAGCAATTCTGGATCGCAACGACGCGAGGAGAAGATACTTCCTGGCTATAAAGTATGCACGTTATTTTCTCGCGAATTATCTCTCTAGAAGGGGCCGCGGTAAGAAGGAAGTGGGAAGCGAGGGTGGACAACCCTTTGTCGCGGGGCAAAGTATCTTCGCGACGTTTACGTTCCCGCGTCCCGCTTTGACAACGACCGGAAGCGACGAGGGAGCCTTTAAAATTGGCGTCTGCGCCGCTCGGGCGATAAACTCGATTTCGTCAGACAGCCGGAAGATACGAGTTCCGGGCGCGGCTCGATCGGACCGTTCCTGCCGAACCCTTTCGGAACCTCCCGAAACCTTCCGAAACCTTTCGAAACACGAAAGAAATGAAAAGAAGATGAAAGGGGTGCGTCGTCCCGCGACCAGACGCGACCAGACGCGACGTGCGACTCGACGCGAAACGAGTAGAGCCGGAAGAAAACCAGAGAAGATGGATAGGTGGCGAGGGTGAGAGAGAGAGAGAGAGAGAAAGAGAGAGAGAGAGAGAGAGAGAGAGAGAGAGAGAGAGATGAAGAGGTCGCGCGGGAACGAGAATGGTTGTAGAGCGCGCTGGAGGCGAGGCCTGACATTTGGTTACTGACATTTTCACCCCGGGGTTGACGGCGGGCAACCCTTTGGCGTTACCCGCGCTCAATCACTCCATTGTCTCGAGCGGCGCTCGTTTTATGCTCGCGTCAACGCTTCATTATGGGGCCCCGGGTCCGGTCGACTTGGCTTCTATAGCCCACGTGCTCGGCACATTGTCTATCCCAAGAATATATTACGCGCCCACGCGATCCACCGCGCGCGCACCATGTCGTCTATCGTCTCTCACCTTTCCTTCTCTCGCTTCTCCGTCTTTCGTCTCTCCATTCGCTCTTTCCTCTCCTCTCTATGTCTCTCTCTTTCTCTCTCCTCTCTATATCTCTCTCTCTAAGCATGTCTATCGGTTCTCCGAAACGCAGTTCGCAGGAGAGCGGCGGATCAGCGGACAACCGAAGCGACTTTTTCCAAATGTCGATCGAAAGTTGTTCGGCTCGAGCAACCGTCGTCGCGCGACACAACGATCCCGGAAATTAATTGGTACGCAAAGTCGCGCGCCTCTGTTCGATTAATTGCCGAGGGTGTCGAAACGGGCGGCGCCCTCGTAATAGACATTGTTGTCGCATTGTTTACGGTAACCAGCAAATTTATCGAGGGACCGCGGCTGAAACGCGGCGTGGCATAGCGGCGGCGGTAGCAGCACAATTCCTCTCGAACACACCGAACCACTATACGAAACGAGAATGCAATTTCGAAACGACGAAAATCTACAGGTTGCGTACGACAAAACTGAAAGCGAATGCTGTATCGAATTTTCAAGATTTTCGTTCCATTTTTTCGCTGGTTTCGAGGTTGCTGCCAAGTTCTGCTGACCTCGTACGAGATTAACCCCCGCCGTACCACGTCCGGGTTTTTTCGGCTCCAGATCTCGTGGCTCGATTTGACCGTTTGACACTTGATGCCATTTGTCGTTTGATTTAAAAAAATGTATAGGAAGAGAATAGCAGTAATAATAGTAATAATAACAACAATGATAATAACAACATTGTAGTTCAAAATGTTTATGCAGAGACGGACCCAATAATCATGGGGTTTCGCGTGAACGTCCAATCGCTCGTACTTGTTAACCCCTTGACGTGCCATTTTCTTCACAGTTACTGTGATTAGGAATTTTTCAATTTGGTATAATTTCTCGATAGAGACAGAACATCAACGTTTATTCTATGCTGGAATATACTTAAATGCTTAAATATTAATAACAAGGGATTAGAATTTTATTCTAACTTTAAAGAACAGAATAACATCCTTACTTAATAATTTATTATTATTTATTTCTATCACGAGTCGGACTCGTCAAAGTACGGTAAGGGGTTAAACCGTAGTTAAAATCGTATCTCGTTGATTCAAATTTTTCAATAAAGTAAGCTGCCCGAAATAAAAACATGAAACAGAAACGTTTCGAAATTCTGCTGATAAATCGTCTCTAGAGCGGTTTAAAGGGAAGCAGCGAGGATAACGATGCCGCTTATCCGGTGCAGAGGGAAAACGTATGCGTCGCGCGGCTCTACGAACGCCTGATAATCCTGTGACGGAGAATGAATGCCGTAAACGTGTGGATTACCGGGCGTTAGCTGGTCGGTCACGGCTTCGTCGCGGCGCAGTCGACGTCGAAAGGTCGCAACTTTGTGAGAAGGTTTCCAGGGAAAGAAAGAGGCGAAGGTCGAACGCTATCGGTTGCTCATATTCGGCATCCGTTGACGGCAAATCGAAGTTCAGTCGCCATGCACATTGGCGAACTATTTTTAACGTTTTTTATTTATTCATTTATTGATTATAGTCGAGATGTTACTCATTAAGGTATAAAACGTCGAAAAGGAAAGAAAATACAGAAGTTAGGTGTAATAAAATAATCGCAATTTGTTAAATTAACCTTGTGTATTCGTGTGGTGACTGGGAGGCACGACCACTAAAATTGTTACAGCACGTTCCAAAATAATTTTTCTATTATGAAAAATTAGATTTCAAAAATGATTAAAAGTGTAACTGTTGTTGCATGAGTTACAAGATTCAATTTCATACGCATAAAGTACATTTTGTACATTTTATAAAATAGAAATGCTATATGTCAGAAAAATTATTTTAGAATTATAGTTAAAATGGTTTCGAGTACGAAGGGATAGTATAATAAATCTCTTCCGTCTATAATAATATTACGATATGAATTAGTAAGCCTTAAATTCCGTTTAAAAGAGTATGGCAGATGATTGAAAAAATTGGTGAGAGCAAATTGTTTACGGTAGAGAAAATACGATTGGGTAGTTCTTTCGATCTGAGATGCATTGAGGATTTTATACGCAAAGATACTTTTTCTTTTTCCCTTAAGCGTAGTTAGAGTTAAAAAGATGAACATAGGGTAGTAATCGTGATCCGATAACTGCACAAATAATTCCAATGACTGCCGTGCCAAGATTCCTACTATAAGCAAAAATTTGTGACGTACTTACCGTGATATGGTGTCCAAATTGTACAACCATACTCTAATATCAGCTTGACTACAGAAAAGTATAGAAGTCTAAGAGCGTGGATATTCCATAAGAATTTAAAAACTACAAATGAGCCGCACTGTTTTATAGCCGCAGAATACAATGCTTTTGTAATGTTAATACTTTGACAACGACGCCTATTATTGCATCTCGCGCCTCGTACCTTGCGGTTCGCGATCACAGGCAGATCGAAGGCCCGCAGGTATCCACGGCGAAGGTCAAGTTCCTGGTCCCACAGGCATCCCTATCCCCCGTGAAACTCGTGTTGCTGTTCCTGTTCCTGCTTCCGTTCTTGTTCGTGTTTCCGTTCCAGTTCCAGTTCCTGTTGCTCTCTCTCTCTCTCTCGCGCGCGCTCTTCCCCCGACCGTTTAGTCGCCCGTGACCGTTCCTGCGAAACGGAAGAATAGACGGCGGGTCGACTCGACTCGTTTCGGCTTGTCTCTTTCCTTCCCTCGGATCCGGTCGGGGTCCCTCTTCTCGGGCGTCGCACCTTCTCTGCGGTGCGCGTAACACCGTGGACCGGTTTCGAGAACAGCCTCGGGGGCTAAATGTCAACAACGGCGTAACGGCCCGGTTAGAGGATTACCCCTCGGTCTCTGGTCGCGCGCCGCATCGCCTCGCATCGCCTCGCATCGCCTCGCATCGCCTCGCATCGCTTCGTATCGCGCCGCGTCGCATAGATGGTAACGCCAGACAAAAGGTCGTGCACTTTCCTCGCGTCATAATCCGTCCGAGAGGGTTCGTGGGCTACTCTCCAGCCACGATTCTCCTCGTGCTTCGATGCCGTGGCTCGGCGCCGCCGCTTGCCGCGTGCCGCTTCGAATCGGAACGATAAATTCGTACGAAGTACACGGTGATGTGCCGATTATGTCAAATATGTTTGGTACGAACAACGAGTACAGGACTTTACCGTAATCTGCGAATGCAACGGACGATTAAGGGAAAGGGAAGTGTACGGTAACGGACCGGAGTCGAGGTTGGTCGGTTATTGGAACATGTGGAATTGCCGGCTTGATTTTGTGTAAATTTCTTGACAGTACTTGCTAGATCGAAAATAGTTCTTCGACGAGAGAAAAGCACTGTACATTTTGCGACGAACGGTGATTCTATAAATCAATGCAACACTTATTATCAAACATTTGATTGTTCGTCACTACTAATTGTTTTAAACGGTCAAGCCTTCCTTAATATTTTTTGAATAATGATTTTTCCCGTTTATGTAATAATAATATTTCTTTGATCAATGGAAAAATGATTCTGTGTTACAATAGTATGACAACGTGTCGCACAAGTAGCGTAAAAAAAGGAAGGAAAGGAGATGATACGATAGAAAAATCGATATAATAGAAAATAACGTTGATGCGATAATATTTAATACTTATTCATTTACGGAAAGAACTTCTTTTGGAGTCGAGAGGTCGACGCACCTGACTCATAAATCACGCTGAGATAGAAAAGAAGGTGAACTGTTTGCAGTAGACGTTAACGTTTCTAAAAATCCTATTTAAATCATTACTATAAATTTACAAAATTCAACTATACTATTTAATTAAATTTCAATTAAGAAGTTAAGAAATTGTATCTCAACATTCTTACGTTTTATCGATGGCAATAGCATTAGAACGATATCACAAAACAGCTTCAAAATTAATTTTGGACACTGCAACGAATGTGATCGATAAAATATATGCAAAATTAGTCTTGAAAATAGATCAGAGCATCTAAATGGTGAATATGCAAACCCCGTAAGATAAACCGGTCGTCGTGACACCCGCCGCGAGACATTACGATTTCCCGATGTCGCGCGACTCGTCCAAACTCGGAGAACTCGAAGGCGCCAACGCGTACATGAAACCGTTGATTACCGCCTCGAAAGCAATTCCGCGTACGTGTCACGACGAATCCTGGGTCGATCCGGTAATCATGCGGTAATTATTTGTTAATTGTGCGCCCTCGCAGTTCGTTAAAACAGTCAGATCGTTCCAAAGTTTCTCAGATATTACACACGCTTCCGACGACCCGCCCGATTCGTTCAATCCGCACGATCATCCTTTTCTCGCAAATTTATTATTTGCCAAGCTCTTCGTAGTTTAGTAAAGCCACCTGTTCACGCGGAGAGCCTTCTAAACCATCAACATTGCACGAATCGCTCGCGAAGGGGGTGAGCTTGTAAAGTAATGCGTTGGCAGTCTCGACGGCGACCAGGTATCCCGAATATCATTTGGAACCCGCGGATTCGCGAATCGTCTCGAAAGGCGCGATCGATTTCTTCTCGTTCTCATTCTTGTCGTGGCATGGCTCTGCTCGGTTCGGATTGGATCGGCTTACGATGCGTTTTTTCGCGATAGGTAATCCGGGACGGTCTTAGAAATCGACTCGGCGAGGAGTAGACGATGGGGGGGGGGGGGGGGGGGGTACAGGGACGAAGAAAGACGGAGAGAGGCGAAGGGACGCGAGTCTGGTTCGCGAACGTTTCGGTGCTCGCGCGTACAAATAAGGCGGCCAGAGAAGAGCGGAGCGCGACACGGAGAGGGATCACGACGGTGCTCGACACAAAGCATCCCCCGAACACCCTTTCGGAGTCGGAGGTGACGTCACCGACAATGGAAGGTCGAGCTGTGATTAAAGATCGAGAGACTCCGTAAAAACTCCTTGAAAAGTGTTGGAAGGAAGAGTCTGGGATGGAGCGGCGTCGGTGGCGGTGGTTGCGGTGGTGACAGCGGCGGTGCTGGCCGGAGCGGGTAGAGCGGGTGGAGCAAGAGGGCGAGTAGACCTACCGGCGTGAAATATTGCCTCCGCGGCACCCGACAGCTATATGACGTTTCCGAAGGGCATGAAAGAATCCCCGCGCCACCGTCTTTCTCTTCGCTCTTCGCTCTTCGCTCTTCGCTCTTCACCTACGTCGCCTCGTCTCGTCTATTCGCTCGGCTCGTTCCGTTTCGCTGCCGCGTCGCGTAGCGAGGACATCGAGCCAACCTCCTTTTCCATTTTTCGATCGTCTTTGGTTCGCTCCTATCTGCTCGGGCCCACTCGCGCGGAAACTTTTAACGGAACGAACGCGCGAACGTGCTCGCATCCCTGATCGAGATAGATGCTAACTTATTGCCGCAAAGTGGTCCGCGGCGACGAGCCACGGTGCTTATAATTGACCGCGAATACCTGTTCCGCGTCTGGAATCAGCGTTACCGACCTTTATCGCAGGGTTACCGAGGTTGCCGAGGTTCCACTGGAACGAAACCACGAACAAGATAACACCTTCCATCGCGCGCGACTGCGCGAAAAACGAGACAAAGTTTGGATTCTGAGAATCGGCAATGCTGAGATATTTTTAGATAATAAACACGTAATACCGCAACAAAAAACAAAAGTAGACATATTTCTAGCCAGTATCACACCAAATTCAGAACGAGTTTCCGTAAAATGTTCACCTAAACTATTGGATCGCAAATTCTTTAACGGATTAATATTAGTCTTCAATACTGTATTGTAGAAAATGAATTTCAACCCGCGTATATAAATAAAGTGGATAAAAAGTAAAAAAAAAAGAAGAAAAGTCGCGAAGAAAGAGAGAAGAAGAAGGAGGAGGAGGAGGAGGAAGAGACCGCGAAGGAGAAACGACGATAAGCCAGAAGGGAGTCTATGCAGTTTAAAATCGGTCAATTTACGGTGACGATGGTCAACGAGGCGCCAGGGCATTTAGCCGGTTGACGCGAGCGGAACGGAGCGCAGCGGCTCGGCTGAAACGGGACGAGACGAAACGAGACGAAACGAGACGAAACGAGACGGAACAAGGCGAGATAGGGTAGGAGAAATCATGATCGAGTGGCCAAGGGGAAAGGGGTCGGGGAGCAGAAACGCCACTCAACGGCATTATTCGAATTGATGCGGTGAATTGGCGCTGACGACATCGGAGAGCCAATCCGACGGTTTGTTTATTGGTCGCGCGTTGGCGGATTCCTTGCGATTTGCTTTAATTGAACCCTCGTCGATCGTAAACGAAACTAATGTGTACACATGTATGTATTCTCTTCTGCGAGCCATCGAACCGACCGATGAAAAATCCCCGAGTCGGTTAGACAAAGGTCTCAGCTGGTGACGTTCTCTGGTCCTGTATCGTCGCGCCGCGTGCCGTACCGTCGCGCCTCTTCGGTGCCGAGGCGATGGAAGCTATCGTCGAATTCCTTTGGGACCGCCACGTGCGCGTAATAGCCCATTACGCGTACGCATGGGAATAACGCGATTTGCATTCCTAGAAGGGACACATCGTGGTTCGCGTCACGGAGGGCTAGCGACCCGAAGGAATGGGGGGAACCAGCTTCGGGAGATATAGCTCGGTTGATCGACGACCTAGTCGACGCGACCCGGTGCAACGCGGTGCAACTCTCGTTGCTCGTCGATCGAGCGCCGCGAGAAGAGGCGCTCGGTCCCGAATAATCCGGGGTTAGGCTGCGCTCGCCGCGGTGTCCTGGGGACAGGATCCGGGGCCGCGTCGATGACGAGGGAGCGGGGTGACGGCGTATTATCCACGGCGTGGGTGGCAAAACAATGGTGAGCAGCAAAGCGAAGGAAGGCGGAAGGTTTCGCGCGGTGCCGGTGCGGAGGGCTGAAATCAAGGGATACCCCGTATGATTAGTCCGACGTTTGCACGGGCAGCGTCTCTCCAGTTGGCACGCATTCCAATGGCTCCCCGGGCCGTGGAGAGGAGAGGAGAGGAGAGGAGAGGAGAGGAGAGCAGCGCAGCGCGGAGTCGACTCTTAGTCTCATTCGACTGCGTGTCTGGTTGCCCGAGGGCGGTTTTCGCGGCAACCCCGGCCGTCCCTTAAAATGCTTCTCTTCCGACGGCAGCCGACCGACAGCCGTTCTCGCGAACCTTGATTACAAACTTTTTAACCGCAACGCGTGCTTTAACCGTTAACGCGTCCGTTGTCGGTTACTCCAGTTCATAAACGCCTGTTTTGCGATGAAATATTCATTGCGACAATTCATTTTTAAAACCGACGCTGTGTCTCGGCAAGTAACGGCGACGTCCGTTGTGCTTTAGCATCCTTCGAAAGGTCAATAATTTCACTGTCTGACGCGCCTACGTTGGTGCCAATCGAGTTTCAACCCTTTGCACTCGAAACTATTTTGATTGTAAATCTAAAATAATATGGAATCGAGTCTTGTGACTCGTACGACAGTTACACGTTTAACAATTCGGTTAAATCGTAAGGTGTAACAACATTTTAGTGGTGCCTCAGAGTCGCCACTCGAGTGCAAAGGGGTTAAATGACAAAGTTATGGCAGGGCTTCCTGACCAAATTCTTTAATCGACGTTGAAATTGTACTAAATTGGACGCATCAGAAACATTTCGATTGACGTGACAAATATATAGCGATCCTTGATTAAGTCGATCAAATGTTTTCGCACAACATAAACGATTTTTGGATGGCAGAGAATCGCTGGAAGATGACCAACATACGAGACCGACAGTTGGACAATGTTACACGATTACGCGACGTCTCCGGAACTGAGTCTGTATGCTCAATCATTCGACCTATTCTCCTGATTTTATAGCGAGATGCGGCTCGTTTTTACAGTCGTTGACAATCGGCGACTATAAAAAGGGAGCTGCGAGGTTCGAATGGTTACATCTCTTCTTCTCAAATTTGAAACTCTATTGCGTATCTAATATTTAAAAAATTATATAATAATACCGCAATAATAGACAAAAAAATTATGTATTACTTTACAATCGATTTAGAGGCTATCGGTCAGGGTAAAATCCGTTTTATAGACCGATCGATGAAGTGTTAAAAATGAATTGTCGCAAAGCGTATATGAATTCGAATGAACCTTCGAACCCAACGCGCAAATCATGTCCCGAGTACCGTTGAAATCGTCGTAATACTCCGAGATTCGATTATTTTACTCCGGTACACATTTTTATATCGTATTAAAGCATTATTCTGTTCTGTTTCAGACGCCTGCGGATTGTCGGACGTGGCCCACATCGAGTCCCTTCAAGAGAAGTCCCAGTGCGCCCTGGAGGAGTACTGCAGGACACAGTATCCGAACCAGCCGACGAGGTTCGGCAAGTTGTTGCTTCGGTTGCCGTCGCTGAGGACGGTGTCGTCGCAAGTGATCGAACAGCTGTTCTTCGTCCGATTGGTCGGGAAAACGCCGATCGAGACGCTGATCAGGGACATGCTGCTGAGCGGCAGCAGTTTCAACTGGCCGTACATGTCCACGATGTGACATTCTGTCTGGCGACAGCTAGCTTCCGCGTAATACTGTCGCTTTTCGTCTCGTTCCGCGGTCCGACCGAGCTACGACCGCCAAGTGGATCGGACTCGACGCGCCCTTTCGGAGCCGGGGAAAAAATTGTTCATATTCACCGACATCCGAGCTAGGATATCCTTTTTCGAAAGGAAATCGACCGTTCCGGCGCGTCGCCTTTTCGTTGTTTCTTCGTTGTTCCGTCGTTGTTTCTTCGTTTCGTATTATTAGAAATTATTCGCTCGATCGACGAAGCGTATCCTGTCTTTTTCTTCTCCCTATTTTCATAGCGGTTGCGCGAGCCGTCCACCAAATCCGTTGTTGGTCGCCCCCGTCGGTGATCCACGCGTGGCCGCCGCACTCTTGGGAGCCGAAAAGATGCCGATCGGCTGTGATTGGCTCTGGCACGGTGGGACAACCTCCGTGGACGGACACGGGAAATTCGAGTACAGCGTCTGCGAGACGAGAGTGGACGGCTCCCAATCAATGGCGCTCAAACGAACGCGTAACGAGGCAAGAAAACATCGAGTGGAACGGACGCGTCTTTCTCGCTCGTTTTCTCATCGAGCAATTACTATGTTTTTCCATGCTCGCGACGATCGTCGATATTTTTTTATAGAAAGCGTGGAACGTGGTCTTGGCCGACGACGCACGCTCGACGAGAAGAGCGTGTTCGACGGAGACGATTCTCCTTCGATCTCGATCGAAGCTCAAAAATCCTGGCCGGCGGCGACACTTGCCGCGAACGTGTCCGCGACGACCCGTTCCAACGTCGGAATCGCGTGGCGAACGGTAGCCGCAGCTCTCGGAGACTGCGGGACGACGGACGGCTGAACATTTAAACATATATTTTTCTTTCGGGAGCGTAGGTTTATACTTGTAGGAAGCGACTGGTCGCTCGTCGCTCGGTCTCCGAGGAGTCTGATCCGCGAAACATGCGAAACATGCGAAACAGCGAAACAGCGAAACAGCGAAACAGCGAAACAGCGAAACAGTGATACAGCGATATAGCGATACAGCGATACAGCGAAACATCGAATCGCGAATCGCGACTCCCGGGTCGTGGGTAAACGATCGAGGAACCGAGGAACCGAGAGGAAACTCGGCGAACGCAATGTGATATAGAAATATACATATATGTAAAATACATATACATATATGTGTGTACATGTACGCATAGACTTGTGCCTACATGTATATATGCATATGCGTGTGGCTATATATATATATATATATATGTATGAGCGCGTACGCGCGCGTACCGAGAAAACTAAAATCCGGTTTTTCGAGACGGTGCTTTTTTTACTCTATAAAAACTGTACAATATACCTCTAAAGACGGTGCGTTGTATAGCGTTGTACGAGGAAAAGGACGGCGAATCGTTTAAGAGAACAAACAAAAAACACTACGTTTGAATACTACGTTACGATAAATGTGGCAATGTCGAGCTAGTTACTTAGAGAACCACTTAGGGGTATATGGGATATTTCTAATATTTTTAAGCTGCGACTGCTTGCGAGGAGACTACGTCGCGTATGGATTGCCGAGAAGCGCGAGATCGGCTCGAACCGATCCGACCTGATTCGATTCGATTCGATTCGATCCGATCCGATCCGATCGAGGCGAATCGTATACTCGAAACGCGCTCGATCGCACTCGACAGGACAGGGGGCAGGAGACAGGACACGAGCACGTCGCGAACCAGCCGAACGAATTTAGATCGAGACGACGGTCGCTCCTCGTACCGAACAATTGTATTATATCGAGCGCGAATCGTGTTATCGTTGGATGTACGTAGACCGAAAAGATATCTATACAAAGTTATGTATAAAGGTGCGAAACCATTTTTGTATAAAACGTGTACATAATTAATATATACATATATTATATATATAAATACAAATATAAAAACGACTATAGTAACTGCAATGACAAAATCCCTTACACGAGCATGAATGTGAATATAAAAATTCGTATATAAAAATACATGTTCATTTATTTATTTATTCGGATGGGTACAATAAACCCGTTAGAATTAGGTTTGAAACTATGAAACGGGCGTCTTAGCTGAACGCAGACTAAACAAAAACGCCCGTTTCATAGTTTCCAACCTAATACAATGAAATTCGGAAGAGGCGAAAGCTAGCAACAACGCCTAAGAAAATTAATTATTGTTTCGAAATTATTTTTAAGCTTTATAGCTCGTTGGGCATCGGTTTGTATGGAGATTGTTTTAAGGATATTACTGTGTCTACGCTGCGAGCACGAGGGAAAAGGCAAAGGTGTCTGAAGAGGAATTACAAACACATTGTAGAAAAATGTAAACGAAAAACGGAGAGTCGACGGCAGCAAAAGACAGTTTTTCCGGTAAGTATGAGTAGAAAGAACTCACCTTTCAGCAATGTCGGTGATGCTATCTTTTTGTAAGCCAAGTGGGAGCAATAATTTCGCGCGCATTTAATTTCAAATGGCAACTGAATCTAAGCCAGGATTGCACTTATTTGTTCGATTGCATTTAATCTCGACTAACCTTACTTATTTCAGAAGTCTATCAGGACGCAATTATTATGTCTAGTTATAAATAATTTTCGTTTCTTTAGTAGACATTTATCTTGCCTTTTTTCAATTTACATTTTTCTTTCATCTTTTAGTTGATTTATATTTTACTTATTTTTAACCCCTACCTATTTAATAAAAGCAAAATCTGGTTTGTCCCGGTGATTCATAGCGAATAGATACGAACAATAAATTCTACCTAGCTGCCACCAGAAGATATTTATGGCTCGACGTAACACATAGTCGTTTCTCAAATTTGTATCCTCATTTATCCGATGTTCGAAGATGGTGCCACGTTCAAGACAGATATGGAATTATCGTTCTACGTTACAGATTTCTCCCTTCGTGTCGCTGTTTCAATAACCGAATTCCACAGCGAAGATCAACGCCGTAGTAATTTTGTCGATTCGATCGGAAGTCGTAATTGAGGAAGGTTTGTCGAGACGCACCCCTCTCCGGCAGCTGTCCCGAAAGATCGCATCGCGGCGGTCCTCGCTCGGTCAAATAGAAGGCGAAAAGAAGCGGGTCCGACTTTTTTCTCGCGTGCTTAGCACGCGTGGAAGCCGGGACCGGGGAATCCTGCGCGAGCGTGTTTCAACATAAACAATCGCCGAGCGAATTTCCTCGGCGCGCGACAGTGATTTCTGACCGAAGAGACTCGACGCCACGGCGACTAGGATGGCGACGGCTGCGACGACTGAGTCTGCGAGCGCGACCCCGCGTGCCCTCGCTCCCTCTTTCTCTCGCCCCCTCGCCACGGTCCTACTCGAAGAACGCGGCGTCTCGTCTCTCGTCTCTCGTCTACCGTCTCTCGTCTCTCGTCGCTCGTCTCTCGCTTCGATTCTCTCCACCTCCTCGCGGCTGGCCGCGCCCCTCTACCATCGCTAATCCCTCGATTTTCACTTTTCGTCAACGGATCGGAAAATTTGTTCGAGCTGTTTTCGCGTCGAATCGGTTCACCGTGGTCGTCGAATCATCGCGACGGATAGCGTTGCTGGTCGCCGCGATGCGCGCATAATTCGCGAATAAATCACGAGATAGAGCAAGACGAATAGAGGGGCAGGGAGGAAAGGAGTAGTGCCGGAGCGTCGCGCACTGAAAGATAAAAACCAAAGAAGGCCGGGCGGGCCGCGCAAGATCGCGAGCGATGCTACCGTCGCCGTCGCTGCCACCGCTGCTGCGCGAAGACGGCGAGCGGAGAACGTAAAGCTGGGAGCGTCGCCGAGCCAGCCGGATGCTTAGAATTTCGATAAATCTAGCTTGGCAGGCGAAACGAGGCAAGGGAGAGGAAGAGTTTTTTTCGGGCTCTCGATGCGTGGTTTGGCGAGCGTTCAAACATTCCGCTTCTTTTCTCGACGCTGTAAACGACGCTCTGTTCAAAGAGACGAACGGTTCGCGTTTCAGCGATCGGGCACGAATCGGGCTCTGGACGCGGCATGCGGCGATGCGCGCGGCGTCCCGAAACGAGTCGAGGAAAAGAGTCGACGTAAACAGAGGAGCTCGTCGATTCGTCGCGCGGCAACGTTATCGGCGAGCTCACGTGTCACCGACCAACGGGCCGAGGGCCATTTCCGGCATGGAAAGTTTGCGATCGCGGCCCCTCGCGCGCCGCTAACGCTGGAAAACGGTAAAGGCCAGAATCGGGGAGGAGATTTTGGAGCGGGTCCAGACCGCCCTCCCCGTGGCGTAACTTGCTCCTCTCGAATCGCCGCGTCGCATCGCGTTTCTCCGCTTTATCGTTCCCATGGAAGAGATACGGTCGCGGGTCTTGGGATCCGAGTTCGACTCCGGCTTCTGACCCGTTCTCCTTAACCCGTAGACCGTATTCCGTATTCCGTATTCCGTACTCCGCATCCCGCGCCCGCCTCGATAACACACACCTGATTCTATCGCGTCGCGTCGCGTCGGCTAGCAAAAAATTATGCGACCCTCCTCCCTTCCGTGTCCGAGAGCGCTTATCAGATGTTTACGTTTACCAGATAATGTTTACCAAATAACGTTTACCAGATATATACGTTTAACGTCTCATAATCCAAAAGGCCGACGCTGGCATTTTCTGCCATGTCTATAGAAGCGCGGGTTCGTCGTTTCGCGAATAAAATTCGAAAACGCGGAAGAAATCCCGCGCTCGATACATACCTCCGAACAGCTTCGAGCCGTCCAGTTGCAGGAGCCTTTTGCTCGCACGCGCCCGTTTCCGACGATCAAAGGGAACGCGCCCCGGTAAACCGGGCTCCGAGCCTTCCGTTCCTTGATGAAGTAATGCGCGTTCGTTGTTGTTCAATTGGTATTTGCGACCCACGCATACATCGCAACGACTTTGTTCTTCCGCTCTGGCTTCCGCCGACGGACGGAGTCGCGATCGCGAACGATCCGTCGAGGGCAACTCCAAGACTCGCGTCCCGCCCGAAATTTACGAGGTGCCGATCGGGAACGTTAAAGGCAAGACGTTGAGTTTGGTAGAGGTGCGTTTGTTGACCGGATAAAAGAAACGCGAAGATTCTTTTGGGATTGCAGAGTCGATCGCGTCGCAGCAAACTGTCGTCTTCTTCGAATAGTTTGATAGGTCGTATCGCAGCGCAGTCCGACAACGCGACGTCGATATCGTGAGAAACGACGAGAAACGAACGGAAGTGGCCCCAGAGTGACACGAAACCGCACGGCCACCCACGTTGCACCACGAGAAACTCGGAAGAAAAGAAAAGGGAGAGAGAGGGAGGAAAAGAAGAGGATTTTTGAACGCGTGTAGTACGTGGTACGTAGTACGTAGGTTGTGACGCGTAAGCGAGAGGCGGAGCTATGCCTTCGAAGGGGTCAGAGGGCAGTACCAATCGCTGCTTCGTGATAACCACTCTCGCCGGCTACTTTCGATACATGGAAGCATGGAGTCGCGGGCGTCCACGTCTCCGTACGTTCGATCCTCTGCTCACATACTTTCCGCGCATTCCTCGCGATCTTTAGCTACAAGGTCCAGGGTTCTCGAATTTTAGGATTCCAGATTTCCAGAATTCTTAAATTTTAGGATTCTAGACTTCCAGAGTCCGAGAACTTTAGAATACTAGACTTCTAGAGTTCTAGAGCTTTAGGGTCCTAGACTTGAAAATTTTTCGAGTTTTCGAGTTCTCGAGTTGTAGAGTGATAGAGCGTTAGAGTTCTAAAGTTCTAGAGTGCTAGGAACGTTAGAGTTCTAGACTTGAAGAATTTTCAAGTTTTGGAACTCTCGAGTTTTACAGTTTTAGAGTGATCGAGTTCTAAAGTTCTAGAGTTCAAGAGATATAGAGTTATAAAACATTAGAGTCCTAGAGTTCGACAGTTTTAAAGTTCCAGTATTAAACAGCTCTAGAATTCTGAAATCTTGAAATTTAATAGTTCCAGAGTTCTAGAGTTCTAGGAGCTTTAAAGTCCTAGAATTGTAAGTTTCTAAAATCCTAGAGTCTTCCATTTATAGAATTTCAAAGATCTAGGGTTCAAGACTTATAGGGCTCGAGAGTTATAGAATTATAGAGATCTAGATTTTCTTCATGTAATATCAATTTTCGTCGCGTGATCATCGCTGTCCTGCGGCAGTCTGTAATCAAATTGCTTCTCCCACTTGATGTTACATGAAGACTATTTTCAAGAAGTAATATAAAATTTCCTATTAATTGTTAGATTCAGAGATAATTAAAGTTAATACATTTTTTGTCAGAATTCGATATTCTTCCATATGCACTTGATATAAAAAAAAAATAGTATTTTATTTTTAATAAACAGAATAAGAAAGATAAATATGCTACATGATGTATTCCTTTACTTTTTATCCAAAATTTATTCGTGCAACACATATTTTAAAAGTTATAAGGAACGCACATGTTGTTTGGTCCACGTTGTACAATGTTATCTAATGCTAGGATGTTTAATTCGTGTTGGCGTTGCATATTTTAATGATATTGTTCCCATTTCCATTTGTCTTATTATTCTATTATTATTACTATTATTATTATATCGAATTTTTGTAGCAAAATTAAAAGGGAATCCGTCCCGTTTATTATTATTATTAATTTATAGTTCGACTCGACTGTATTCCGAAACAGAAACTGTGTTTATACAGAAAATTTCGAAGTTTTCAGTTTTCGTGTCGAAAAGAAACGTACGTTCCTCTCCTTTTGTTTTTCTTCCATATAGAGAGAAGCCACTTGTATCGTTTTGCCCTAGAGTCGCAGGTTTACCGACTGCATTTTATTGGTCGAGGAGATTGTTAATCGAACGTTTCGAAACGAGCCGTCACGCGCGATTCGCGCCGCGCGAGGCGTACGTTTGATTCGAGAGACGCGCAAGATTTTCTCGGTTTAGGTCTGAAGATTTTTCGTAATAGCGAAACGACTAGAGCGATAAATAGAGAATACTTGAGGAAACAGATGCGCAGGCACGCGCGAGCTCGTCTATCCGTTTATTTACGAGGATGTAAACGCAATTACCTATCGAGCGCGAAGAAGCGAGATCGGTAACGAGATTGGTTCGCTTGAATTTCGTATCGTATCGCGCGTCCGGGACCGAACCATTTATCACCGGAATCAATCCAATCGCGTTCTCCTAGAGTAGAGGCATCTCACGATCAACAAGCGGCAAGCGACGCGCGACGCGCGACGCATCACGGCACTCGCATAATCGTTCGATTTATACTTGTCGCTTTTCGAAAACGACGCGTTCTACCGTTTTCTCGCATATCTGTTCCATTCACTGTACACTTTCCTTCGCAAGTCTTTTAAATACCGTGAATGTCGACCGTATTCGTTCCACGTCGTTACAATACATATATGGAAGAAAACTGCCGCGACACGATTAGCAGAATACACAATTTGCAAACTTTGAAATATTGGCGAGAATAAATGTACTCTATGCGCGACCTAAAACTGGCCGTTGCTCCTTCAGAAAAACAGAAATCGTGCAGTGCGATTTTCGTTACTTACTTAATTTTAATTTAATTTAATTTATTTATATGCACGGTTGAGACTGTTTATGTAAACTCGTTTCTTGAATTTTGTAATATTGCCTGCAAACTTGTCTATTTTGCCACTATTGTCGTTAACAATAAGCGAAACGTTCTGTAAAAAGGGTAGTACGAGCAAGGATCAATAATAATTTCAAATTGACGAAAGCGTTTACTATTTCAAGAATTAAAAAATCGCGTTTGAAAAACCTGCTGTTGGTTCCGAAAGAATGAGATGATTTCCACAACAAGCTTGCATTAAAAATATAGTCAAACGAGTTAGATGGATCACCGGCTAATCGTAAGTCCGTGGGAATAATTCAGCAACGATCAGTAAGGACTTTTAACATTGGCTGCATCACCATTCGATCCCCCTAACGTCCTCAATAGGCAATTTCGTGAGGCTCGACACCTTCCGCTATACCGATTGAACGCGCAACGCGTATGTATTCGCATTTTTTCATACAAGTAATTAAACCTTCTCTCAGAATCAGCCGAAAAATCAACTCATTGAAATCGACGTCTTTACGGTATAGTCGACTCGATATCATATACAGTGCAACTCCAATTATCATACATATACATACTTGAACCCAGAACAGAGCTGGATAATTAACTATGTCTAATAGTTAGATTATACTTTTATTTTCCTCTTTATTACTATTATCTACGTATAGTCGATATGTGTTCGATCATGTGTTCATTTATGCTCCATTCACGGTGTCCTTATATTTTTATTTCATCTAGAAGTACTGAACGCACAAACTGAATCTATCAGTTCAAAGGTTAAACAAGTATTTCCGAGAATAATTTGTTATAGAATAAAAATGGTTCTTGTTATAACGAAAATATGACAGCAGAAAATTACTTGAAATCCAACAATTTAGAGATAAATAATATATTTTGAAGATATAAAACTATTCAAGAAACTCTTCTATATCTACATATCATCCGACACAATTTTATATATTACAATTATCGAGACCAGATAATTCTTGCAACTTTTACTATTACAATCAATGCAACATTCGGCACGTATTATCTGTTTGTACCTGCGTTGAGGCGCCTCTTCTTGGCGAAATTAGGAAGCTTTGTCAGGGGTCCGCACAACGCCAATTAATAAATGGCAAAACGCTGAAACTACTAGACACTGTTACCTCAGAATTCGAACACAGATGGAGCCATCATACAAGTGCTGTAAGAGATGTAGATAATTAACGTTTTCTATGGTATCAACAATTTTTAATATCGATTAAATTAATAGATGAATTTTTGCCAGCTTGTAAATATTAATTCAATTATTATTGTTACCTACTGATGATTATTTATATTTAAAATAAATCTTCTTGGAGAGAACGTGAGTATACGAAACGGGAATGTTTTATTTATTAATCAAATAACTTTATATTAAAATATTTTACTTTGAAAATATGAAATATTTAACTAAAATTATAAATGTTAAAAAATTATGTATAAATATTTTTAAAATGGAAATATTTCACAGACTTAGTATTCATACAGTATTAATAACTTAATATTCAAACGTTCAAATAGTGGTCTTCGTCTGATGGAAAATTACCGCAATTTTGGAAAGAAAATCCAATGCTGTAGTTCATTTAAATTGAAGTAACTTTCAATATCGACAAAATTGCCACAAATAATACCAAGTTCCATAAAATCCTTTCGTTTCGAATATTTTACATAATCCTTCTTCGAAAAGTAAATCCGAGATTTTAAACGATCTGATTATTTCTTTATTTAATAAAACAAATTTTAAGAGACATTAAAAATTGTGGGTATAATAGAAAACGTTAATTATCTACTGTAGGGTCTCGTAAAGGGCATAGCCGATTAAGATGGTCAAACTGCCCTTAGAGGTTTTTCAATGAGTCATACACCGTTCGATTGCTGACCAATAAAAACTCATCTGTGTAAAACTTTAAAAACTTGTCCGTGAGGGTAGTTACAGGCATTTTTCCACCTTTAGCGGCTTTCTAAAATTTTGAAAAAAATATGGCTTATTTTGGACATTAAGCCGCATGTTACATAACTTCTTCAGATTTTTCAGTTGCAAGCTGTGATTATTAAAAATGAAAAACCCCCCAAAAATCGGAAAATTGAAGATTTCTCACTTTTATATTATATTCAAAACTTTTATATTAATTTCCTGATAAGGTACTATCACGGCTCGTGTACTCAATTTTTCTCAGATTTTTTGCCAACTTACAACATTGTCAAAAAAAATGAAAACTCAATGTGTCGATGTTTTTTGCTGTCAGAATGAAACTACATACTACTTTTCTAGTCTACCGCGTACGATTTCGGTGCTGCTGGGCTCGGGTTCAAATCCCGTTGGAGGCTAAGATATTTTTTCGTAAAACACATTTTATTTTTCCAATTCTATATCACATGGTTTATTTAAATGACTTTACAAATATGTTTGAAATGTTTTAAAAAAATCTTTTTTAACATTTGAAAAATATTTAAGTCAACATACATACAAAAATAGTTTTGTAGTATCTCCCATTTTATCCATTCTCTCCAACTTCTAATAAACATGCGTTGCAAAGATCTGGAAAATGTCGACTCAAAAATAGCTTGGTCGAACGAGAGTCGTAAATTACGTGCGTTATTTGCACGAAGAAGAAACTTTCTCTCGTGCGCACGACTGGGCGCTACATAGGAATGTAGGAATGTGGAATGTAGGAATGTGGAATGTAGGAATGTGGAATGTAGGAATGTGGAATGTAGGAATGTGGAATGTAGGAATGTGGAATGTAGGAATGTAAGAATGTAGGAATGTAGGAATTAGGAATGTAGAAATGTAGGAATGTAGGTTATGTGGAAATGTGGGAATGGAGGAATGTAGGAATTAGGAATGTGGCATGTGTAAATGTAGGAATGTAGGAATGTGGAATGTATCAGGCTCTACATCCTTGGACCAGTCCGATTCATTTCAAATCTCCTTGATTCGGGCACCTTCAGCTTCTACATCCACGGACCCATTGGCCGTTTGCACGAAAGAAAACTTTCTCTTAAAAGGAAGTTATAAAAAAGAATTGGTTTCCAGGACGAAGAGTCATTTTTCCCGTATTTGGTGAAGACGGAAAGCTTAGAGGCAAAATTAATGAACTGTAATCTAAAGAATGTTAAACAAAGCCGTAATGGCGAACATATGTAATTAGAGAATGGATAAAATGGGAGATACTACAAAACTATTTTTGTATGTATGTTGACTTAAATATTTTTCAAATGTTAAAAAAGATTTTTTTAAAACATTACAAACACATTTGTAAAGTCATTAAAATAAACCATGTGATATAGAATTGGAAAAATAAAATGTGTTTTACGAAAAAAAATCTTAGCCTCCAACGGGATTTGAACCCGAGCCCAGCAGCACCGAAATCGTACGCGGTAAACTAGAAAAGTAGTACTGTAGTTTCATTCTGACAGCAAAAAACATCGACACATTGAGTTTTCATTTTTTTTGACAATGTTGCAGGTTGGCAAAAAATCTGAGAAAAATTGAGTACACGAGCCATGATAGTACCTTATCAGGAAATTAATATAAAAGTTTTGAATATAATATAAAAGTGAGAAATCTTCAATTTTCCGATTTTTTGGGGGTTTTTCATTTTTAATAATCACAGCTTGCAACTGAAAAATCTGAAAAAGTTCTATAACATGAGGCTTAATGTCCAAAATAAGCCATATTTTTTTCAAAATTTTAGAAAGCCGTTAAAGGTGGAAAAATGCCGGAAAACCGCGAAATCTAATTTACCCTGTAACTACCCTCACGGACAAAGGGTTAAAATTTTGCACAGATGAGTTTTTATTGGTCAGCTATCGAACGGTGTATGACTCATTGAAAAACCTCTAAGGGCAGTTTTGACCATCTTAATCGGCTGTGCCCTTTCAAGATCTGGCATCGAAATCGGATTATGTTCTTTTACGTAGTTTTTGGATGAGTCGATAAATTATTGATACTTCACGCATTGCTAACCCCGACTTTGAAGTCGGGTACCCAAAATATTCAAGTATCCGCCACTACTAGTTTTAAGGGATCAACTTTGAAGGGGTCCTCAACCTTATAGATGACCACTACTAGTCTTATATCCAGTTCTGTATTTATAAAAATATCTAGCTTTGTATTTTATGTATTAAGAGACACAGTATTAACTTCAACGTATGTTATCTTCTACATTAAACACATTTTCCTTTTTCTTAATTAATGTTTACGCCACTTCCTCCTAAAATCAAATTCAACATTTTCCTCAGTTAACCAAATTTTATATTCCATTTTATCATGAATTTACATTTTTATCAAAAGAATATTAATGTTTTTGTTCATAATTCCAAATATTATTCTTCTGATACTACTTCTTCCCTACTAATGCTACTTTTCTTTCCTGTTGTGGCTATTTTTCCCCTACTGTTATTTACTTCTTTAAATGTCAAATGTCATTAATAGGTCAGGAAGCAATATTTACTTTTTTATTTAGTTTTAGGACAGATTTAGGAGAGGTTAATAAAAAAAGGTGGCGTGGACAAATCCCAAGGCTCGGACCAGCTCGATGGGACGTTGCCAGTCTGAAAGAGGCATGGTCAACTCGAGGGGGCGTAGCCAATCATCCCAAAGGGGCGCGACGTGTCTTGAATTGAGAGTATTCTATGAGTAATACATATTAACTTACCCAGATCTATTTTACTGTGCATATTAAGTTTAAGCTATTTAGATTGCAGAAAAAACGGGCATGGACTAAAATAAAAAACAATTTATTAACGACGATCACTATAGTTACAATATTACATATCGCATGTGAAAAGCAATATTTCACTTTATACATTGTGTTCCTGGTTGTTTCTTGTTTTCTCTGCGATCGTTCGAGGATAATTGTACGGTCGAGTAGCAAGTTCGTCGGTAAACGTCTGGACGGTCGCGCGGTCGTCTCGACTTCGGCTTCGCTTCCGTCTATGTCTTTATTACAATCTTTACCATAATTTTCACCTTCATCTTTATCTCTATCATAGACTTTCTCGAAAATCTTACGCAACGACAACGAAGATAGCGGGCGGTACTAACCATGCAAATTAGAAATAATACTTAATACTACATACCATCAGAACAGCCCAATCGAGACCCATTTATTCGAGACGAATGCGCCATTTTTGTTAAACTTTGTACCAGGAGCCTCGTTTACTTAAGAAAAGAAGAGAGAACTGGGACGATCCAAAGGCGATCAGTACAAACGACGCGTCCGCGACCATCCATAGGACAACCCCGAGCATGTACAAAATTTTGAATCCCCGAGTTGATAAACAGAATGACCGTCGAATCAACTGTACCCAAGAGCGCATTAATTTTCATAAATTCAATGGAAATGAACACAATGAAACGAAAGTCTTTACGCTTCTTTCGCGCGCACCTGTTGAACAGGTGGTCCGAAATATTTTGCGGCACGCGCCGTTTCGAATAGCTCGAAAGAAATTCGAGACAAGATACAATATATCGCAGGCGCGTTGTGTACCTGCGTTGCGCGATACAAATCAAATAATACAATACGTTTACGAAGGTCCGTTGCTGCTCGGCCCTTTGCTCGGTCGACAGTGGATTATTATTTCGACAAGCGCTGAGATTTAGTTGTTTTGTAATATTTACAATGTACACCGACGACAATTACTGGCATAATCTATTGGAGTTTCTCTCGGAATACGTTTACATAGAGACGGTAATAGCTAGTACGCGCGCCACCGCACACGTTCGCTTTCGATCACGCGTTTCGGTTCGCGCGAGCGTTTCACAAATACTCTTGTCATTCTTTCCACTCTTCACTCTTCTTCACATTGTTCAACCGTTCGAGTCGATGCACTTTCGTTCCTGTCCATTTCCCAGCTAAATTCCCACGGGAATACACGTGACATACGTGTCCATCAAAATTCCCCGCTATCCTCGCTACCCTCGCTGTCTCCACTGTGTTTTTCTCGTGTCTCTAATGCGTACCGTTTACGTCCAGGGCACCATACACTTGCTGCATACAAGGCATCTCGTGGCTATTGTTACTTTTCTTTTATTTAATCATCTTCTCTTTAAATAAATAAATAAATTGCGTTTCGCTTCGTTTCTTTCCTGGGTAGCAATTGGACGTCAGAGCATACATCTGTTCACGACTACAACGGAATTCTGAAATTTATTCATTTCCTCTTGTTCCTACCTCTTTCTCACGCGCATACAATCTCGCACACACGCACACGCTTCCTTTCCATCCCGTTCTACATTCGTTCGTCGATATTTGTCGCGTCGCAATTTCCTTTTCTTCGTCTTGTACACGGGCATCCGTTTCTCTACGCTTATTTCTCCGCCGGTGCAGAAAATAGTTTGGCTTTCATCGTTTAAAAACTTCCGACTTAAATGGTACTCCGTAAAGCTAAGTATCCGATATCATGAAGTTAGAGCATCGAAACCTCCCTCGACTTTACTCGACGGAAACGACGAACACAAGCACGATACTTCGTTTCGCGTGAACGCACGGAAAACCGAGCCGAAGTTGCGTAGGCTAAAAAGGACTGTTTCGAAGAATATGTATCGAATTGGCTGCGTCGAATTTCCTTGAAATTTTCCAACGTTCGAACCTATCTTATTTCAATTCCAACGCGGTACCGCTATTCAGTATCAACCGATTTTTTTTCTCTGAAAATCGAGCATGGATAGTTCTCTTGGATTCGCGCGTATTTCTTACCTACTGTGCTGTGCTTGGGAACAAATATAATTAGAACGTATATTTGGTTGGATCGAGGCCGCTTCATACTCTATATCCCATACCTTCTACACCCTATACCCTACGCCTTACGCCCTACACACTACACCCTATACCCTATACGCGACGAAAGCGAAAAGCGGGAAGCGAGAAGCGTTTGCGTATGATATATCCGGTATCGCACAAAAAAAAACACGAATTTCATTTTGTTTTGACTTATCGCAGCTTTCCGAAGCTTTCAGATGATACGGGCAGGGAACGACCGTGTGTGCTACGTGCAAATAGAAGTACTGTCAGCCGGAACACGCTACGTTATACGTTTCTAAGTTGCGCGTTAGTAAGTGTACACCTGTATGCAAGAGACTAAGTTTCAGCGGTGGTCTTATAATTAGAGTTTCGTCGACCCACGGAATCCTTGAGACTATCAATTCTTCCCATGGAACCCCACCCTGCCTGTATGCCTCTTAGAAGTTAATTCTTTAAAAATCATTGAAAAGATATGGACGCGGATCTTTCAAAAATTCTTTCGAACTTTAAACACGACTTGCGGAACGCGTCTCAAAGGCCATCGCATTCGAGTATAAACCATTCGATCGACGAAAAACAGTTGCTCGCCGTTTGACAAAGTTGTATTAAACGCTTGAACGCTTCTCCTTCGGCGCATAGTGTCTAGGGACGGCTAGCCAATATCCAATAGATCGAATAGGTCGGATAGATTGGATAGATCAATATAGGAAGTTTGCTCGAAATGCTAACGATGCAGGGAAGGGACGTAGGAAGATAGGGTCTATTTTCAAGAATATACAGGTCGAAAGGATCGACTTTTCGATTTGGGATAGTTAAACGCACAGAATATTGTATCGCGACGGATCTAATAATCGGTCTTTCAACAAAGTATCATCTTCTCGGTAATAACATTCGCCATATTTTTTCCGTAAGATATCGTAAGCTTCCTTACGGGTACGACATAATCTTACATGTTATCTAGCAACTTGTTTTACGATTAGTACTATCGCTACCATGGTGCCCTGGCTGTCTGCGAACTACAACATACAAACGTTATATCGTTCACGGTGCTAGATTCGAAATAAATTCCACAGAACATGCATGTGCACTGTTTCTTGTTCTCTTGTTCTGTGCATCGAATACATGGCGCGATCAAATCGCGGCTGCTTCGAACGACGCAGCAGCGGCAGTGAAACCGGCAGTAGAACCGGCCAGTAGAACCGGGCGTAGAACTGGATGTATCATCGGGTCCGATATCGGTCGAATCGAATGATCGGAGCAGGCTATGACGGTCGGTAAAACGTTCTTACCGGCAGACATTTTCGAACCTAGGATGATTAGTAACACGCGTTTATTTTTCATTTAAATCTATTCACCAGCAAAATTAATATAAAAGCTATGCACACCGAAAACCGATTGATTATCTTCGATTTCTTTCGGTCCGGTAATTCCTCGATTATCGATTTCTTTGTTTTCTCCCCAGTTTCTTATTACCTACATACGTTCTATCCAGGGACGAAGAGCGTTTCTTTTCCGTTTTATCGTTCGTTATGGATTGGGCTGCACGCTTGGAACGCGTTAGGAACCTTGATAAGGCAACGAACGAGCCCTGTGTATCTTACGAGTCGAGTCCTCTTCAAACATCGCGTTAATTCGCGTTTCTCATAGAATACTCGGGCGCGAACGGAAACATTTTCAGGAATTGTTGTTCCATAAGAAAGAGACCCGGTGCCTGTATGATTCTCCTTTCACGCGTTCACGCGTCTCTACGCGTCGATTCGTTGCAATCATAGCTTTATTCAACGATTTACATGACATACGTTGGTACAAAGGATCCCAAAGAACATAAAAGTTACGCTAAAGCTCGGACCACGAAACAATTTACTCGACAATCAACGCTCTACGATTAGAGACAATCGATTACGTGGTTGCGCGGTAAGCAAAACGTTTCCAACGGTCTATTACGCGTATAAAAAAAAATTTAGAAATGCGATCTGTAGACGTAGAAAAATGAAAACTCGATCGAAAGAAAATGATACACGACCGATCGATGGACATTGGGGATATTTGGGGAAATATTCTATCGATCGTGTTTCGCGCGGGACTACAAATTCAGACAAAAGCTCTCGAAAAGTGCGCATCAAGTTTCGCATATATCAAGAAATATTGAAAATTTCGGGGCAAACGTAGGGACAATCGAGTAGAATACAACATTCGTAAAGATCAGTATTTGTTAACAGACAAAATAGCAATTTGTATACAAAACTTTCTTCAAACAATTTCATATCACAGCACTAGCTATAAATACAACGTTGGAAAGAGAGCTAAATAGGAGAGCCGAGCCAATGTTAGGATAAAAGGGCGAAAGAACGCATCGAATGAAATTCCACGCAAAAATTGTATGCACTGCGAGAATCACGGGACCGAGGCTCCATCTTGTTTTTCCCAGTAATGCGGTCACTGCAGGTAGAGAGACAGAGAGAGAGAGAGAGAGAGAGAGAAAGAAAGAGAGAGAGAGAGAGCTTACTGTGTTGCGTGTCGACACTCGGATGGAAACAATGCCGAGAGCAAAACGCAACCTTTCCATCTTTTCAACTTTTCACAGTGTTACGCGACGTTTCTGGAGAAAGGATCGCCGTAGAGTTCTATTTCTGTTTTCGATTCTCTAAATGCTTCGGTTCTTCCTTATCACATGTGCATCAATTTTCGCACTCGCTCGTTTAGAAATTGTTGTTGTGGTTGTTGTTGATCACTTGTCGTTCTTTGTTTTCTGGATGTAAAGGGGAGCCACGACACGACTCAACGCGAGGCAACGTAACGCAACGCAGCGATCGTTGTCGTTATCGTTCTCGTCGTCGTCGTCGTCGTTTGCTTCCTCTTTTCTCTTGTTTCTCTTGCTCCTCTTGCGTGTTATAGCGCAACACGATCATCGCATCGCGTGTATATACAGACAAGTACAAGAATTAATCACCCTCGACGATGATTGACCGTGACGTATACGGAAAATAGAACGGATCAACCATCCGTTCGCGACGTCGTCGATGACAGTGGAGGGTGCGGATGATGTACCAAGGCCGGAATACCAGTAGCGTCAGATTGCTGACCGCCGGTTGAAGCCGAACAAGAAATAGGGTGTTGCTATTTCTTGGTCGGCGTTCCTCGTTGCGTCAGTCCTTCGAATCGCTTGAACGTATAATTTATAAACACCCAGTCCTTGTAATTCACTTCTCCGTCCTGTGGCATCGGTGCGGATGCTGAAATCAACGAAAATGGATCGTTCAAATGCCAACAGAACCTTGGTTTTTCGGTGAAACGGAAACCGTGAAATTCATGGAAAATTGGTAATGTCGAAGTGCACTTACGTATTTCCAATTTCACGTCCGGGAATTCGTCGAAGTTGGAGGTGTCATCGATGGATCGAACCTCGACCGGAATCGCCGCCGGTCTCTCCCTAATGTGCTCCCAATCGACGCCGCGAAAGAAGGGTGCCAATTTCAGTTCTTCGATGCCTCGTTGCGCACCTACAAATTTGTATCAATTGTCAACTACTCCTAATCTGTTTCCTACTTCCTAATTTTTCAAGTAGCCTAACGATAACTGTACTTAATCCTTTCATCCCGAACCCATTTCAAATCTGACTCTAACGCGTATCTGCACAACAACCAGATTAAATACGTAACAAGAATCATAGAATTAAATGCAACAAAAGAACTGATGCTTACTTAAGAAGCAAGGCAGCTCAACTAAGCTTGATTAATAAAATGAACAACTAAGTATCTAAACGAAACCACGTGTACTGAACTTGTACCGCAAACGGAAATATGTATTCTCGAGGGTTGAACCTTCTCAAGATATTCACCTAATCTTCTATCGGCTTCGCAACAGAACCTAATTATAGTATCCTTGGCTTCCTCGCTAATAGGGACTTCCGGTGGAAATACCAAGGTCTCTCTCCAATTCATAACTTTTCTGTAGGTCTCTTGTGGATTCTCGCTGCAGAATGGAGGATACCCTAAAATTCAGAGAACCTGAGAATCTGAGACGTAAAATTTTTTTACGGAAGATGCTAACTAGAAATAGAAAACAATGGAGAAAGAATCCAAAAACAGATAGTTACCTATCAGCATCTCGTACATGATCACACCCAAGGACCAACAATCGCAAGCTCTTCCATAACCAGTCTGTAGAAATACTTCCGGGGCTATGTAATCGGGCGTGCCCACCGTACTATAAGCTAGTGCTCTTCTATTTCTTTTCCAACTTTCGGCTCTCCTTTTGCTGTCCATCGCTCCGCCGCTACCGCTGCCGCAAGAAGCCACTAAGCGAGACACGTAATGTAGTCAATACAACATGGGAAACGCGCGTTTCCAAAGATTTTTGTTCAAACACCGCTGACGGGCGAATACTTACTGAAATCGGAAGGTTTCGCTTGACTGAGATCTCTATAGAAGTCGGTTCTGTGGGACTTTTTCAAACCCGTGCACAGACCAAAATCGGAGAGCTTTATGTGTCCTCGTGCGTCCAGCAACAGGTTGTCCGGCTTGATATCCCTGCGAAGAAGGTGCAAGAGAGGAGAGCAATTAGAGTCATAGAGCTTTCAAACTCCAAATAATTTCTTCTCTTCTAGTATTCGATCTGGATTACCTATGAATGAAGCCCAGCTTGTGGATCGAGTCGATCGCCAACGCCGTCTCGGAAATATAAAACTGGGTGCACTCCTCGGAAAGTGTGTCTTTCTTCATAAGTAGCGTCATCATGTCGCCTAGAAAAATCATTGCATACAATACACAGCACACAATATACATTGTAGAAGTATCGGAGGAGACAAACACTTACCACCCGGGAGAAACTCCATTATTAGATAAAGGTTTATAGGATCTTGAAAACTATAGTACATTTTCACGACCCACTGATGATCCGCTTCCACTAGAACGTCTCTTTCAGCTCTGACGTGTGCTACTTGCTCTTTTTCCAGCATATCAGCTTTCCTCAAAATTTTCATCGCGTAGACGTGACCGGTATCTTTCTTCTGCACAAGTCTCACCTGTTCCACGCAGATTAAAGCGATGTAAATCAAATGTTCCTTCGAGATTTTTCTTGAAGATTTTCAAAGTTATTCGAAGTCGGTTCCGCGAAAAGAAACGGGAAAGATTCACGAATTCGAGAGGCCATTTTCGAGCGACCCTTGAATCGATTCAAGGTTGCGGTACAGAGAACTCGTTAAAGTTATGTTTTTGTAAAAAATATTCGTTTGACTGTCGACGAGCGGCAAAATTTCTAGGCTCTAGACGTGAAGGTCTACGTGTGGGTACTTTGTAACTTAAAAGGGAGACCACTCACCTCTCCGAAAGCGCCTCTACCAATTACTTTCAGCGGCTCGAAGTCTTCGACACCGAGTCGGGAGCGTTTCAGTCGAAGGAATTCGGTTTCTTTCTGGGCATGTTGCAATCGTTTCTCCTGTTTTTGTTGCTCCGAAAGCCCTTCGTCTTTCAGCGATTCCTCCAATTTGGCGAGCCTCTGTTGTCGCTCGATATGCTGGGCTATCAGATTACTGTAGTAATTCTCCAACGTTACCTGTTCATAGACAAATTTCAAGTCTCGGAAACGGTTTGCGAACAAACAAGACGTCGAGGAGAAACAGAGAACGCTAGTAAGAGGGAAGTGGAAACGACATAAAATCCGTCGTTTATACAAGTGTCTTGGACAAAAATCATAACTTCTAACCTAATCAATTTTCAACCAAAATGCCTTATTAATACGTCAGAGAAAATACATAGTTGTATCGATTTGCATACAAAAATTATACGATTTCATGAAAAACTTCTTGTCATCTTTATTTTTCATCCAATTGAAACTTTTATGCAGATTTTCATTACCACAACTTATTGTTAGCCAAATGTTGAGTGACTTTTGTCCGAACGATTTTTTCATAAATTTTGTCATCGTGCACATCACAAGTTATCGCGGAAAAAAATTGTATTATGTCAAAATATACTATCTAATGAATAAGTTGGAATAGGAGCTCCAGAATATTTTGAAACGTTTTTTTAAATCCTTACCTATATATAGGAAAATGAATTAAACTTAATTATTTCATTTCGGATCAATTATTATATTGCATCTATTATTACTATATTATAATGACTTTCAGTACAGATTACGTTTGTTAATAAGACAATGTAAAGAAGCCACGTTATGAAATAACATAGTACACTTGATCATCCTACTATTCTCTTAAGAAAACCCACTTGAAATTTATCTTCTGCTGAATTCTTTGCACATTCTGTTGCGAAAGCATGATTATTTAGACATTTTAACATATCATATACATAGTTTTGAATAGATACAAAGCAGTTACTTTTTTGAATAGATACGAAGCAGTTACATTTTTGAATTTTACCCATTGAGGGCCGCACTCTGCAATAGTGCCAACGACAGTGGAGACGACACTGGAAGGGAGAGACAGATAGGGGAAACAAAACTGTAGAAAACTCGGGTCTCACCTTGGCCTTTGTAGCCTTGTCCAACGTATGGCCGCTGAATCGGATCGTGCTCTCCGTGGCCGCCATCTCCAGCACCCCTGCAACACACGTAAAACGAGGTCAAAACAGAGCGTCGCGCACCAGTCTCCGGAACCGAGGTGGTCGAGTTGGTCAAGTTGGTCGAGTTTGTCGAGTTATTCGAGGTGGTGTCGTGCCATGACACTGACACGAATCCTTCTGAATCCTCTGCTGAATCCCCCCGCTGAATTTCATTCAGAATCTCTCCTTTCACCTATTTAGTTGCGACGGTTCTAGTATCATATTTATTTCACCGTCGCGGAGAACTTTGAGAATATGATATTCTTCAAACTATTCAAGAATAAGTTCTTCAAAAACTACTGCAAAGTAAAATTTCCAAACTTCTAAATTCAGACTATAAATAAATGTGTTTTGGGGATACTAACCCTCGCAAGGCTGAGGCTACTTTAATTTTAACTCAAAGTATTTAAATTGCAAAACTATTGAGTTTTCGGCAATTAAATAAAATAAATGACTGTTACATTCGGAACAAAGCGGAAAGGCTGATAACTCTGCAAAAAATATCTTCGAAAATGTGGTTCGGAATATTGCTAAATAAAGCCCGAAATTGTCAATAAAGTAAAGTAAAGTTGCGAAAATTGTTCACCGTCCGAGAATTAAACGATCGCGATCGACTTCGGATGAACGGAAAAGACGGTGGAATCGTATGTCCGTAAGTTTGGAGCAAAAGTCCGAAGCTAGCCTTGAAGGAGCTTATTGAATAATGGCCGTGACGAGTACTCGTTCAGACAACGTAGATTCTCGTACGGCTAACGTACAACGATGAACATTGTATCGAGTTTCTCTTAGATTCGCAGTACGGCGTTGGCGCGCGCTTTCTTGTCTGGACATCATTAGCCAAATTTCAATCGAAAGTGAAATTGACATTGAAATTGAAATTGGAATCGATGTTGAAAAAGAAACCAGAAGCCGATAAACGAAACAGATTCGATTTGAGTCTGGGATGACGCGAGACGACGACCATTTACCATTTACGACGTTGGTTACTCGCAACTCGTACTCGTACAACAAGCAAGGATTAGGCTGCGCTCGCCCTCAAGGTGTACTCTGCGATCCGATCCACGCGGAACTAGGGAGTAGGTACAATGACGTCACGCGCTGATTACATTACGGATTACAAGGCCGCATTAAATCATTCTAGAAGCCGTACACCGCGAGGCTCTGTTGCGCTCAGTCTGCAAATAAAAGGTAATAGAACACGCAAAGAATCTACAGCGGGGAACAAAGGACAGAAATCGGTATGCGTTGCTCGTTGTTCCTCGTCCGTTGTTCGTGCGCGAAAACAATTCGAAGCGGGGTTTTTTCACCGCGTTGCCATGCCTCCTACCGCAGAAATTCGACTCGAGCGCACAATTTAATAGTTCGGACCGATTCGCAGAGAGTTGTATCGTTATCGTTAACGTTATCGTTATCGGTATTGCTGTCGTTGTCGTTGTCGTCGTCGTTATCATTATCTCTGGTCCGTCCGACCTATAGATAGTGGAAATGTTGGGCTTATTCGAACTCGCAGGCGAGTTGCAAACGAATTGCAATCAAGTCGCGAAGGAGGAAAAGAAACAAAGAAGGGGGAAGAAATTGTACTCGATCGATTTCGGGCTTGAAAATGCATCCTATATGTCGTAGGCAAGTTTGCAAGGACGCTTGGCGTAACCAAAATACAGACACTCGCCCTAACGTCGACTTAACGTGTGGCTTCCGCGTGGTGGTCATTACATAAACCTAATCTCGAATATTTCAACGGCGGAGCGAGCATTTCTGTCTCGTTTGCTATCTCGACTTCGTATAGACAGCATTTTTTCGAGCGATTCTCGACGACCAGACCTTTTCGTCGTTTTAAGCAATTTTTGAAAAGTCGGAACTAAAACACGAACCATTCGTTCGTATCAATTCCGAGATCTCGAACTTCCGACTTCCATGTTTCGAGTTCCGAGTTCCAATGCGTAATGGTGAATAAAGCGGTTCAACATCCGATAGAAATCGTGTGAAAGTGAAAACGCTCAGACCTCTGCCAAGAATCTTAACGTGTTGGTCGATGGAAAAATTCGAACCAATGTCTGTCGCGAGTACGAATCGTACAAACTATGGTATTCGACATTTACATATCCTTACAGATCGATCGCAACGATTTCAGAAAATCGCAAACTAATGAAAATTTCTGTCTTCCCATTTTACTTCGAGAAGTCATTTAAATTGAAAATAATATAATGACGTTCTAAAATTCATTTTATCTTTTTTTTTTCAAATTTTACTCACTTATGTTTATTTTGAATACAAAAACTTGTGAGCACCATTAACCCTTAGGACTCTAAATACTTCCGGCCGAAACGGTCCGTAGGGACGGCGCGCGGCTAGCGTTTACGGTCTTTATGACTTAGAGTAAACGCATATCTGCGTCCTTCGGCCACAACGGCGACTTTCGTCAAACGCATATATGCGTCCATAGAGCCCTAAGGGTTAAGTTAAATTTTTTGAAAAATCATATAACCATTTGTAATGCGGTCCGACTACACTAGGTATTACATGATATTGTTTAATTGTTTTTATACCGTACGTATACTAATGGGATTCAATCTTGTTCACAATAAGTAAACAAGTAAATCAATGAAAATGTACAATCTAATCGTAAAGCTTGACGGCTAAGGCTGCGCTGGTACGATTTTTGAGTTTCCACGGCAAGAGATTTGATAAAAAGTAACAGCTCACGAACAAGCGGTACGAGCAGACGAGCAGGGCACCCATCGAACAGATCGTGAGTCACCTATGCAGACGTAGGCGTCGGTGGTAATATGCTTATCACCGCGAGTGCTTTTAGAAATTATTTACCCTGAACGCTCGTGTAAATAATGGAAGATGAACCCATGGGTCGGCTTATGTTCAACAAACGACACGGGACGAATCGAAACGATTCGAACTGTAACGAAGCAGAACAAAACCAACCGATTTCGTCGTATCTATAATTGAGAAAGCAGGCACAGGTCGCCCAAGTAATTGTTAGAAACCTCTAGCATATATTGTCCTAGATAGACACATGTCGTTCTACCTTAAACGTTTGTTTACGACCGTTGTTGCTGTTGTGAGTCGTTTCCGAGATGGGGTTGTTAAGGAACACTTTGCCTGCATTTCTAAGAATCGCATCTTGCTGTACTGACACACCTAGGTGTGTCATTTCTTGTCCATGATTACGACCACATGCTCTATCTAATCTGAGCGATGACTCTCGATCAGCATCGCATCGTTGCATACTTATTGCTTATATAACAGGGTTGTTAATAATCGCATTATTAACTGCCCTGATATTTTGGAAAAAGTACATTTCTATGCACAGTTTCGCTCCATTACACATACTTCTACTTTTCTTCCTGAACTTGACCGTACGCTACCTGATTACCATAACTATTTGAACCGCCTATTAGTCAATGCAAATCGCTATGGACTCTTTCTTAATTATTTTGCTTATTACATATTTTGTTGATCTCACTATTGTACTTTATTTTTAATTTTTGTTTAGCAGTGGCACTACTTGCATGTCTCAACATTTTAAATTTTATATATATCTTATATATTACTTTTACTTCTAATTTATTGTATTGCATTATTGTATATATTTGTATTGATCTCGTGTGACATTTTTATTTCATTTTTGTAAGAAAGGATTGTACCCGCATGTACGAATAAAGTTATCGTTAATATAATATAAATGCGACCATAAGAGCCAGTATATGTACACGAAAGCGAGCGAACGAGCCTGTGCCACGTCGGAATCGAACAAACGGTACATTCACCTACAAAGCCAAACGGCCATACGATTTCGTGGGAGGTAGTTTTGAGTTTTTCAAAACTGGCTTCCATTCTGTCTTACGGGCGAACGGCGTCAACGCCGACGCCAACGGACTGCACAAATATACAAGTAGAACCGTCAAAAATTACTGCGATCCAGTTTTTCATCGCGAACGACATGCTGGCGAGCTTAAAATATCAGTCAATCGAATGGCGGCTATCTATCTAGATAGACAGCTAGACATATTAAATATTTTCATTCAAAAACAAACGAATTGAAATAGTACAAAAAATTAATTTGTTTTACTCGACAAATATAAAGTTAGTTATGCCGAAAAACAGACCAAAGGCAGAGCAATTGGTCACCCCACAGCAACCGGACCCACTACCTTAACGATAAGTTCATATATTTAATATTCGTTTCATAGGATAGGGTTTGTTAACGTTTGAAATATCGTAAAATCGAACAAAACGACACCAAAGAACGATTCATCGATCTCTTTCCTTTAAGAAAGGAATATTGCTCCCGACTTTCAATTTTTTAACTGTTACAACCGTATGTTTATGTCTACCGGCAACGTTCATATGGATGCTAATGGTTTTTATAATTCGTCTTCCATACTCAAATCTTCGCTACGTAATATTTCTATTTAAGTTTAGCCTGTCACTGTGATCTGTATTCCTTAACACGTTGAGCGCAGACAATCAGCCACTAAAATATCCACGTCGTTAAAGAAATTTAATTAATTAAAGCGAATCTAGAAAGTTAATATTTATCATAGGGGATGGTATTAGAACTCTTTCGCAACCGAAACATTCTAGTCAAATTTATTTTGTTCAAATATAATGCAATAAAATGAATTTTCAAAATTGGTCAGAAATTAGTGTCAGCCATGTGTGGCTGACACGGCGCTCAACGTGTTAACTAATGTTTTATCTACCGGTAAAAGAATAATTGAAAATTATTAAATAAATAATTAAAAAGTACGAAATTATATGGGGCGTTTGAATGCCATCAACAAATAGGAAATTCCATCTCCTTCCATAGTAACCAAAAGAAGTACGTTTAGAAAAATAAATCTTCTGTAAAACTAAGTAGTTCGTTGATCACGAAGGTAACAAAGCAAAGAGCGTATGTATAAGTAGTATTTCGAGTGTTTCAAAAATACACGCCTCGCGCCGCAGACAGACGACGGTACTATAGCGTACATCTGTATCTGCATCTGTGTCATGCGTATTATACGAGTTTGAGTTTGAGCTTGCATTCGAGTTCGAGTTCGAGTTCGAGTTCGAGTCAGTGGCGCATTCGCTAGCTCGGTCTCTTCGACGCAGGCCATTGTGCCCCGGCCTCGTGCTCTTTCACCTACTAACGGTTGCTTTATTACGGTTCTTCCGAGTCCCGGCAAACGCAGCTATCGTGCTTCGCGATGCCGACCTTCGGCGCCGACGATTCATCGAATTTCTATCCTGCTTCCACGATTCTCCACGAAACGTTTCGCAGAACTCTGCGGCGAACGCCGAGTTTCGATATGTGATAATAATAATAGTTTGTTGATATCGACGGGAAAGCTCTTTGTTACGCAGTGTAAAAAACAAGATATTAGAGGGTACATCAAGAATTAAATAAGTAAATAAGTAAATAAGTAAATAAATAAATGAGATCTATCTGCTTGGTAAGAGCGATTGGATCAAACTGAATTTCATTAGAGTTCATAGGGTGTACAACTACAACTTTCTCTGATATATAATTAAAGTTTTGTTTAACTATACCCTATCCATTTTTAAGAAGTCATCTTCTTTTACAAGATAGACAGCATAAGACTTTATTTGAACAATTCGACTTCTTCAATAGGATTTCTATAAATATAAATAAATATTATAACCGCATCGATATTTTTGTACCTAACCATAAGTTTGAGCTTGACATTAACACGTTCAGCGCTACGTGCCGCTCCCTAGGAACCGACGCTAGACTTCTCCGTCCAGATTGACCAAACAAAAACTGATATCGCATAATCTAAATGTTTAGTCTCACAAGAACGCAAGGACCGATACATTCGCCGCGATAGAAGAACGAAAAATCTGTCGTCGGTCCGTAGGGACCGACGCGGTCCAAACAGAAAATCTAGGAACCGGCGGGTAGCGCTTAACGTGTTAAACATTATATCATCCATGATATATATCTAACTTCATGTACCAATGGGTTTATGTCCGTTTTTTCGAAGGTACAACACGATGCGATGATTAGTCGCGAGTTCCCCCGCTCGTGGTTTCGAAGAATCACGACGCGATCGAAGCGAAATTGACGGCTATCATTTCGAAAGTCGGCGCTTCGCGCAAACAACACCGCGGACGAAATCGGCCACCGGCACGGTTTCGAAAAATGTCGAAAGGGCGAATATGTATGTCGGTCGTAGCAACGGCGGTCGATTTTGTAGCGACCGTGCATCGTTACGTAAAGTGTAACGTAAAGGAACGTTCGAGGTTGGAAATAGCTGTCGCCTGTCGCTTGTCGCTGATTCGAGGGAAACCGATTCCGATTCAGACGAAGGGGAACCGAGCGAGAACGGGATGGTATAGCTGGGTTAGCTTGGATAGCTCGGCTCGCTCTTATACTCGCTACGAAAAATATACCTTGTTACTCGTTATAGTCGACTAGAAGTTTTCACACGACTGCGCATCGTTCGACGGGTATTTCGATTCGGTCAGCTGAGAATATCGCGTAGTCGGTGCGCCGTGTCCAATTTTAGCGGGCCTCGAGAGAACCGCGCGCGTTCGAGCCTCGGCCGCGTTGCAACCAGGATCGCGAGACCGACGTATACAGATCGACACGACGTGTCCGCACTATGCTCAATTCGGACGCGGGCGAAGTTGTCGCGCACAAAGGTGACCTGATCACAGTGATCACCGATCGCGGAACGCGAATGCCGCTCTCCTCGATTCCGAGCTCAATTCTCGGCTCGAAACGCGTCGCTCAAAACTCGTCGTCGCGCGAGCGCTAACCGGCGACTCACTCCCGCTCTTCTCTCTTTCTCCGGCCTGTTCTCACCGTGTGCTGATCGTCGGTGCGCGGACCAGTACGGAGCGGAATGGAGCGGCGTGGAGCGGCGTGGAGTGGCGTGGAGCGGCGTGCAGCGGCGTGCAGCGGCGTGGAGCGGTGTGGAGCGGCGTGGAGCAGCACGGCGAGATCGCTTCGATCGAGTCGAGTCGAGCCGAGGAGCCAAAGAGCCGAAGTGCCGAGGAATAGGAGAGACCGAGGAAAGGGGACGGACTGAAAGAGCGCGATTCCAACTTGTCACCTGATCGCAGCCGTCCGCCTGCGCGTTCTCCTCTCGCTCCTCCCGCTCCTCGCGCTCTTCTAGATTCCTGCTTCGCATCGTTCCTCGTGTCGTTTCGATCGTCGCATCCCGCGATCAGAAGCTGTCGTGGCTCGAGGCACACCGACTGCTTCGCAAACGGTACCGCGCGGCTCCTCGTCCACATCCGCATCCGCGTCCGCATCCACGTCCCCATCCGTGTCCGCGTTCACCCGGTCGTTTATCCTCTTTGCTCGGCATCGCCGATGCCACGGATACCGCAGCGGTGACAAAAGCATACAACACGACTCTGCAGCGAGACGTTCTCGCTCTCGTTCTCGGTTTCAGTCCCGTTCTCGGTCACGTGGCATTCGCGACGCGTCAAGCTTTCGGGATCCATCGAGTGAGCCGAGAAGGGAGGAAAAGAGAGGGAGAGATAGGTAGATAGATAGATAGATAGTGAAAGGGAGAGAGAGAGCGCTCTGTCTCCGATCCTCGACGAAATCATCGAATCGCGAACAAGTGAAAATAACGTGCAAAAACGTGGAATAACACAGTGCATCAGACAAAATGAAACGGTTTTCGATCGAATTTATTTCATTTAGTTTTATTGGTATCGACGGGAATGAACCCTTGTTATATAGAAAATCCAAAAGATAGAGCGAAAAATAGCAATGACAATAGTAATAGAAATAAAGATTGAGAAGTGCAATATCAACCAGCGGTTTCGCAAATGTAATGCGCGGAGTATAATTTACTGATGAAATGCGTTCGTCTCTTTCCTTAGCTTGGCGTCGCCTTGCAGTCTGTCTGTCTGCCTCCTGTGCGTCACCCACGCTAATTACACGCATTCGTTATTAGAAATCTTCGAGTAATAATAAATAGGAGCAACAAACGTTGCAGATTGAAAGCGGTAGTGTAGAAGGTACAGTTAAACGGAAGGAAGAACAGAGCTAAAATTATACTTGAAGAAACTATAGACGGGGTAAATACTGAAGTAGAACTTGATAAAAACTATTTCGATTCGTGCATAATAGATTAATACATACATGTAAATATTTTAGTTTTAGTTCAAAGACTAAGTTCAAACGCATATTGCAAAAATAGTTGAATCTCTAAATGGAGCTAGGAACTTATTGAAGAAATTAAGTGTTTCGCGATAACGATTAAAGTTTAAAACGGTCGACGTTGAATCTACTCTCATGATCCCCCCAGCAGAAGATAGCTGCGAAGGGCAACCGATTCGTTACCATGATCGACACATTTCTTCGCGGCGAGTTTTCCCTCGACGAACATTATTTGCTTATTTACTCATTGATTTTATTTCTATGAACCCATTAGTGTCAAGAGGAACGTGAACATTAGGATTTGTGGAGGCATTTTTATTTTTATATGCATTTTTATATCTTTTGTAATTTTATAACTAATGGGCAAGTTCCCGTATATATTCAATAAATAAATAAATAGATAGATAGAATAATTATCCTCGTCACATCGATCGGCCACACAAATCGACTCGTGGCTCCAAAATTGACGGGTCTCATGGACACGTAATTCTCGTTACGCGACTAGTGCGTGCCCTCTTGCAACGTGTGCACCACCTTTCTGCGATCGTATTCTTACGGGAACGGGAACGTGAATCGTAGAGGCAAGATTATCGTTTCGGTATCGTGAGTCATCGACGAGGAACGTCGGTTGTGGTGCAAGCGAGCGAAAAACATTCGTCGGGTCTGACGTCGCAGGTCCGGCGCTAAACGAGACTGATCACATTACCAATCGGATGTCCCGTAAATCGAATTTTTGCGCGCGAGCCGTCGAGCTTTGTCCGAATCGCTCGCGCTGGAACTACACGGCGCGCGACTGATCGAACCGAGTCAGCTTTTCTACAGTATTTCGCTGCATACATCTTGTTCTTGCGGAATATGTGGAAATAAATATATGTTCCATGCTCCCGTACGTTACACGAGAAATCATACACTTTTCCAATTTGAATCTCACCGCATTCTATACAGAACATTTAATCGCCTGAAGCGACCGTTTTACTAGACATTCATGATTTTTTAAATAATTTCTGTGCTTCGTTTAAACGTTCTATTCTTATTGCAGCACAAAGATTATCATAGCGAAACATATAATTAGACTGCGGACTTCAGGCATTTATGACAAAAATTAATAGATGAAATACAGAACTATAAACGCATTACAAATGTCCAAGGATATTGTTACATACTTATTGTAATTATTAAATGAGGAACGATATTTTCATTTAACTTATGTTTCTCACAATTAGCCCATACAATTTTTATATCGCATAAAGATCCGCAGTCTATAGAATACATTTTATATTACTTCTTTCCTTTTGACTTCACTTATTTCTTCTCCTCTCAACAAAGGGATTTTTCCCGTCGACGTCGGTAAATTGCTGCTCTTGTTATTATTTTCGCTGGTTCGGATACTGTTATACGAACCCACCGAATTAAATACAAATCATTTGGGCGATAGTCGTAAAAGAAAAACGGCGGAGTCCATGTAACCGTGTTATCGAACGTCGATGATAACAACGATCGGTCTTCGAAGCGAAGAAAGAGACAGAATGAAACTAAGTACGAAGAGAAGCAAGTGACGAAGGAGAAGCTCTCGGAAAAGAAGACAGCACGAGAGCAAATACAACCGAACGCAAGCAAGCAAACGAAGCTTTCTCTTTGACACAAGACGCATTAAGAGCGTTACGAGCGTTGCGAACGTCTCGAACGCTTGTGAAATATCTGGCTGGTCGTTTGTGGACAGCAATGCAATGGCGCGCGGTTCGAGGCTCGAAGCTCGAGGTGCGCTCACATTGCCCTCTATCCACACAGTCTACCTCTACTTACACGTGGGAATATTGATTTCGCCGCGTCAGCTGCTCGCTTGCTGGCGAGCTCACCTCCGCGTCGTTCGTCCATGGTTCGTTTTTCGACTTTTATAGTCGATTCCTGTTCAGGAAATCTCTGATCGTCGAGTTATCGGTGTCAATGTAATCCAAAATTCACAAAATTGTATGTTTCTTTTCATATTTATGAATCTACTAATTCAATAATAGAACTACCAAACCAGTAGAATAACCACTTTGTGTTCACGGGACAAAAACATTATTTTTCAAAATCAACTATCAGAATTATAATCCTATGGGCTATGATCGCCGTGGTCCTCAACACGTATTCCGTTTCATAACATGATGAGGGTTTCTCCATTGGAAAGACGTCCTAAATCTCGACTAAGGTCGCTTGGTCATCTTCACATCAGGCTGTTGCTAATTCTTCCTTTTAGGAGTGGATCAATGAGTGGATTTGTATATCCATCCAGTGTTGCAAAATGCCTCCTGCTGCTTTAACTGATAAAAATCTTGCGCAAAAAGCTTTGATCTTTCGTTACGACCAAATCGAACGCCGAAAGCCGTTTACGATTTCGAGACGGACACGTATCACGCATTGATTGGACCTCGCCGATCAAATTCATCGTATTCCGTATTTCGTATCCCCGCAACGGTAGTCCTTCCGTATTTCGTGCCTGTGTTGCCACGGTAACAGCCTAGATTCGAGAGACTGGTAGATCCGGAGTCGCGAAGGAGACAAAGGGGCAAACAGAGTGCAGAGACAAGCCCGCACGCCCGCGATCACGAACGTGTCTACATTCTACATAGATATTTTACATATACGAACATATGTATACGTGCATATACATCGGCATTGAACAGCGAAAGGAAAAGAGAATCATTGTTGTTCGTTCGTGTCTCTTTGTTTCCGATTTCCGGTATCGTAGGTTGTCGAGCCGCATAAACATCGATTTACTAGATGCACAAACATACGAATATACGAAAGAGAACCGAATCGTGGGGGGGGGGGGGGGGAGAGAGAGAACTATAGTGATAGTATGAGGTCCTATCAAAGACCGGAATATTTTTCTTTCGAACTTATACATATATTTGATAAGTATATTTGATAAGTCGAATAAACGGCGATATAACCGGATAGAAGCTGATTTTGTGTCAAAAAAGAAAAATCAAAGAAAAAGAGTAGCCTTTTTTTCATTGAAGGTTCCATTTTCGAGACAGCTGAGTTATAAGATACGTCAATTTCGCGTGACTTGTACTATAACAAGAAGTGGAAATGACGTGTGATGAACAGACGCGTTACTAGATTTCATTCAGTCGTATTCTTTTTACCATTGTTTAAATTATTCTATTTTATTTTAGCGTAATTTATTATATTTTATTCTAATCTATTTTATTTTATTTTGTTGTTTTATTTTGTCTATTTAATTTTATTTACTGTGCAGTATGGGATGCATAAAGTAATAAAATCAATAATGTTTATAATAGTATTATTTTTTTAATCTACTTTTTATCGAAAATGGAGCATTGAATGAAACAAATTTATCATACTCTTTCGACTTATCTTTTGACGTCGAATAAGCGCCTATCCAATTGTACCAATAACATGGCATCCCCAATATTTCAAATGCGACTGCGATACATGCAACTCTATAAAAGCAATTCAACTAGCACAGATATGTAATCCGTGATAGCAAAAAGACTGGCGACTAACTATTTCTTGAAATAAGATCGACTTTCAATCTTTCAGCCTCGAATTCCAAGATCTTGAATCGCGCGCAACGTCTTTTAAATTCGAAATATTTACTTTCTCTTCCCGTATCTGATACCTTCGATCCCAACGCGAATGGAACGAGCATTTCTTGTTTTAGAGCGATCAACAGCCTCAAACCAATTACGCTATTTTGTTCTCGCGTTACGTTTTCGTCCATAGGTGTCCGAGTTCGATGGAATCGCGAGAATTTCGTCGTCGACCCGACCTCGTCCCGAATTTCGTTTCTCCGGGGTCAGACCTCTTTCTCCACCGTACGCTCTCCTTCTCATCCTTCCCCACCCCCGTCCTTCTGTTCCAGCTGCAACACCACACCGCTTCGCTTCCTTTTCTCGAGAGTTAGGGCACGCTGCCAGCCCGAAGGAAATTGTTTTGTAGAGTACGCTGTGCCCGAAAACGAGGCAAACAAGAACGCGGCCTGATTACGAATTCCTTTTTCGCTTAAAGTCCTGTGTCCCGAAACATTCTTTACCGAATAGTTTGCAACGAGCCCACGATTTCCAAGCTCGTAGCACAACGATGTACACGGAAACGCGGCGGAGCCCAACTATGCCTAGTATATTGCAGAAAAATACGATGCCCGACGACGAGACGCGCGTGCGCGACAATCACACGCGTTCGAAAAGATTAGCACGCGATGGATGGCTTCGAATGGGTGTTGGAAAGTGAAAGTACATCCGTCTAACCAGCAGGTATCGTTTCGTTTCCTTTTGCATCGTTTCCAGCTATTCTGTCGCGAACAAGCGCTATCCGCTCGCGTAAAATAAACAACACATTGTAAAGAGTGTCCCAATGTTTATAACACGGTCGAGAAGATGACGTCATTGCATTGAAAACTAAGCTCGAGATGTATAATAACTTTGTTTGCAGGAGGCGCCGTTTTAAAGATAAGCGAGTAAGAAAAGTTCGCGAGCCACACGTGCTATACGATAGAGAACGGCTGGCGAGTCCGATCTTAACTTACCATTTCTACTTTGCCCGTACGCTTTGCGGCGCAACAACTGTGCTCGACGTTTATGGAGTGAAGTTTTTTTATGGATAAATCCTATTCTATTTTATACATGGACAGTACTTTAAACACTATAGATACTAAAACGCTTTGTTTTTACGTAGCATTTAAAAAACACTAGACTCTTAGGTCTGGATGTCTTAGAGGTTCTTTTTAGTCGATAGCAAACAAGTAAACCAGTTAGATATCGCAGTTTCTTTAAAAAGTACGCAAATTACTGCAATTACACTGTACATACTTGACTTTCTTCATACTTTGTTTAGCACTACAGTGACTCACAAGTATGAAAAGATAGAATTCATTTAGATTTTGTAACATTCTAGTCATAAAATTTGTTCCAATAATGTAACTTATTCATTCATTTCCCACGAAGAAATCTCTAAAGTTTCCAGTGTTGTCAAATTAAGAACTGGTCATTTTGACCATGGTAGATTTAACGTTAAATGCGACACTTTTATCAAATTTATAATTTAATCAAGAATATAAAAATATGTATCCCTCTTAATCCGTTTGCAAATTTTGACAAGCATACTAGTAATCAAGAAATAGCAAAATTCCGTTTTATAGCGAGTATAAAACAGCTAACAATTTGAACGTAACACAAAGAATAAGAATTCTAAACTGGACAAAAAAAGAGGATCGAAAGTCCTGCGAGATCGTAAGTTCCGTTTTCATCGTCGCGGATTACGACACCGACGACTCGCGGTGCGATAAACGACTGAACTGGCTGCGATTGCGACTACCATTGAGATTCCGATTGCAATTCCAGATTACAATTGTCCACGATCGGAACCAGTAATCGGAAACGGCGATCGGAAACAGTGATCGGAAGTAGCGATCGTCGATCGAGCTCGATACGTCGATACTTCGATACTCCGATACCCGGACACGATACCGGAATCACTCGTTCGTCGAACTGACCTGAAAGATAAGACTTGGCGCAGGTAACGTAGCTGCACATCTGACCTATCTTGGTCCACGCGGTCTTGAACAGTTCCGAATCGTACATCGATAACAACTGCGGCAGTCCGACGATCTTCCTTGACTTGTTTCTCGAGTCGGCTGTCTCTGCGTTGCAACGACGTTCACTATTTTATCGGTTCACCATTAATCGAAGAAACCACTCGTCCCAATCCGATCCGACCCGAACAGAACCGACCAACGAGAACGCATTGACGCAACTGTCAGATTCTTTTATACCCACAAATTCTTCCTTGGTAGCTTGAGTTCGCGATTCTGCATCATCTAGGTATTTAAAGGACGCTTTATTTCTTCCCACACATATATCGTGTAATCGTGTAATCGAAAGAACAGAACGAGCATTTTACGTAACCGATGCGTACGGTGTCCCTTTCGAAACGAGAACACCTGCCGGAAGCCTATCGGTAGATTTCCGGGTCATGGTATTGCATCGGAAACGAGTCGTAAAATCATCATTTTACGTAAAATTTGTAACCGTCTGTCGAATGACGGAAGGATCACGCGATCTGTCGTCAAATCGGTATAGTTTCACGCGCAACGAACAAAACAAACGAAGAAATCAGCATACTCGCTCGCATCGAGTCACGTCTAAACCATTAGGCTACTTGTTTCTTCGTGTCCTCGGATTAGCAAGCGTCAAGGCCTGTTCGGTATCGCGTCGTATCGACAAAAACTAACAGCTGGTATACTTTGCAGGACTCGTCGCTCGTAACAAGATCACTTCGATTCATTACTACAAAAACGGTGAAGTCAACACAGCGATTTTCCCTACAATTTAGAAAAATCTGAGAAATCTAGAAGAATCTATGCAGAAGAATTCATGTAGGAGAATTTATATAGAAGAATCTATGCAGAATTTGTGTAGAAGAATGTAGAAGAATCAACGCGTATAAATATTTGATTACTATCCTTGACTCTGTATTAAATCCTGCTACGTCGGTGTGGCCTTCGCACTCACAACGAATTATGACAAATTACGAGAAATTACGTCATCGAAGACGCGCAGCACCGGCTTTCGTAGTACGATACACCGAGCGTGTTCCTTTAAAATGCAAATCCAACCGAGCAAAATTATAAAAATCAATTACCAATATACTTCTCTCGCCCGAGATATTTCAATCGATTTCTGTTTGGAGCACAATTTTACAAAATAGAAGAAGACCAATTGTAGTATGTTAACCTTTTCAGGGCGTTGAACTCTAACCGCTACATCGGCGAGCACAAGAAATCTAATCGATTTTTCAATTGAAACGCGCATTTAAAATAGTCGCGGTGAAGTATATTACGATCCCTCGATAAACCGACTGTTCGTATTGTATACGTGTACTAAACGAATAATAATCTCCTGTATGGATTGTACAAATTCTACAGACAGTAGAGACTGTACAGATAGTACAAATAGTACCCACGCGTGACTTCTTTCAAACGGAGTCTTTGCAATTCGTACACAACTTCCGGACAGAGAATGCACTCACCGATTCGCACTACTAGCCCCCAACACGCCTGGTCGTTTACTTCCAAGTATCTCAAAGTGTAAAATTTTTCTTCCTTACGTTTCTTTCGTTCTCGCTCTTTTCGTTTTTGTCCCGTTTCGGCCGCGTTCTAATCCTGCTTTACTTGCGGTTTCCTCGTTCGCTACACATCGATAACAGCTCGACTAACGAAAACTACTTCTTCGACAATGACTATTGATAAGCGACACTTATTTTGTACGTTATCGAAAGCACACGGTACATTATCGAGACTAGCCGTTCGGCCCTGACGATTTGCAAATTTATGTCGGAATTTTCCCTCGAATTCGTCCTTGTCGATAATACAATAATACGATAATGTGTTAATATGAAAAATCGTGAAAACGAATCGGAGAAATAAAGCGCCAACTATTTTCTTCTTTTTCGAACCTTTAACGTTCTAACTCTTGTAAATTGCTTGATTCTATCAATCACGAAGAAAATTCACTGGGACTGCGGAGAACGTTTAGGTAACTATACGCCAGTGTGCGATTCGTCGAAGAAGCTGGATCAAAATCACAGTATAAGGATTCGGAATCGGTGTCGGTATCGAGATTCGAGATCGAGATCGTAGTTCAACGTAATATTGGCAACTAGTTGCGCTCGTCAATGATCACAACTCGGTGACCGTCTAACCGAGTGACTGAACGATCGACTAACCGTTCGTTGCTCGGACGAACTCGATCGTACACGAGTAAGTCCGACTAGATGACACGCGTTATGAAAATAGGGGGAGAACCCGATGAGCCCACGCGTGAACGTGCTCGAACGTATCTCTGTCTCTCTAAGTGTGCACGGACTTGTGCGTATACACGTATACACGTGTATGTGTACACTCTTCATGTATATGAACGTGTGTTTCGGATGAGAAATATTTTTTCTTTTGTCTATTTTGACGAATTCTATCGAATCTCGTGAATCTCCAATAAATCGATTATTATTTTTATTTCCCCTTTATTTTATTTCTCCCTGTGTCTTTGTGTAGATAAACACATACAGGATGCGTCATAATACATAGTATATTTTATGGCTAAAAATAAGGCGAAAATCAAGAATAACAAAATTGCCTGAGAGACTTCGAGAAAATTAAATTCAAATATCAGTCGGATATACGTTTACTTGATTAATGACCGATTATTCCGGACTTGTTTACTATCAGAATACAATCGAAGAATACATGAACACAGAATACGAAAATAATCAGTGTATTTCTCACTGAATTCAGTTTACTATTTCCAGTCAAGGTATCGTTTAAAATGCGTGTATTCGACTGTTATTCAAACTATGATTTCTCGAAAACAAAGTCCCATGCGATTTCTTTATCCTTCGTTTTCGCCTTATTTTCAGCCATAAAATCTACCTGACCCAATTTGTACCATGAATTATGAAACACACTGTAAGACTTACGAAGTAAGTTTATATGTCGCCAGTGTTACAAAGGGTCGTCCCGTATATGTATGCATAAATAAATTATTACTGTAACAGAAGGAAGAGAAACCACTAAGCAAACGAAAATATTGATTGAAATTGATGAGTCGCGGCTGATAAGAACAATGAATGTCGATGACCGTCCACTGTCCGTTTTTCGCCGTTCCAAATGCTGGATGACTGTCGTTGGCTGGCGATTGGTGGTTGGTGGTCGGCGGTCGACGGCGGTTGCCGGTTGCCATGATCGGGCCGAGTGACGCCATCGGTCCAAAGTTACACGCGCTCCTCGAATAACTGTACCTCTGATCAAAGCATGAGCGGCATACGCATTCTACGCACGACCGATCGTACACGACCGATCGACCCGTCCGAACGGTCGAAGAATAGAATGATCACTGAAATCGATTTCCGCGTCGCCGTGACGTTGTGTCGCACAGTCAACGATAGATCGAATATGTACATAGCGCGGTGCTCGTATGCACGTACGAAACGATCAATATCGGTCGCGAAAGCGATCGAACGCGCGCTATAGTGGCCCCGATTGTTCCACTGGCCGAGATAAGCTCGTCGCGTCATCAATTCCTCGACCCCTCGATTTCGTTTTACTGAATCGAGCATTTTTATTATTGTTATTGACACTACTTAAAGATTGATGATCTTTGGTGTAAACGTAAAAGTGCATTTCCAAGTATAGTATACTATTTGAAGTACCGTGGAGTATCCTACAGCGTACAATCTTGCGAAATGATTCCGCAGACATTTGATAAACAGTTAATACAGAAAGTTAACAGCGACACTAATAAGTCTACGTGAAGTATGTTCAAAAGTATGAATGAGAAAATTGATGAACAAAGCTGAGAATCGTTATAAACATCGTAAATTGAATAGTTTCAATTTCGGCCGAGTGTTACTTGATAGTCAACCTTTATATACGAAAGGTGTTTTTACCCGTAACTAAATAAATAAGAAAACAGGTGGTGCCCATTGAACAATTCGACTCGCGGAATCGCGAGATCCTTGGAAAGAGACCGACCTCGGGGATGGACAAGCGAGACTGCAGGAAAAGCGAAAGGGGCAACTATAAACAGCACAGCCGATCACAATTAATCGGCAATAGAATTTCAAGCTCGTTGCGAAACGACTGGAGCTGGAAGCCAGAGCTCCGAGTGGTTCGATTTAAATCGCGTGATATTGCACGGAACGCAAAGTTCGGAAAGTGAAAAAATGTAAAGACGTTCAGCGTCCAGCTGAAAAACCGCGGAGTCGAATTGACGCGACGCGTGCGCAACACAATGCTCGCTTTGTTCGCGAACAAACGTCTACGTGTACGCGTTCGTATCGGCCGCGTAGAAGTGTAGCGTATACATATGCATGTACATATGTAGGGTGTAGACGGCGGATCGGTAAGTAGTGTAAATAGCGGCCTCGTTGACGAGCAAACCTCACCCGTGATACTTTATCTCGTGTCTTGGTTTTAAGGACAGCGAATTTTCAATTTTCGGTTTCTGATACGTACCATATATCCCATAATATACACTGTTATATAAGCATTTATGGTCATGATAAGACTGCGGGTTATATACATTTATGATAAAACTGAATAAATGAAACGCAAAGCAGTGCCATCATCAGAAGAATTTAAAAATTTAGTATATTATTTATAACATTAATTATATTATTCATAGGAATAAATGTTTACCAAGTTCCTATTTCTTACAAGAAACGCACACAATTTTTATTCTGTTATTATTATTACTATTAATTCATTCACGTATATGGGTATAAAACCTCTTTGTTATAGAAAAGATAATAATAATAAATAGATAAATTTTTTTATAGTAATCACATGAGTACGAAGAGAATTTTCCAGAAGAATCCACAGTCTATTCATGACTATGAACCTATTCAACGCAGCTTAATAATTATTAATGATTAGACATACGCAGTCTGCAAGTGTCGTCTCTTATTAACTTTTTGAAAAATCTTCAAATTTTGTGGTCGAATCGACACTTCTAACCCAATAACAAAATTTATTTATTTGCCAATAGTGAACTTTCTGACCTTAAAAGACGAGCCCACAGTACGATGCGTAATTTTGTAGAGCTCCTGCATTTCACTTTTTTTCTGTAAACATTGTTCTTTATCGCAACTGAACAGATGTCTTCCTATATTTTGTAATAATGAGTTTTTTGACCGTGTAATGAATAAATAAATAAATAAGTCGCGTGGTTTTTGAAGAGGGAATACTTGCATCTGGACCGAATCATCATCGCGGACGATAACCTTTAAGCCCGACATGCGACAGCCGACAAGTAGTAAAGACAACGCTCTCGGGAATGCGAGATTCCGATTACCAATTCAGAGAATTTCAATTCCACGTTTGTTGCTCTCGCCATGAATTTCGTAAAACCGTTACGCGCGAACGTGCCTTCAAAAATAATAGCACTTTCGCTTTTAGAGTGTCGCGTTGCCTCGATTCGAAATACGTTCCGTTCCCGTCCTCGACTTCTTCTGGATTTTCAAAGTCCAACACCGCTGACAAACAACTGGAACGCGATCGGCCACGATACTATCCAACATCGTACAAACTTTCCTCCCGCTGTTGAAACCTTGAAAATCGTCCGTTGGAAAGTAAACGGCAACGCCGTTCCAAGCGTTACGACCGAGGCATATCGTTTCGACTGTCGTTGTTAAAGATCGTATCGAGTATTTATGTTCAGAGTAACAGCCAATAGAAACAACAAATAACTCGCGTTTTGCTGTTTCGCATTTCCCGTTTCACGGTTTGCGTCACGCGTCTTGCATCGTAGTACTGTTCGCGCACCTAATATCTTTCTTTGTTCCTGTTAAAGCGACATTGCGGACTCGGTTTGTGAGAGGACACGATGCGAAGGCACGTCTTTTCCTGATTATAGGTAATGTGCAAGTAACGCATTCTGCTACTTGGGTTGGAAGGAATGATTGACTTTAAATACTAGATTTACGGAACACTAAAAGCAGCTGTTTTATATTGGTTTATAAAAGTAACGATGAAACGTGTATTCGGATTTTTAACGAGTGTTATTATAACAACACTTCGCAGATTCCGTAATATATTATTATTAATATCATTCATAGTGTTATCAATACTACTAATATATTACATTAAATATTTGTCGTGAGTAACATATAGTGAATAAATAATCGTAAATTTAACAATTGTTACCTCGTCGTTTTGATGGATTCCGTAAACCTAGTGTTAAAGCTAGCTTGTTGCTACCCTCAGTAGCTACCAGCTGCGATCAGGACGCTAACTCGTAGGGTCGGAAAGAATGATTTCGAGCAAGTGACACGCACTCGACGAGGTTACCTGCCCGAGCACCTGTTTAAAACCGCCTATGACGATTACGAGGCAATGACCTCGCGGCATATACGATAGCGGTAGTAACAACGCAACGTTCTCTAACTCCCCTCTCTTTCTCTCCCTCTCCTTTTTTCCGATGAACAAAGGCGTAACGACCCTGATATTGTAATTGCAAATACAGGGCAAAAGGAAAGAAAAATTCAATGGAACATTTAAATGTATCTCCACGACCGACACCGTCCAAGCCTACAAAATCAAATAAAACGAGCTTTTTATAGTCGGTCTAGTTTTCAGATTAACACACATTTAAACACAAAATTTTGGTTGCGAGAACCTCCAACGATGGATTAAAATTGTTGTTTTTTTCTATTCTTATTATTAACCAAAAAAATCGGTATTTTTTCAGTGTATTATTACTCAACTCCGTGTATTTCAGTGTATTATTACTCAACTCCGTGTATTTCAGTGTATTATTACTCATCTTTATGCAAAATAAAAATCGATTTCATTCAGTGCAAAATGGTGTGGAATTACTTAGAAATTTTATTCTTTTGCGAATTTTAGTAAATTATACGTAACATATCGACATTATTAAATGCTTTTAATCTTTTCGTTGTAATGAATTGTGGATGCTCATTCTTGTCATGAGTGCAGAAGATCCGCATTCTAATCATAGCGTTCATAGGATTTACAGCATTCATAGCGTTGGTAATAGAAGAACGATACTCGTACCGGTCAGTCATATAGACGATTTCAACTGGTAGCACAACAAGCACCAACGCGTATCGATTGCTTGTTAACTGGCCAATAATTACTCAACGCTTCGAAGTAATTCGGAGATTGTTCGAACAATTCTCGTGCGCCATCTCCACCCTGTCAGACCTCCGCTTGCGTTTAATCGGCAATTATTCTTCTCCTATCAACTCCATCTCGATAAATTGTGTATTTCTTATTCCGTTCGATTTTACGCGGACATCGAATTCGAGATTGCCACACGATCGTCTGATATTTGGAGCAAAACGAATTCTCGTGTAACGACTAACGGGTTCGAAAAATTCCAGGAAAAGAATCCAAGTTGTACATTCAGCGTGTATAATGAAACTTATTAAGTGTCTGCGAAAATCGAAATATTCCTCGGACAAATTATATATTTAGGAACGACGCCAAGAATTGTGGAATGGACAACGACCTGAGATTGGTTTTGATGGAACAAACTAAAGGATCCAACCCGTACAATAGCATACAACAGGCAGGGATTTAATATCTGCGCGTGTGTAGGAACAAGCAGATCGGAACGATCGAGACGGTCAGGTTATAAATGGCAAGCTTGCGTAAGGTGTTTTTTTCTCTCATTAGACTAATTTGCGAGTCGAGCGGTACTAGAGCATCATTGTGTTGGTTGTGTCGGAGGATCGCGATCGTCGGTATTCGTAACGCATGCTCTTGATTCAGAGTTGTTCCCGTGGCCCGTGGGTGACGAATACAGAATACGGAATACGTAACGGATGTTCCGCGGGGAATAGTTATACGACTTGCGAGAAATCAACCATAGGGAAAGAGCGATCGTTGCTGCTTCTTCTGCTTACGAAACGCATGCGTGATGCGTGTACATTTTTAGCATATAGCGTGTACTGAACCGATGACCAATGATCAATGATCAAATAATGTTCACTGAAAAGGGAACGGCACCGTCGCAGAGAAAAAGACATTGTGTCGCGAGGTCCGCTCCAACGCTCGTGACACTCCCGTGATGTACCCGTGATCGTTTAATTATTAATACATGCACAATCGTAGAAAGAGGAGGTCTCTAGCACAGAATGAAACGAAGTAAGCGGTTATTACGAATTCCGAGGCACGCCGTTACCAGCAGCGATCGCGACCTGGTTTGCGCACCGACTCTAATGTTTATTTATCAAGTTTACGGTTCGTCCTCTTTCCGGCCCAGTTATCGTGTCGCCCCGTTACGCTGCTCGCCACCGACTTCCAATCTCAAGAATAATCTTCTTTTGTTGACACGGCGCGGAATACTCGTTCGTTCGTTTGTTCGAACGACGTACAACCGCGTGCAAGTGTTCTCCTCATACTGGTCATACTGCTCATGCTGCTTAAGAAATACTTCTACATTCTCGCTCAACGAGTTCAACGCGTATCTACCGTATGCCGTATACCGTACATCGTACACCATATGCCGTGTACCGTCTGGCGTCTGCCATGTTATCCGCATTTGACGGAAACTAGTTCTTCGGACAAGAAAATTTATTCCCGCGGCAATCAATTGGGTGTATGAAATTTCTACGAAATGCAAAGCGCTTGGAGAAGTCATCGACGTATCCCACCACTCTTTATAATCCGAATTTATTTATTTGCGTATTGCGTATATACGGGAAGTTACTCATTGGTTACGAAATTAAAAAAGAAGCAAATTAAAAAATACAAAAAATTTAGAATGACTAGAGGTTTAGACTTGAATTGAGAAACTTTCGTCGTAAATGTGCTGGAGATTATATTTCCGATTAGAATATTCTATGCTCTCTTCCGCGCGTACAATTTTGAAAATAGAACCGTATTCGATTCGACAACTTCTCCTTTTCCACGTAGACAAAGTATCGTAGAAGACAAGACCCGTTAATATGATTCTGTGTTCGTCACGGTGGCGCGAGTATATTGCGCCGAGGCTGTTCGACCGATCGTTAAATACCAGAAACTTTTACGCGGACTAACAAATACTGTGAACGGCGACATGCGGCCGGTGTTAAGCGAGCAGTCGCGAGCAGCTTATCAATATTTCGAAGAAGCAAAAAAGAATTAGGTATCCTAGCGTGTCGCGAGAAGACACCGTTATCGGTCGAGCTCTGATATCGATTGCGCGTTCACGGTTCCATCTACATTACGAGAGCAAGTGTTTGCGACCGTGCGCTGTGCATGCGTCGCTTGGTAAGCACCGTCTTTTTATTAAGTGGTCACTGCCGTATGCGCGAAGCACCTGCGACTAACTGCAACTAACAGTACCGTGCGGTTCATCCTAATGCCGAAACGTTATTACGCGCTCGTACCCACTCCAACATAGAATAAAGTTGCCTAATACAGTAAATTCTCTGAAATTATTCCTCCTCAATTTGAAAGAGGAAATACAATTATTCCAGCCCTGTGACTCGTTTTTATGGTTGCCGATTATTAACAACTATAAAAACGTTGAGAAACAATTTGAAAGAACTTACTGTATTACCGTCGAAAACGATTGTCTAATCCTAATCTATCGAATCGCAGCTCTGTTTGGAGGGAATAACGTGCTCCAAGACACTTAGAATACTTTTTGTTACATGACATCGAGCATCAAACAAATTCGATCGAAATATCATTTCGTTGAACGATCGAGTCAAAAATCGATCAGGATTTACCTGACTTTCCCATCGGTGGTTGACCAAGTCTGCTAAACCATCTGAGAAATCTCCTAGCCGTGGTAGCGGCTGGCGGTCTGCATCCTTCGAGTATGACAACACCATTATTATTATTGTTGGCGGCGATGTTACTGTTGCCGCTACTGTTGCTGTTGCGTCGGTGGTGATGATGGCTGTGATGGTGGTGATGATGGTGGTGGTGGTGGTGGTGATGGTGATGATTATTGTTGTTGTTGTTATTGTTATTATTGTTGTTATTGTGGGAAGACGACGTTCTGCTGTACGGCGACATCCAAGCTGTAGTCGTGCTTTGGATGGTAGCACCTTTGACAGTGGTGATGGAACTGGTTATGTTGGCCGGATGCGGCATCCAGTCTTCCGACGCGACAGGCATTTGTTCTCTCGTCGAACCAGTCGAAAACGAATCCACCAAGTGGGAAAGTCATTCAACGGTTTCCACCTTGGGGCGAAATACATGTTAGGCCGATGCATGTCAAATGTCGGATTTCGATAAGTTCGACACGCATGCGGCCTTGTTTCGATTATAACACCGTTTATCGCGTAAACGGTACCTTCGTCCTTGGACAATATCGTTAACAGTCTTATGGAATGTTAATTAAGTAATTATTTATATATTTATTCATCTACTGGCGAATGCCCATTACGAGGTAACGCGAAACAGAAATAGAACAAATACACCAATGAAGGGAGTACACAATGAAGGGAATCTAGCAGAAATGTAAAAGAACCATTTTGATTACAGAATATGTAATCATCTGTATACATACTTGTGATTCAAATACATTGATATCAATATCGAAAAAAGCATCTGTAATACTAGGATCATTGGCATGTGCACAGGTACGACAAAAGGGATTATAAGAAAAGGAAGTTCTGTAACTCTGAGAAATGCGTTGAAATCAACGCACGAGATGACTGAAACATAGGTCGGCAACAATTCTTGTTAGATCCGAAGACATAATATTAAAGCGAGGCATTAAAGGACAGTGGTCATGGTCAAGAATGGTCATTTGGATGGCCAGTTTTTGAAACAATAAAGCGAAATATTTGGTGCTTGATGTTTTTGAAGCATGCCCCAAGGTACGGTTAAGGCTAATTAATTAAGGAATAAATGCTTTCAAAAATGACGAACATCGAAAGAATCGTACGACGGCTTGTAAACCGAAAAATGCGAACTGATTCTCAAATAACTATTACGTATCGGGAGTTCGCTAGGGATCGTCATGGCAAATGCGTCAATTTAAATAAACGTCATTCGATAAGAAATACGAGATACGAGATTTCTGCTATTTCCCAAGTGACGATTCGACATTTCATATGTTTCAATTTACAAGACTAGACGAGAACAAAGAAATAAACAAAAAGTTCACGTGATCAGTGCTGCGACAGTCGTCAAGCTGCCACTACATCTTATTTTAAAAAAGTAGCTTCTTATTTCCGTATATTTTTGGTGTATATAAAATTATATGCTGACTCTGTATTACTCACGCTTCGATTACGTGCAATTGCTTTATCTACTCTCTCGTCTCGTTGGACGGCCTATACCTTGCATTTTTGGCTAGGACTCAATAAAAAAAAGTGCTTGGTGCCGAATGTCTTCTATGCACAATCCCTTCACTCCGTCATCACGCATCTGCCTCGCTCCTAGCTGTCCTCGCTATGTTACTAAATTCTTTCAGATTTCGACCATCATCGAATCTTTCTTACGATGATACGAGAAAAAAAGACAAAGAGACACAAAGATAACGAGAAAGACGGACCGAGAGAGGTACAGATCGCAGGAGAGCGAGAGAGAGAGAGAGAGGACAAGACGGATACGCGATTCGGATATCATCTGCGCTACGAACGTTATCTATGCTGTTGCTCGGATCGGATGTTTGCTTCGGTAGCTGTTCCAAGGGTCACGTGCTTCCCTGAACTTGTTGCGTACACCACGACCACGGCGAACTACTTTCCTTATTAAGCGTACTAAACGCTCCGTGTATTTCACGTAGTCCTGTATATTTTAAACACGACGGTGGTTGTGCGCGCGACCGTGCGATCGATGTAGGGCCTGTTATCATGATTGCATCGTGAATCGCGCGATCGTACGTGTTTCGCAAGATCGTCTCGATCAACGTCAACTCCGAGCGTTTATCCTTATCGGCAGTTCGCGGTAACCAAGCACAAGGGAAAGATACCGCTTTCTTTCAAAACTAGATCCGACAATTCGTTTAGTACGTCGAGGATCGGGTTGATTAGGGTCGAATCATGTGGATTTTATAATCCTCTTTATAGCGCGGATCGAATAATTTCCAGTTTAAAGGAAACTGTGGCTCGCAAGTGGCAGCCGCTTCCTTAAGTAGGATTATTGCACTTCGTCCTACTTAGCTCGATCCGATCCAGGCTCGCGATTAACGGTTTCTGGTGGAGCAGCAGGCGTACTTCGACACGCTTGCCGATAAGCAAAGCGCGATTAACCAACCTAAACGAAAATAATCGTTTCCTCGAATCTGCTGGCCAATCGTACAAGTCCCTAGGACAAACAACGAGAATGGGACAGGCCCCGCTTTGATATCGACGTCGATCTTGACTGGTCGTATCGATGATCGTGACTCGGTCGGTCGCGTAGTTGCAGCATCGTCCACGGCTGGTCGCGCTATAGTCTATCGTCATTCAATCTCGGCGCCGGTTATTCTCGCCCTCTTCCTCTTAGCTCGATTCGAAACCAAAGAAATTCACAGATTTATCAGTCCCTTATCATTCTCACGCGAAACTCGCTGCTCTTCCCTGTTACTTGCGCCAACCGACCCGTCGAGTACATAGGCATGTCCAAAATGCTATCCCTCTGAACAAAGTCTTCTGCTGCGATCCATGCGAAGCCAACACGTTCATACAAATAATAAAAGAACTTGCACGATCAACGGCTCGACATTACACTACTTGTCCTCGTCGCTCGATCATTTTACCAAAAGCACGTCCCTTGTTCTAGTACGGGCAAAATGTACGTATACAACAATATTCGAAGCTGCTTTTGAGCGATTCAACGAGCGTGCTCACGCTTAAAGTGTGAGTCGATTGACCGGTTGCACACGCCGTTCACTCTGCACTGATATTCCACACTCGTGGAGACACTGTCTGCCGTCGATTACGCGGGACGCATAATCGGATCACGATCGAATACGTCGAGATAAAACCGTTTAACCCATTTTGGGGACCGAGGAGAACACTGGCCGTACTAACGGCCAGCCAACGATTCGGCTACGCGAAGCTCGTTTCTCGAGCCTACACGATACGCGCTATGGGATACACGGTACGCGGTATGGGATACACGGTACGCGTCGACTCTTTCGCGCTGCCGTCGTCGTACACGTCGACGATCGCTTAGCTCGAGCCAACTCGCTTCTCCGCGCTGCTTCACGACTCGCGTTGCCTGCCGGCTTGAGCATAAAAAGGGGCAGGGGCAATGGTAGAGACAGAGGCAGGGACAGTTGGCTGGAGCGGGAGCAGAGGCAGAGGCAGAGCCAGAGGCAACAGCAATGGCAATCACTCCCTCTCTCCTTCTTTCCCTCTCTCCTTCTTTCCCTCTCTTCTTCTCTCCCTTTCTCTTCTCTCCCTCACACGTTTTCTGACTCCGTTTCGGTGTTCCTCGGTCTACACATATATTACATCGTCCCTCAAAACTGCGCGGACACTTCGTACCCTTGACGAATCGATTTTGGAGCGATAATTCCGTGATTCGTCAATTTACGCATACAGCGTACATAGACCCATTTATTTATTTATTTATTTATAAACCCTTAAATTTACATAAATAGTTTAAGAAGTACGTATAAGTAATATTGTTGCCATGTGTAGACTACATAGTAAATTGTATCTTAATCATGCGTGAATTTCAATGAAATTTACTGCGTGTGTACAAGTTACTAAAATCTAAAAAATACATTTTTCTTATTTCAATTACAGGCTCAGATGAAAAGAACATGAATTCTTTCATCATGTCAACTGATTGCAATTTCTAAAAATAATTTATTAGCCATTCGTAAACTAACCCTTCGAAGATCCAACAAAAAATTTAGATCGCTTGGCCTAATTAGAAAATAGTAATTCCGTTTCAAAAGATGTACGAATACTTTGCACACAAACTGTATATTGGCTACATAACACCTGCTGTGATTCAAGAGAAAAACCAGACCTGTTCGCAGCGAACAGGCAGTATTCAGTTTAAATAGCCTAATGTACAAATAAAGTCAGATAGCAAAAAGAATCAAAGATACGAGAAAAAGCGCGGTAGCCCAGACTGACGCTACCATGATCAAGAAAAGCGGTTCGTGTGCGCGGCAGCGTGCTACCCTCGAATCACATCTCAACCCTCAACCTTCAACAGCTCAACTCCTCATAAATCCTTCCGCGGAAGAAGCGTAAGAAGCGCAAGTGGAGTTAACGCGTTTCTTGTCGCGATCTCGATGTTTGCACGCGTCTCTTTTGCTTCTGTTTCAAAGCTGCAACATTCCCACGTTCCCACCCCGACCTAGACCGGAGAAATCGTGAGCAGTAAGCGCACAGTGTCTTCGAAGCAAACGACGAAACATCGTTCGCATTGAAAATGGAAAGTCGTTGTATTTATTATTCGAGAAGAGGAACGTAACCGACCGTTCTACGGACCAAGTAAAAACAGAAAGCGTGTCCGATCGAGTTCACCGAGACTTCGCTCCTTTTCGTGCACCTCCCTTCTATTTGTTTCTCTATTTGTTCCTTGGTTGCAACATTTCCGTTTCGAAAAAAGTACATATTTATATATAATGTGCATGTATGAACATGCACCTGCTCTTACACGAAGATTTCGAAATCGATATTTCGATTGGTGATTCGAAGACTATAGATTTTATACAGTTACGACAAAACTGACTGGCTTAAATACAAAATAGTAAATGTAAAAGAAAAATCTAACGAGACTGTTAATAGAATTTCTCGATTAGAGAAAAAATTTATTTTGCCTAATGATCAGGAGTGTAGTGATTAGAGTATCTTCCACAATTATAAAAACATCGCCGACCAGTCGTTACCAGTACGAAAAGACTCGTACTTAATAACATCTTTGATCTTCCTTTTTTTCCTGACCGTGAATCATCGATATCTTTGGCAATTAAATTTTGCATTCGAACATAAAATCATTCTTTAACAGTGGTTGACGACTTCTAGGTAGAGATTCTCGTATCTTACTGAATGCATGCACGCGTTAAACCTAGACATCTAGATGTCTAGCTACGTATCATATGTACGCCGACTAATTGTACGAGCCGCCATCCCGCAACGATTCTACGGTAATTAATCGTGAAACGACTCGAGAGTCGCGCCCGCACACGGCTGTGCAAATTTCAAATACGACTACATTACAAAAGGTGATCACGCCTTTTCAATTTGAATCATTGTACGCTGCGATGACTTAGCGACAAAAAATCGCGAGTAAAACTAGCCAACCGGACGACACTGAAGAAAATAAAAGAATATTTTGGAACGATATTCGCCGAAAATTGATTTGTTTGGCTCGTCCGAGTCGTAACCCCTCGAGAATAGTAATAAGAATCGTCGCCGCCCGCAGTCCTATGATGCAAATGTTTCTTTGGAGGAACGATGCCCACGGCTCTCATCCACGCGACTTCGATTTCGATCCCTCGAACGTGGGTTCTCGTTCGACTCAAAAAAAACTCTGTCGACGTCGCTGACCATTAAAATACACACTTGACCCAGAATACCTACAAGCGATCGAAATACAAAGACAGGGATAGAGACAGAGATAGAGAAGAAGCAAGGAAAGAAGTGAGGTAGGAACTTTCGAAGCGACAAAGAGGGACAGAGACTGCTGGCAACAGTTCAAAGCGCAGCCCGACCCAACTGAAATACCGCAGTACTCGACGCTACGTGTCGCATACCAGGTGAAAATATTGCGGAACCGTTGTAGCCGAACGTACAGCTCACCGACCAACAATACGTATCGCCACGAATCACTCGGAAGTCAAACCGATCAGCTTCGCTTTTACAAAGCCGAACGCGCCATCGCTGGCGATGTACGTAGATGGTTTCATTTTTCACCGGTATACAATTTTTTACGACATAATACAGAATGATAATAATGCACAAAACCGAACGAGTTTCTTCGACGCAACATACGCGTTGCTCTCACAAACCGAACGGAATTTGTTTCGTAAAGAAATGAAATCTCGGAAAATTGGTCTATCTTTCTGAAAAGGTTGATCGCAAATTTCAATTACCAAATTAAATTCGATATTTGACAACATAATTGTAGCCAAATTATGCGCGAGAATTAAACTTGATAATTTTGATAATCGTCGATTGTCAATATGACTTCTACCGCCAAGTTCGTTTCTAAGTATTGAAAATAACAATTCTATGTGTTTCGAAAATTTTTTAAAACTCCAATTATATTCACCAAGAATGTGGCTATTTATCGCGAAATAGCCCACAGTGTACAATGTGTCCCATAGGATACTGACGCTATAGTTTCTCCATGATAACACATTAGAAGACACCATAGGCATCGCCATCGATATCGATGTCGACATCTCTCATCTTCTCTGACTACGAATACGAATGCAACAGACGCTGTTACCGATTTCAATCTAGTCTAGACTAGTCTCTGATTGCCAGTGTCTCGGAAGAGTAGTTTTCGAGGAAACAGGGAATCGTTAGAGCGGTCGCGTAGATACATCCGAACAGGATTTCCACTCTAATAACGTTAACAAGCTAGGGAGGTGTACGCGAAACTGCAAAAGTGGCTGTAAAAGTAGTTGCTATAACGAATCCAACAATACTGGGTTCCACAGACTAGGCGCGATTGCGGTTGCAATTACGATTGCTATTAGTATTACGATTAACTGCGAAAGCGTCCACCTTTCCAACTCGGATGCTTCGTCGATCACCTTCCAAAGGTATCTACGTTACCAACGGACGACAGCACCACCAGCAGCAGGTGAACGAGCTCGATTGATAATACGCATCTACCCCGTTCAGTGTTTCGAAACCCTAAGATATGTTGCAAATAAAATCTCTACATCGACCTCTTAAAACAAACGATCACGTACTTATACTTATTGCTGGACTGCTGATTTATGCATTTATGACGAAGTTAGATGGCTCCAATTTAAAATAAAAGGATTATTAAAAGAATCAAAAAGTGTCAATGTTAATTTATCAAAGTGATTAAAAGAAGAATCCATTTACTATTTGGTTTATATTTTTTTGGAACTAGTGCAGACAATTTTTATTTTGCATACAACCCTGCAGTCTACTTATTGTGAACCAAATTTATGAGTAAGATTTATCATTGTACCTACTACTGTTATTCGAGCTTTGATAAACGACTTAAAAACTCGATAACTCAAAAGCTCGTGATTAGACTGCGGATTTTATGCATTTATGACAAAATTGAGCATGTGCGATTTAAAATGGCAAGAAGATACCAAAACTTCCTATTGGGTTTTTGCTGCTTACAATGAATGCAGGCAATTTTTATATTGCATAAAAATTCACAGTTTACTCATGACTAAGAGATGCATCCACACGTAAATTGTGCAAGGACGCCAGTGGCAGAATTGTTGGAAAAGTTGGAAGAGTTTCATCAGGAAACGAACGAACGACAAGAAAGATTCGTCGAGGAAAACTTTGATACCGGAAACAGTCGGAAAGTAACTTCCGTCTATTGTAGGAAAGATATGGGCGGAACCTTTACGCGGCACTCTCCATTTCTTCCACGCGAGTCACGAAAACAATGGTTCCTGTCTTTAGACAATTTGTGCACCGTGCTGTGTTCGCTAGATATCTTCTTCACAACTATTTACTTCCTGTAAGCCAGCATATAAGTAGTTTAAACCGATCGAAATGTTTGAAATCTCATTTGACAAAAGGAATTGCAACAATCGTAGAACCCTAGAAAATGGAAATAAATCAGGGAACGACGTTTATCGCGTGGTTACGGTTAACTACGTAAAAATAACAAAACTGCGCCGAGAAGATAACTCATCGCGCTATTGGTACCCCGTGTTTTCTGTAATTCCACCACCGTCGAGAGACCTTTGAATTTCTTTTCAAGCCGTTGAACAAAAATTCTCGTGGTCAGCTGTGTATGACTGCGCGTATGTACATATGTTCCAACTACGACTTTTCAGTGGTTTCGGTCAACCTACGCTTGGACCGATTACATCGCGGATTCAATTACTCAATAGTACAGCGGCAAGGTATTTACACGCTTTGGCTTCGCTCAGTTCCAGTCACACCTGACACTCCTTTTCCATGATTTTTGAACCACACACGATTTATATTAATATAATTTATTTAGAGTTGCACATTTCTTTTAAAAAACGATTTATTCAAAATTACACAATACTTTTAAAACGATTTACTCGCAATTGTAGGACAATTTTAAAACGACTTATTCACAACTACACGATTAATTTTTTTCAGTACTTTATTGCATTTATTCTACATACTAAATTTATCCGATAATAACGTAAACCATTATGTACTGCAATAATTAAATAAAATGCTGTAGTGAATGAATTTCTGTTTCGAGTTACTTCTTGTTAGTTTTCGTCCCTTAAAACAAGTTTGATATATTTGTGTTAATCAGTATTGGCATGACTTTTTCTACGCAATTTTGTTTTACTCGTTACGCTTTAATCGTGTAAAAGGAGGTTCGGGTGGACTAGATTGTTCGAAAAGTTCGTTTTTTTCGATTAACTTGCGCAGTCCGAGTTCGGAATAGTTTTTAAACAAACATTCGGCGGATGGGCATGGAAAAATCGGTGAAAACTTATTAGTGGAAATGGTGGAAATGATAAAACGTTCAATAAAATCAGAACGATCGCTCCATTTGCACAAGTACTCCTATATGTTTCACCTGCCTGACAATATTAACTTTTATCAAGAACCTCAAATAATATGGAAAGACTCGTTGGAGACAACCCAATATATTACTATACTAGTACACGAGTATACCTTGATTTTTAGAGAAATGCAAACGAGTCGGTCACGTACCTTCTTGATTTGGATTGTTAACGTTAGGGTTGGGATGAGAAGTCAAAGAGGATGGCGTCTCGTCCTCGGCGACGCCCATCGTTGTTGCCGCTGTTTGCTGATGATGCGTCTCCACTTCTGTAGCCTCTTCGCACCTGCGTAAAAAGAAACATTGTAGATTGTACTCGTCATTCGCACTGTGTATTTGCACTGTTCGCATTGTTCGTACTAGTCGCATCAAAACCGTACGACGCAAAATACATATGAGTGAGTTAGAATCAAAGTGGCGTGAGTCACATTTGCGATAACTTTGACTTAGGTCTTAAAATCTAATCTAAACGTGCCACAATATTAAAACGACAAGTGAAATAAATTATAACGTTATTATAAATTAACTTAACTTTAAGTTATTGTAACAATAAATTTGATTACTAAATGATAACATTCCTTGTGTCTCATAATGAGGAAAATCTAACTTGCGCCACTGTCATTCCAACACACTCATATGTACAATGATAACTACTGGCAACTGTTACTAACAAAAAGCAACAAAACTCGACTCGGGTCTACGGAACAGACGAAATGATCGACACACGTATCGACCCGAAAGTTACTCTCGTTTTCACGTTTAAGGAGATGAAATCCACATTTCAAAAGACTAATCTTGGAAACCAATAAAGGGACACGGAAGTGCTGGTGATGAAAATTGGAAGGACATCTGAATGGTTTATGCTACATAAATAAAATAGTTCGTCCTCGTATAATGTTTTTATAATAATGTATGAATACCTGGATTCTATTATGCGAAAGATATGGAGGCATACCGAAAGTTTGAATTGAACAAGCTCGCGACAGGAATCGAACTTGGACAGGCAATCGTATCAAAGAAATTCCTTGGCTAGTTATATTGGCAAACGTTTGTGGTTTGCCGCAAGACTGTGCTTTTCACCAATCACTGTTCAGTGTGTTCAGAGTCTCGCGGATAGAAAGTGCTTACGTAAAGTTTCGCCTCACTTACGAGCAGTGGCAGAGTCAAGGACCCGAAGCAGCGGGTACAATGAGAAAGGAATGGGCTCCTATTCGCATTCGTATTCGCATTCGTACTCATGTAAATCGTTGCTACTACTGGCACGAGACTCGACAAGATATTCGATTTCCTATCACGATCGTACTCGTAGATACGTATTTACTATTTAGTAGTCTATCTTTGAAAAATAACGTCTCACGGCCGATCAGCTATTCTATTTGGAAACGAGGTAAACGCCACGCCGTGCCGTAGCAACGCTTGACGCGTTCCCGCGTAATCCTCTCCGCAAAACGGAAAAGAGGATGTCGCGTCAATGGCCTAACGGTACATCGGCCTCCCACACGAACTCTTCTGTGCAATAAACGCATATTCCATATATCAATTTGACTTTCGCGCGTCAATTTTCCTTCGTGGCTGATTTATGACGAACTCATTGGTTCGCCGATAATTGTCAGGTTATAGAAATCATAACACGGTAACACTTTTGCTATTAAGAATAAGAAACAGAGACCAGGATAAGGAATACGGAAGGAATCATATCAGCAAAGGCCTCATACGACTTCTTTTTCCCGATGTGCGACACGCCGACACAACGCGACAAGACCCGACGATTCTACGATCTAGAAATCGTTGGTAGAGTGAACGAGCAGATCTGACAGAGCATAGCTTCGTACTAAAACAGGTCTCGGATCGTCTCAAGCGAGAAGAATTCTCCCGGTCGTTTCTCCTTTGGCCAACGACCGTCTTTTCTTTACCTTTCCACGCGTTCTGCGAGTCCCGAAGCACGCAAGCACACGCCAACACACGACTATTATTTTTCCATCGATTCATTTCAATAACTGATAAGCAATTTCTTTCTGGAAACCTGTTTTTCTTGCATCACCCTCTTTTGTATATTTTTGAGAAATTACGTTTCGTGATAAGTCCAACTTTTTACCCAATAATTTCAAAGTGTCTGTTACCGTCGCTACGGAAAATACCGTTTTGAATGACTGGATTGATTCAAATATTATTCAAATTCGCTTTAATATTTGTAATGTTAACAAACAAACTCTATCGTTTTAGCTTTTACAAATCTGGATACGCTGTGCAGAATGTATGTACATATAGATCTCTTATGAATTAAACCAACAGACTGACGGTTATCAGAAATTAGATGTTGATCTTGTTAATTTCAGCTATTTGTATAAACTCCTAAACGCACATGTTTCTACGCGCATTTAATAAATAATCAGTGAAGGTGACGCGTCAAAACAAAACCATCAAAACGTATAGATACGATGCGACGGATCGCGACGCGGCGAGTCCTAATCGATGTCGCATCAAACCATTTTGATATTGAACAATGAACAAGGATTAAAGTTTGTTCGATAGAAATGAATTCGCATCTGTATATGATCATAAATAAGCAGCTTGTCCCATTAGAATCATAAGCCACGTACCAAATGATACGCGTATAAAAACGATGATCGATTGATGCCTAAAATATTTCTTACCACCTAAAGGAAATTAAATTGTACGCATTCGAAATAATAATCGAATTGTCGGAAAACTTCGGAAGCCGAGACAAGGGGCACGAACCAACCGATTAGTGACTGTCAAAAGTCGATATCATGTGGATTAAACTCTAATCGATGGATTAGGATTACAGGGTAACCGCTCGTATAACGTTTCAACGTATGTCCTTTGTTGGAGAACTGATAACTACACGCGAGAATGTATACTGCAGATTTTATGCATTTACGAGGAACACGAGTATCGACCGCGAACACAAATATTACCGCCACAGTTTTCTCAACTTGTTCTAATTTGAAATGGAATCCATGCTTTCCTATTCAACCCCCGTTTCTTGAAATCCACTCAAGGAATGGTTCTTCCGCATAAAGATCCGCAGTGTACTAATAACCAAAGATGGAGAACTTTTACGGAACTGACGGATTTTGCAGAAACGAGAAATGCGGGAGGAGGGCGGACCGTTTCAACGGTTTCAACGGTTACAACGGTTTCATCGGAACAAGACCGGTTTCGCGCGTGATCCTGTCACGATATTTCGTAGTTTTTCAGTGTGCGTTCTATAAAATCCATGTACAAATACAACTACAACATGAAATCATTTGCTAAACCCTAGCCTGGTATGTCTGTATACATGTATCCATATGCAAGAATGTATCTACACACATGAAGCAAGTAGGTACGCGACAGTATGCGTGGAAAGAGACGTGCGCGCGTCCATCGCGTACCTACCAACTACCAGGATCGCAGAGTAAATGATCGTATGAGAATGTCTTATGTACAGTACAACAATGGTCCTTCGTACCGTCTATGAAGACGAGACAGTCAAGGTATTATGTTCGGCGAAGAACCGTCGCTGGAAACCCTTTCTTTCTTTCCTTCTCCTCCCTCCTCCTTCGCATAATTTTCCGTGAAATCCCGAAACGGAACGGCTATCGAATAGCCGCGCACATCAGTTACGGCAGCTACATACAACTTCGGCTCGAAGAGTTCCAAGCACGTTCCAAGGCTCACACACCGTACTCACATCTTAATACGCGGCTCCGTCTTGAAGCTGCATTCGTAGGCTCGCGGTATTCGATGATATCTGTAGAAAGAACTCGCGGCTAAAAGCGATCAGCACTTTGGCCGATCGTTTACGATATTTCACTGTGTCGCACTCACTCACTGTACTATCTACCCCCGTTGGCTCTCGAATAAGGTAGGCCAAACAATAGACTCGCTCAGGCGAGCCAGCAACCTACCGAACTACCAGCTAACAGTTAACAGCTAACAGCCACCAACTATGTATTGTCCCGAGAGAGTCCCGGTCAGTTCACGATGTCCGTTTTTCGCGCCGACAACTCTCTACACTTTTTGATCGGGACACTGGACTCGCGTCGTTAAACTCCTCGTTGAACTTGTCGTCGATGGCCAACCAACACCAATATCGTCTTCGGACCGTCAACGACCGTTTCCGTGTTGATTCTCGACCAACGAAAGTACTTATGAACCGTGAAAATCACGAAAACGAAGAGATATTGACAAATACGTCGCGGCGTCGCGACACCGTCGACTAAATTTTACTCGACCGCTAGTTGGCGCCACGCTGCCAGCGTGATTCGATCATGGTCCTTTAACTTGTTGGATCAGAGGTTCTCAATCCCTGATTCGTGATGTATCTCCGCGCGTCGACCTCTTTCTCAAATTAGATTCGATTCATCAATTATAGGTGACTCGCTTACGGCTTACAGATTTACACCGAAACCGTAGAGTAGTTTTGTAGAGGTGAAATTTTTGATTATACTTTTGACGTTCGAGTGACCTTGGTGATCTATAATCTATATACAGACAGTGTTGCCATTTCTTTCAAGTTGATACGAACCATTTGATTCAAAAGAAACAAAAGATTGCTTGCGAAAAATTGGAAATGTTACATGTAAAGCGTGGTACATAAAACTTAAAGAAAGCAAAATGAATCTGGAAAGTAATATTTAACAAATATTCACAATTTTAGGAACCAAATATTCTTCATCAAATTATTTGTATCATATAGCACGTATAACTAAATGTTTCTATATATGTACATATTTAAAACAAATTTTATATACGCATGTGTGTGTATACATGATTCATATGATTAGAAATTATATACCCAGCCGTATTGGCTGCATACAGATCTGGAATTATACAATGTACATATGTACGTACATAAATATTACATGCATATATGTATGCACGTGTGCATTCACAATGTGACTACCTACTTACAGACGCATGCACTATGCACACTACAAGTTGATTCTCAAAAATGCCAGAGTTTCGTTTCTATAAGAATGTTCTGTGGCGAAAAGAAAAACAGAATTGACTGAAACGAATGAAACAATCAATTTTTTAAAACAGAGAGTTTGGTATCCTATGCACATGCACATGTAATTCTGAATTATGTACATATATTTTTCAAACGTTTTATCGTTTACTTCTATCGATTAAGAACCATAGAAATGCGAAGGTTACTTCTTAATCTGTTCAAAATTTTCTTTCGGAAAGAAACATAAATACATATGTATTTTGCATGTCCGTTTATTATCAATTACTTCACTACTCACGTGTTGTTTTATTTAACAAAAAGTGAGAGTAGGGGGTGTTCAAAATATTTGTTTACAGTGTTTGCAAAATTTCAGGAATCAACAAAATACATATGGAAATATAGAAATGAAGAAAATAAACGATATTTAGTTATTGTACAAATTTATCAAAGGAACCAAAGAATTTACCTTTTAAATAATGTATTAGTATATTTTGTGTACTTCTTGGAATATTTGTAACATTCGATTGTTTGCCCAAGACATTATCAAAAACTAAGTGCATATTGACAAACTCACTCTTTAAATGCTTTTGTTTCAGTTATTTTCTCAACAAACAATTGAACAATTGAATAACAACTTCTGAATAGTATATTTCAAATTAATGAATCAGAGATTCTTTGATATTTGAGTTGACATTGCTTGAGTCTATATTATCTTTTTGGTACAATTGAGATAGTTGTTTTAAGTAGGTAAACTTTTTAAAATGCTATAAACGTTTTTGCTTGCTTGTACACACTAGTTGCTCCTGAATCTACAACACCATTTTTCAGTAATTCTTATATTTTAAGCTTTGAAAGTATATAACTTCTTCCACGATGGATAACATTTTTGGGAAAGAAGATTCTGGGAATGAAAGTGAACACATAGACATAGATGACAAGGAAGGAAAGGACAGTCCATTCCGAAACTCTATATCCAAGGATACAGAATCAATGGATGCAGATAATATGCATGTTAAGGTATGTTCAAAATCTGTGATACATTGTATACATATTAAGTAACAGTTTTTGTGAGCTATCAAATGCTATAGGTAGAATCTGATGCAATGAGTTCTCAATCTCAGTCAGATGTGGACGAAACAAGTTCTAATTTGTTAGGCACAATGGCGGAGGATCAAATAGATATTGTTAAACATGAAATTGAAGGTAATAGAGAAGAGGAGCAAACTACAGAGGATCTATTTGGAAATGATATCGTATTACCACATGCGAATCCAATAAATGTTAAAGAAAGAAGAGAAAGCAAAGAAAAAAGTAAAAAAGAATTAGAAGAAGAGGAGAGAGAAAAAATGCAGTATGTATTTATCTTTGTGTGCCAATGATGCTATAATTATGAATATGCTATATATCACTTATGTATTATTGACTATGATACTATGAACTTTATGTGACCTCTTGTTATATTATGAATATTAAGTGAGATATTTGAGATGATTAAGTTAATCAGGACTCCTTACACGAATCTGGAACTACCTATGCAGTTTTCTTAACAGGGTATTGGTTTCTAATTTCACGGAGGATCAATTGGATAGATATGAAATGTATAGGAGAGCCGCTTTTCCGAAAGCAGCAATAAAAAGAGTATGTGGTTAATTTGAATATATACAATGTATATTATATGCATTTCACGTTTCATTTAACGTTTTGCTTATTATTAAGTCTGCTTAACAGTTTATATTTTTATTATAGATTATGCAAACAATTACGGGTTGTTCCGTTTCGCAAAACGTAGTTATAGCTATGTCTGGTATCGCAAAAGTGTTCGTCGGAGAAATTGTGGAAGAAGGTAAAACCCAGATTCTTGACTAGAACCTTTAACCAAGTGAATATGCTTTTATTTAGCAACCGTATTTCGAATCACAGCTCTCGATGTTATGGAAGCACATCAAGAAGCAGGACCATTACTGCCAAAACATTTAAGAGAAGCTGTTAGGCGATTAAGGCTTCAAGGACAAATACCAAATGGTCGTGCACATAAGGCGTTTTTTAGACTGTAAATAATTTAGTACAATCTACATAATGTTAATTAAAATTGAAATTATAAATCAAAGAAATACAACATATTATTTTGAGAGAATACAATAAGTGGAAAATATTTTTCTATCAAACGTAAGTGCTATGATAGATTTTAGATGGTCGTGAAAATGTGAAGCGCGAAATTTAGGGGAACACAGCGCGTTGAAACGATATGATCACAATATTAATTAATATAACATATATGCTGGTATGTGCATGTACGAATATGTACAGAAGAATTAAACTATTCTAATATGCACATGAAAATGCGGCATACAATGAAATCAGTCAGTTACTGTAACACGGCTACATTCAGTTTAACAATAATTAGAATTCAATTTAGTTATCGCACGTATCGAAGTTTAACTGATTTTTTTTTCGTTCACGCGCTGTTGCTCTTAATTACATAAGAATTTAAGAGCACGTGCTATGCGATTATTATATGTATTTACGATGATTCAGTGTTTCGGTTTTACATTCCAAGAGAATTCGGATAGCGGAATTGAATTAAAAGTTAGTTAGTAATTCATTATTAATAATACAGTAAACATCGTATAACACAATAATTTTAATGTAATTTTACGTAAATTTTAATTAAGCCTATTGTATGCAGATTAGTGAATTAAATCTACAAAAATATATAAGGGACCCATCGATTTTGAGATCTCAACAGCATTTCTGTTCCTTAGAAAAATCAAAAATTTGTGGTCGTAGGTTGCTCAATTATTTAGCAAAAAGTATAGAAGAACAATCTATCAACAACGATTTATTCCATGAAAATAGTGCCGAGTCTTTGAAAAGAAACGAAAATGAAACTAAGGAAATATGTACGTGTATGATGTAATCGACAAATATTGAAGAATATGTAACTATATTTGTATGCATGTATGTATGTACGCATGTATGAAGGATTAGCATGTTTTTTTTCGTCACATGTATCTCAGATGTAAATTCAACTTGTCCTTAGTTGTTATGTAGCTTACCGATAAATCTACATGTACAAAAATTTGTTCGAAAATTTTATAGATCATGAACGATGGGATGAGTGGGGTAAGTGGAGCATATGTAGTGTAACTTGCGGAAATGGTCGACAGGTCCGATGGCGTCATTGTTCGGGAAAAGACTGCACAAAGGGATTAAAAAAAGCACAAATAAAACCATGTCGGTTGAAAAAATGCGACAAAAATATTCTGAATTGGCTTGGAATTAAAACTTGATAACTATAATCTACCAAACATCATTAATATTCCTCATAAACATATCTCTATTTGCGCATGTACTTATCCTACATACATGTATTATGTAGTAACAATATCTTATGTTAAATATACTGCAAATTATTTAGACACGATTCGTATGCAAACATATGTACCACAAATAGACCATGAATTTGTGTATAAGTAGAAATTTTTAACAGGATGTCTACTATACTTTTATTTTATGAACATTTGGCATATGTTGGCAACTTTGTCTTTTTCATGAAAAGTACTTCTTTCAAAATAATAATTTCTATTCTATTTGATTGGTGGTACTATGTATTTTAACCAAATTAACAGATAATTTCATTGAGACATGTTTGCTACGCGAAATGATTACTAATATACAAGCCGTGTACATACAATTTCATGCCACATACGTTGAGAAAACAAACTGTAAAATTAATGATAATCAGTTACATCATTAGGAACTATACCTTTGGCATATTTGCAATCCATAAATGTTTTGACTACTATCACGTCGTATTTGCTTTATAAAATGCACCATCCTTTTTTAAAGCGGGTAACGTTCAAAATGAAGATTTGCTACGTAAGAAGCAGTCACTTGAATTTGAAACTGTCAGTGAATATGATAACGACGAACCAGACAGAAACGAAGAAAATGACATAGGTGCGGAATGTAATGAATTATAAAATGTACATATAATCGACAACTAATCTTTCTAGTCTGTAGTTGTTAAGACTACAAAAATATACGTTTCTAGACGTATACTGATATATCGTTAAATGTCTCGAAAATATAATATACAGTTTAAAATTGCAAGAGTATGGAAACATAATGAATCTTTAAATTTCGAATAACTGAATCTTTCAATAGGCGAGGCAGATAGATCCGGCCCAAAAATATGGGATCAGTGGGGTAACTGGTCCACATGTTCCGTTACTTGTGGTATCGGAAAGATATCACGATGGAGGCATTGTATATCTGGAGGTTGTTTCATGGGCGAAAAAAAAGTTCAATTGAAAACGTGTACTCTTGCAGCTTGTTAATATTTTTCTGTAAACAAAATCGTTGTTGTCTATACAATATGCTTGCTTTACACATTAATCAAAAAAATAATTCCAAATCAATGCAATTAATACAGTTTTACCTTACATCTAAAATAAAAATATATAACGTTTTCTCTTGGCATTTCACTTTTTAAAAGATTAGCATTTCTTTTCAAGATTCAACAACAAACTTTTATCTATCCATCTAATTAATCGTTAAATTAATATTGTACTTTCGCGACTCAACTATTCACTGTTGAAATAATCATTTGTTCTGTATATCGTGGGTTGTTCATATACCGGTAATTTATTTGGTAACAAAGGTTCTTGACTTTTTTTCTGAAACACAATACAATTTAAAGACATCTGCTACTTTCTATTTAAAAAATGTGCTACTTACAAAAAATGACAAGGGGTTTAGCATTCCAAATAGTCCATCAGAAATCCCTAATTCAGCTTCTGCATTTTCAACTGCAGCCTCTAAACTAGTTAGATTTACATTAGCCATTGCTATAACATGCTCTAGGGCATCTATACGTCTACAAAGGTTTGCAATTTCTGGTTGTATATCCTCTAATTTTGGAATCTGTTGATCGATGCATTGCGTTCCTTCATTTTGAACCTTTCAACAAAAGATATAACATGTCTACAATAAATTTAACAAGACATTTTGTCCTACTACTATATCTAACCTTAGTAAGGTAGCCTTCAAATAGTTTTAAGACATTCCGTAAATTGAAGATCTTATGTTGTAAGTGATCCATCTGCAACAGAAACATTTGTTTTGTTTTATGTACAAAGAATGCAAGAAGTATGAGCACATTCATTCTCTTAGGATTACCTCCTGCAAAGTGTAACTTATTGATGTCATATATACTTTTTAATGCTTCACTACAAATAGGAAGAATATTTTCAAGATATAAGAAAAAAAAAGTAAAAAAAATTCAAATTTCATAGTAAAAAATGTATTTGCATACTACTGTTTGTATAGAAGCGTACATCGAGGAGAGTCGCGTTATAAGAGCAACGAGAAAACCTTCGGAAGGTATTAGAATGGTTTTCTAATTGTAGGAATAGTATTATTCTCTCCTGTTGCATTTCCCTACAGATTTTTACAAATGTAAACTTTTTCTCTTTATCTAAAAATTGTTATTTTTGTATGCAATGGAGAACTACGAACTGTAGGTAACATTAGCTATGAGAAGTTGTCTCCACAAAAACTGAATATGCAAATATATTTTTAATTCCGCTTGTACTTCAAAATACGAAAACTTCTTTTTGAACATGTGAAATGCAATACAAGAACTTGTATCAATATCATTTATGGATTGTTTATAGAGGTTATGTAAGACATAATACTCGCTTTACAATATAAATCCAAGTTTGCATAATTCGCATAGTCCTTTGCCAATTCTTCGACTAGAGCGGTAGTATGTGAGGACATTTTTCTCGATGTTTTATAACAATTTATCAAAACTTCAGATTATATTTAGACATGGTTTATCTTCGTTGAATAAACGTCATCGCCGCCATTTTCTTTACACTATTTCCAGCGGATTTTTAGTGTAGCTATACAACATTACATACGTTATAAGATTTTGATAAATTATTTGGAATTTCTTAAATTTATTATTTGCATAATTAGAAATTGGAATGAATAAAAAATTTATTATTTTTGTTATATACGCACATGTTTATATTTTAAACATTTTACCGTATGTTCAGGGATGACAAACTTTATGTATTGCAAACATCATTGTTCCATTACAGTGTACAGTACATGACAATACGTAAAAAGAATAATGGTTTTTAATTGTTATTAAATTCTATATCGCGCTTCAATTTAAATTTATAAGTTGTATTATATAGATTTAGCGAATAATAGAACGCATGGTTTTGTATATTTCGAGTCAATTGCCGTGACGTTTCGAGGAAGCTACTCTACATACACTTGCTTGCGCAAAAGATGCTAATTATCCGTAAGTTTAGGAGATTCTTTTGAAGACGAGCCGACGCGTTGCAACGCAACCGACGGGCATAATTATCTCGACAGATGCTGTAAAACGATTAAAATTTGATTGTATGTGCGTGTATAGAGAGCACATTTAAAAACAAAAAAAAAAGGAAAATGTAGTGGAATAGTTATACTAAGTAATAAACTATAGCGATGATGTGTACTAATGATCGAAGAGCGACAATCTCGTGATAAAACCGAACAATATACATATAATTCGAAAGAGGTCGGCGAACTATAATGTGCATCAACTTTACGTAATGTTGTTTGCGCAATGAAAGTTTATGGGGTACCGCGGTAAAGTGGTACCAGTGCCGGTCGCCGGTAAAAGCAATGCTAGAGACTAGAGACTCTCGTGCAAGAGTTTAGCGATAGAAATAAACGTACATTCGTTGTTTTAATCTAGCTTCTAACGCAATGTTTTCGATGTATTCTCGAAAGGCTCAACACTTTCAGCTTTTTTGCAGATTGTCTTTTTTTTACTTTCCCGTTCCCGAGAGTATAGGTGCGCTTCCTTATTAATGGAACATCACTGTTTCATACAAATTAAGACTACCTGACTCAGCTGAAAATTATTGTAGAAAGATGCATCTTCTTCATTTGTTTCTTTGGTAGCCACTTTAGGATTTGATCTGCACACCTCGATAGAATAGAGATCGAGCTTTAGATTAAATTTGTTCGATTCGAACGAATCACGGGTTCCACCGTTTCACGTTCCATGTTTAATATTCCACACGTGTATGCTTTTTTCGTCAAAGTGGAGTAGATTGTCAACAAAAAGAGTTGTATACATGAATTTTATATTTGTTGAAAACAAGCTCACTTTAAATAGCCATAGTAATTGCGGAAACTTTAACGAAGGATAAATTTTAATGTGTATCAAGTTTATGTGATAGAAATGCTGTGAGAAGTAGCATCGGAATGAAAAGAAGAAGGAGCAGAATAGGAAGAAAAAGATGAAGATGCTGGTAATACTGATGATGACGACTATAAAGTATAAGAGTAACAATACAAATAAGAATGACAAAAAGAAGGAAAAGAACAAGAAAAAAACAAGGAGGAAGAGCAAGAAAGTTGTGAACAGGTGGGGAGACAACGTTATTTCGCTGGATAGAACTGTTGCGCGAACCACGGTGGAGCTCAGTGGGTTCGAGCGCGCGGTTCGTGATTCTTTCTCTCCTTCGGCACGACAGATTCTGCACACTCGATACATTCAGCAAATCCAGCACGTTCTCTTCACTCAGCTCAGCCAAATTCGGTTAATGAGACTGAATATTAACACCAATCAAAGTTGTCAATAACTTCAAATCGACGACTCGCATTCTAATCTATTTTCCTCTGGTGAACTATTAGCTACAGGTAAGTCCGTTGTCAAGTTTTAACGCTAAAGCATTCCGCTAGCCGTGCAATTTCAATCAACATAACGTATGCACGCCTCTTGTAGACGCGACGATGCGATTATCAATTAGACTTTATGATATGTATGATATCTATATCTTGGGAGTGAGTTGTTTCGTAGATACAGAAAGGATAATAGAGATGTTGAGCGGGACGTTCGAACTGTTCAAGTCGAAACACGTCAATGATGCCGCGCATAGTGTCCGGTCACTTAAAACGAATCAACAAAACAAGCACCGCAGCGACGTTCGATACCCATTTTTCAATAGTTCGCTAACGGTGCCGAGTCATTATTGACAACAAAACCTTTTACCTTCTTTTTCATAATTTTTCACTAATGTAGCTTAGATCAAATGTGACTCTGCATCCGCGCTCTAATCATCCGCTTTAAGACTGTTAAAGTATAAGTTAGTGGTACCACCTCTAAAAGTGCCTTATCCCGAGGATTTGGGCTCATTTCGTGCTGTCGTAATCGTTCCCAGAGTGTTAATGTCAAATCTGAAACGTACACCTGTTTTCACGCAAGTATCGTGAACAACGAATCCGTCGAATCCTTTACTACTGCCCTCCACAAGGTGCACTGCCGCTTTCCATTTCATTCCCATATAATTTTCTTCAACAACTGCAGCTTCATAGGAAAAGCATCGATAAAACCTTAACTTGAATAAATCGAATTTATTCGTTTATGTATCAACATCGGTAATATATGTCGATATCGTTTCTCGGAACTGTCATCTTCGATTAAACGTAGTAATTATGATTGCTGATCGGTAGTTTGTAGTTTTCAATACAGTTTGAATATTTTTTGTGCGGTTTTCCTATAGTGGTTCAAGACGCAGACATGCAATAGACATAGCACGTTTCTAAATGTAATTACATAATATGCTTTTGTAGAATTACTGGTATACGTGTGTGTACATATTGTGTATACATACACAGCCGTGTGCGGTGTTCTAACTCGTATTCGCGTATTCGTAATATGTATCGGCGCGAATTTCCTTTCACTTGATTCTTATCTTCTTTCTCCGGCTTTTTACTAAATCAGTTACTTTTAGCGGATACTATCTGCCAGATAGAGCGAGTTCAATTGATCAGAATGATACGCTACAATTTAAATATGTATACAATATTAAAATGCTCAGTTTCTGTCGCAAAAATTTACGTCAAGTCATGCCCTTTTCACAACTATTACAGACATTATTACGCACACGCAGATGCCACGGCGCATTAGCGTAAACACATTAATCATTCAATGAATTTTCAAAGTGAAATTAAGAATGCGATGATAATTTGCTCCGTTTACGCAAAACGTAACAATGGTTAATTAGCTTCACTCGATACTTTCTTCCGTTACGCTTTTGATTTGACCGAAGCGAACTTTGTAACTTGATGCAAAATGTTGCAGTTCTTACACAGAAACTTGGATGATTATCTTATGGAAACTCGATCATGGACAGGCTAAGCCAGCCAGTCAGCCAATCTGTCTATTAGAATGATATAACGTTGCATCAATCGTTACTGAATCGTAAAAGGTGACGAGAACCAGTTTGGTGTTACAACACATCAATTTTTTCACAAGATGTCAAGTGATTTTGCTCTCGACTCCCAAGACTGGAATGCATCTAGGTTCACTGTTCAAATTTCTATTCGCTTATCTTCCCTACTCCATCACTTTCTATTTTGGTCTCGACTGTGACAACGGCGGCGAATCAACGGGTCCACTATTTTAATTGTTACTTTATTGTTCATCCATCGACAACAATGACTGTGACATCGACTCTAGTCATTTGGATCTTAATTAGAGGAGTGTTTTTCGTTTCTCAAAGAGCGTCTTACCCTTAGACTATTAAAATAATCCAAATAATCGAATGCTTCTTTAGAAAACCGAGGAACGCTTTCACTGGTTATTCAGTACCGGCTGACCAATATTACGAAAAGTGAAAAAAGGAGAATCTTAAGTTGGATATGGTCCGCGAACTTTAGAAATCAACGTGACTGATGTTTCGCAACAAAGAACGCTTTTTAATCGTCCATTCATCTGTCCCTTGATTGCAACTAGCACACGTAGACGTACAACATAATTAGCACACTGACGAGATGTTGCAATCGAACAGCCTATAACGATTGGTCGAGTACCTTTACTCAAATGGACCTCGATTTATTAGCGTATTTGTACCACAGCATTTTTATTTCTCCTTGAACTTTGTCTTCTACATATGTACTAGCTACATACTAGCAAGTATCTTGCTCGTAAGTATGCCGAAACCCCCAGCTTCTCGAACGGCGTTGAGCTAAGAGTTCTCAAGACTATTCTGTAGCTATTGTTCATAACGAATTCCAAACTGTTCAAGAATCAAAATAAAGAAGAATGAGAGATGTGCGATGAGTCTGAATGATGCCAAATGGTTCACTCAGGGATGGGATTGCAAACTCAAACATTATCAGATGTCTGTATCGGAAGGGTAGCGAATTTGGAAAGCTGTTAATTTTGTATCATGTTAGTGGGATAACATTGTTTGTTGCACAACGTGCACGTATTTCCCGTATCTTCGTTGTCTCTGATTTCTTCCAAATAATACAGAGGGTCTATTCTTCGTGCAATTCCGTTTCCGCTTCGAGCTTCCGTTTCGCTACGAGTCTTTTGTTTGTTTTTTGTTCTAGGATCCCAAGTATGGGCGAGTTAACCGAGATACAGTCATTTTACAAGGGAAAGAACCTTTTTATAACCGGAGGAACCGGTTTCATGGGAAAAGTACTCATCGAGAAGTTACTTTACAGTTGCACTGATGTAAATAAGATTTACGTTTTGATAAGATCGAAGAAAGGTCGGTCTCCTGAAATTCGTGTCGATGAAATGTTCAAATTACCGGTAAGTAGATCTCTCTTTCTGGTTATTTACACTTGTTTCGGACGTCTATATTATTATATCGTTACACGTACATCTATAATAATGTCTAAACAGTCTAAACTATCTATATTCGATATTAGGCATTCATGTTCTACATTCTACATCATGGTATATTATGCCACGCGCCACCCGTCGATAGTGCATACTGCAGTTATACCTTCACTTTTTTTCTAATCGAGAAACGAGTAAAAGTATATTACGCATGCATATGTAATAGGGACTAAGAACTGTAATCAAGGAGGAAAGTCAACGATACGAGCATTTAACCCAACTCGTATCAATTACAGATGTTCGAAAGAATAAGAAATCAGAAGCCACAAACAATGAAAAAAGTGGTGGCGTTGAGCGGAGATGTATCCCTCGACCATTTAGGATTGACCGAAGCGCAACTGGAAATGTTAATGGATGAAATCGATGTGGTGTTTCATTGCGCAGCTACGCTCAGATTAGAGGCCAAGTTGACCGATGCTATTGAAATGAACACGGTAAACATTTTCCCTTAGAAGTGAACTTTCCTTTCGAATCCCCGCATACGCACACTCTAGATTTCTTCAAGTTGAAATCCCCATTAATCGCGCACGATGCGACGTCGCGTACGACGTTAATACTTTATTCAAATTTGTTCTCTAGATTGGAACGAGAAGAGTGCTGGATCTGGCAAAAAAGATGAAGCGTCTGAAGTCGTTTGTCCACTTGAGTACTGCATTTTGTCACCCTGACATGGATGAACTTGGGGAAAGGGTATACGACGCTCCGGACGATCCCAACAAAGTTATGGATCTGGTACAGTGGATGGACGAAACTTCCATTAATCTCATCACGCCAAGGTAATTCACAAAAAGATTTATCCCCGTTCCACAATTGATTAATTGACACTCAAGCCACGTATTATCGTTATTCGTTGTTTTAGGTTGTTGGATAAACATCCAAACACTTACACGTACTCGAAGCGGTTAGCCGAGAAATTGGTATCCAACGAGTATCAGAACTTACCGTGCTGCATCGCCAGACCATCGATAGGTACGCGTATTACAGCTATCATTGTCATCGATAGGCGATTGTTATTTATAGTTTAATAATAATATCGTCGATTATACAGTAACTCCAGCTGGGAGTGAACCGCTGAGTGGATGGGTAGATAACTTGAATGGTCCAGTCGGTCTGTTGGTGGCGGCGGGGAAAGGAGTAATAAGGTCGATGCACTGTAACGCGGGTTACCACGCCGAGGTGGTACCCGTCGATCTAGCGATCAACGCGTTGATCTCGATTGCCCATAAGACGGCCATCTCCGGAAAGTACGTCAAATTTCGATCAGAGTTTCCTTTTTCATTTTCTTCCCCTTTCTCTTTGTCTACGTACAATTCCACTTGTCTTAGGTCAAAAAATATACCAGTGTACAATATCACGCAAAGTGGCGTATTGCCGATCACTTGGGGAGAAATTGTAGAGAAGGGTAAGAAGCTCGGCCACATGTATCCTTTCGAAGGACAAATTTGGTACCCGGACGGCGACATACGCAGCAGCAAGCTAATACACAACATCTTCGTTTTATTTTTCCATATCATTCCGGCTTATCTGATCGACTTTCTTATGTTGATATTTCAACAGAAAAGATTGTGAGTACCGGAATTGAAATTTTGTCCTTCGTTCTTATCTTTCTTCTTTCTAATCGTTTCGCGTCGTTTGTTTGCTCAGCATGGTTCGAATTCAAAAGCGAATCTCGGACGGATTGGAAGTGTTACAGTATTTCACGACCAAGGAATGGATTTTCCACAATACAAATCTGTTGATCATGTGGGGTGAAATGAGTCCCAAAGACAAGGAAATATTCCAGATAGATTTTCTGCAGATCAACCTCGAGGAGTACATGAAAAATTGTATTCTAGGAGCCCGGCAGTACTGTATGAAAGAAAATTTGTCTACCATACCGAAAGCTCGCAGACATCAAGCAGTGTACGTATGCAATAACTATACTCAGACGTGTCTACGTACACGTTGCCCAGTGTAGTTCTTTTAGATGGACGTACAAGCATTACTTTGTTTTACAGAATGTACATTGTACACTTGATCGCTGTGTACTCGTTCCGATTTGGACTGTTTTACTTGGTTTACAAGAACGTTTCGTTTGTCAGACTTTGCGTGGATAGTCTTATACAGTATATCACGGCGTTGCCTGTTATGGGTGGAGCGATTTGGAGGATTCGACAGTGAAAATACATTGGAATCGGAGATACTTTCAGGTTGATCCATCGCCGTTTCGATCCATCACCGTAATCGTGTGTGTTATTGGGAGAAAAGTAGTATGAGCAACAGTTGCAGTTTTGGTAACGGTAGTGATGACTGCTTTGCTCGCGAACAAGTAGGCCAAGGCGATTGGATCAACTTCGAAACGATTTCGTCCTTCAAGGACGTTCCTCGGCTACCGATACTTTTACCATCGAATCATTGGAAAATTTATCGTTTCGAATTTAACGTTACGTTGTACATTTTCGTTCAGTCTACGCGGCGATCGATGGCGGACGTGTAATCACGAAAACCAATAACCTGTAAGTAAACTGTATACTTTAAGCTCTATAAATCCTATGTAAATCCTATGTAAATCTTAAGCTGTAACAGAAGCGATTCAATTTCCATACCTGAATTCTGAAAAGGACCGAATCGTAGTTTTGTATATGTATAGGTGGGTATGTCGGGGATTTAGGTGAAAATTTGTTGAACTAATAAATCGTGGTGTTTTATGCGCGGTTTCAGTCACTTTACTAGTCTAAGCAACAATTTATGTACCTACATTTATTCAACGATGCAGCTGTCCATCGCGATGCATCGATGAGTTCATTTATAGAAATAAAGACACATGTTTTTTTTTTCTCAAGCTTCTTATTTTCACCTCTCGATCGCGCTCAACTTACCAAACGGGTCTCTTCAAGCCTGAAACATATACTTTCTCCAACCGCCCAAGTCAATATTGTTGCCGATCCGTAATTATGATGCAACGATCGCCGAAGTATGCACTTTCTTGAAACATCGGACACGGATTAAAGCCTTACTCGTAGCAATAGTATCCCGGGATCGTAATTCGTAAACTCATAAACTGAAAATCGTAAATCGCAAATCGTAAATTGTAAACCGTAAACCGTAAATTGTAACAGTAAACGTAACTTTAACCGTAAGAGAACAATATATAGCATCGTCGTTGTTGCAACGTGATTGATACGAAAGCCAACGCGTTTCCGTTTTCAGTATAACCTCGAGTATCCGCCAACAAATTAAAAAAATTAAATAATTGTTTTATCTACGCTTTAACTCCGAAAAAAGTAAATGCTCGAATTCATGAAAATACGAGTTTGTGGAATACGATATTCCGAGTGTGAACCCTCCGCCAGTGACCGCCGTTCGAGCTCTTGGCTTTGACCAATATATTGTTAGGACATAGGAAAAAATAACACAATAAATTGTTGAAACGAAACAATGTTTTTTATTATACATTTCACTGTTTACACATATTACATAAAATTGTCGCCCGTTTTCCTTGCTTCACGTGTAGCGGTATCGTCGAAGCGAACATACCTTAGTATATCCGTAAATCTATCTCTAGACATTACAGCAGCATAAAATCTTCTTGAAAGTGCATCATCATCTTTCCACAAATCGCTTTTGCATTCTCGCTATTCTCTGAATCTCCCAATTAGCAATAATAGTCCGAAAAATGCATCCATTTCTATGCGGTCTACTGGTTTCCATTTCTTGTTCGATGGTATGCTCTCGCTCGCTTTTTTCTTTGTCCATAATATGATATCGTCGATTATTTCGTCATTGATAAATAAATGGAAGCACCCATCTTCTGTTTTTATATGTTCACTTTGTTTGGTAAGTGAACATTTGCGTGGAAGATTTTGCAATGTTGTAGTCTCCATTGGTGCAATATGTTGCCAATTACGACCAGATACCGCTACACTTTCTGCAGATTCTGCTGTATCTTCTTCATCCGAATCAGAATTTTGTTCTTCGGGTTCAGCATCGCTGTTAGATGCACTCCACCATCAGATGATTGTTCACAATTGTAGAGATCCTCTTCTTCAATCTCATTAATAAGAAATTGATCATTTTTTTGAGAGGTAGATATTTTACCAAGTAATAAACGATCATAACAATAACAAAGATAACCAGAATAATGGAAATAATGAATAATAAATTAGTAAATATATATAATAGAACCGGCATAGGAGGCGAAGGGTTAATTCGTCGACAAATTTCTTATCCAACGCTCTTGCTTTGACGTACTTTTTCGGTATTTCGTCGTGTTACATAAACTACAAGTATACTAACATCGCGCACCGCTTCACGTGCACGTGAGATGCAACAGGACTCAGTGCTCAGCGGCGATTACGGTGTCAGTTTTGCATGCAATTAAATGAAAACGATTCAGTGAAATGGGTATAGGGTAGGAGCAAGACTTGAAGAAATTCACACGTCAGTATCAACGCAATTTAACACAAACATGAAAAAAAAATGCTACACTGCATACCTTCTCGTTACCTACGGAACTGCTTCTGCGCTCTGCCGCACACTACCTTATCCATCTCTCCCTCACACAGATGTACCATGGCCCCACGTTCCTCATTGGTATTCCGTCATTTGCCTCAACGCGACTCCCATCTTACCAACATAGGCATCTGCAAAGAAATAGGTAATAGCGCGACTTATTATTCAATTATGTAGAAGAGACACAAATTCTTAACTCGAGTAAAAAACATAATCCACGTTTGATTCGTGCGACTAATTGTGTGGCCACAAGATTTCTGCAGCTCTGTTGACGCGATAACTTCTTCGATACCGTCACGATCAATTAGCGCGTTAATCGTCCATTTGTACCAAATTTAATAAGATCAGAGTAATTCAATTTATCGCATCGAAACTGAAACATGAGGTTTGTTATAGCGATTAATCCTGTAACCATTGATTAATATTCATCTGCAACTCTAGTCGATAAATATTAGCTAGTATTCGCTATACTTTGTGACAGACAGCAGCACGTTAAATACGTAATTAATACATACATGTCAAATACATGATTAATGTTTCTATGAATACGCTATAGTAGCATATGTTTCTATACAGGGGATCGCGAAAAGCAATTCATACATATTGACGTATAAATGATGCGCGATTAGAAGATAAGGAGATGAGAATTTCGGGAGCTAGGCGAGATCCGAGTTAGAAAAGAGCAACAGTTGTTAGTTCCAAATTGTGTATTAGGGTGGCGCTGAGAAATTTCAGACCTAACTTCCACCATATTATTGATCTACCCGGAAGCCTGGAATCCCCAAAGAACCACCTTTCAAAGAACCTTTCCCCGAAGAACTTTTTCAAGGACTTTTCGAAGAAGCGAACAAGTCCAGCCTGGTTTCTCGTATCAGTTCGATTTAATTGGCTGCGTGATTGTCGGCCAATATTACTTCATTGCTCTCCAAGTATACGTAGGGTATCACTTATTCATTTTATTCTTCCGTGCAAACCAAGTACGAACGCTTCGACCTTTGCGATCTATTTATTACTTAGTCGGTCGAAAAGAAGCTGGATAAATTTGGACGTTTTCTTAATCTATGTCTTCTCTAGAAGAATGCACAAACATAGTTTAACCTTTTGCGGTCGGCAGATTTCGCATTCGAGAGTATCAGTAGGTCGGAGCAAATCTAGCATTTCGCAGTTACTTTTTTTACAGAATTTAAAGTCAATAGATTATCGCTACCGGTCGGCACGTTCGCTAATCTAAGCGCAGTAAATTTTTTGAAAATGGTCACGAGGTATAGGAGATGATAGTGTTTTGCATTGTAGCGATTTTCAAAGGGTTCCGTTGCAGGGACATTGATTTTTATGACGATTTCAAAATGTCCCCACTGCGGGGACGTCGACTCCTACGACGATTTAAGAATGTCCCTGCAAGGGGAACACCGACCGTAAAGGGTTAACACTCGACTCGTACAATTTTCAGCGAATTTAGTCTATCTATTCGATTCGTAACAATCTGTATTTTGTATACTCTATAGTCTATAGTCACTACTCTATAGACTAGCTTCATCTTTATGTGGTCATGACGATACAGATATTTCAAAATATCTTAATGTAATGTCTCTCGAACACGATTATATTAAGTTTGACCTTGTTTCTGTTCATAAAATGATAAACGAATTGATAACCGTCCCTGATATGCTAAGTTTAATTTTGTAACTTCCTGTCTCTCCCGTAGGCACCAGCATCTCCTAAGAGAGGAAACTCGCCGGGCTCTATGGCCAACATAGTTTATATCGATGTAATTATTATCATCTGTCAATTATTTTTGTATTTCCGACACCCTCGAACGCAATTTACACTGTGCGCTGTCTAACTAAATTATTAATTTGATTATATTTAATTGTCTAACCTAAAAGATAGTTCAACCAGTTTAATTGATAAAACAATAATGACATCGTCCATAACTATTGTCAATACTACATGTCTCTATATACTATAGACCGGTAAAACAGCCACACGATATGTAGGATGACAAGAAGTCGAAGATTTCGGACTGAACGACATCCGTTTGCCAGCTATCGCGGCTGTCGCACTGTCCAACTACTAATTTCATCTTTTCTCTTGTGCCTTGGTATTTCCGTGTCAGTCGACGTGCTCCAGTTTTCTAGTTTCCTAGGTTTTCCTCAATTATTAATCTATGAAAGAAGGAAACGAGAAATATAAGAGTAAATTCGTTCGTTAGAAGCGTTACCCTCTTCAAAGAAATGTTTAAACACGTTGAAACGTTTATAACGTTCCAAAGAGTGTACGATTGTGTTCGAGAGAGTGTATGATGTTCTTTCATGCAAGAAATGCTTCTACGGTTGAAGCACAAAAGAATTTTTAACTCGCCGGGGAACAAGATATCTCGTTTTCTACTGAAATTACCTCGCCGAAGGGAAACGTGATATCTCGTTTAGAGCTCTGAAGTACAGGCGGCGGGTATATATATTTTACATTAACAAAAGGAAATACTGGATAAAATCGATGCATCAATTATATTCTGATCCTTGGGTATTTGGTTACTGGTTATTGGTTATTAGCTACTGACTATTAATTACTGGTTACTGATTACTACTTATTAGTTACTCATGATTGGTTACTGATGATTGGTTACTAGTTATTGGTTTCTCGTTACTGGTTATTGATTACTGATGGTTGGTTACTAGTTATTATTGGTTTCTCGTTACTGGTTATTGATTACTGATTATTGGTTATTGATCATTGGTTACCGATTACCGGTTACCGCTTACTGGTTATTGGTTACTAGTTACTGGCTGCTAGTTATTGGTTACTGGTTACTGTATTTGCGAAAGAATCGGATGTAGCTACGTCATCGATTGCGCTATGACAAAGCAAACGAATACGGACTCGATGATTCTTTGGGCGAGAGTGATGGAGAGGGCGAGGACGAAACGGATCGCGGCCGTGATGCGTACGGTTCGTGTACACGCGGAAAAACGAGTAGCGCGTGCGCCGAATGTCCTGGATGCTGGCATGGGGTGGACTGGTAGGTCGGGTAGGTCGGGTAGGACGGGTAGGACGGGTGTAGGACAGTCAGGACTCGGGGGTTGTTCGAGATGCGAACGCGGGTCAGTGCGAAGCTGACTATCGTTCGGCTCGCGTACATGCTTTTTCGGTGGCTGATCGCGACAGCAACTTCTCCTTTCGATCATCTCGGCGAGAACATTTTCTCGTGACTCAAACGCTCGCGTCTCGTTTACCGTGGGCTAAATAATCCGTAAACTCGTCGAGAGGAATGAACTTGCTTCGGCTGCCGGTGTCGTTGTCGTTGTCGTTGTTGTTGATATTGGTCCACCTATCGTGATCTTTTACGAGAACGATGCAGAACCGACGGATCGTCGGCCAACAATGACAAAGATGCGAAACGCGGTTAGTAGTGAGACGTGTTCACTGAGGCATCCCAAGTCATTAGCCGTAAACGAACGTTAAATTGCTCGAAATCTTCAATCTGAAAACTCATTGCATTACGGATTACGGACTACAGACTACGGATTACGAATTACGAATTACGGATTAAGGATTGCGGATTAAGGATTGTGGATTACGGAGTACGGATTACGGATTACCAATCGCTGTTTACGGATTACGGAGCATGGCGCTTGTTGTTCTGATAAAGAATTTTCAAGGACTGAAATGTAAAGGGGAGGAAATAGTTAAAATTGATTTCCGAGGTAAGTGTTCTATCAATTAACGCGCATTGATAAATTCGATCCTATTACGATAGTATAAAAACCTTCTATCTATCGGCGATTCCGTTCGAGACTTTGTAGAGAGTGTAATTAAATGCTAACAGTGATTCGTGTTTCTGAAATGCGTGGTTATTTGCGTCTTAATTACCGTTTACGCGGTATGAAATTACCCGTAGAAGTCGTTACGCATATACCAACTGTTATATATTTAAAAAAGAAATAAAAGGAAAAGAAGAGAAAAACAGATTTGGAATTATATTTTATTTCATAGATGTTTATGTACTTGTTGGTTTAAAAAGAAATGTAGATTCTAGAATGAGTTTGCATGGTCGGTAGGTACCCTAGGTGATGGTAACATTCCGACGCAGAGTCTCGCTGAATCATTGTGGAAGCTGGAATCAATTAAGCGATCGACGTGCAAGAAGATTTCCCCTCCGTTACTTATCCTGCACACGTGTAATAGTGGGAAAGCTTTCGCCGCGGAACGCGAGATCCTATCCCGAAGTTGAACTTCCGTATTCCGTACGGACGCATAAAAAAACAAATGTCGAGTTCGATGGAGCGGAAACGCGTCTTTATTATCGTTTGTCCCACATTATCACTCTCGCGTAGTAAATTCGCGATATCGATTAAAATTAACACGTCTATAAATAAAGTGTTGCTATCTGGTATTTCTAAATGGCTATCAGGGCACAAGCTCGCGATATTGTACCTTCTTTCAGGATTGCGCGTAGGCGTGGGCTGCGAATAAAAGTCTACCCACACGCAAATCATTCAGACCTATTTCCCACGCGGTTGAAAAGTTCTCAGCGACACCGTATCGGTTCCAGCATAATCGTATCGTATCGACGAATTTCAATCGTATTTCGAACTGCACGCGCCCGGGCACGAGCGACCCATTCGACATCAAAGAATCGTAAACCCAACGATTACCTTTTTTCTGAACGGCACGATTTACGTGACAGTTTCTGTCGCGCTTATAATGTCGGCGTCGTGCCGAGTGAAACCAACTTTGCGTCATCGCGATTAGAACCGCAAATGTAATCGATATCATAACGTCACAGCGACGTAAATGGAATTAGTTACAATGCACGATTACTTTATATTCGCCCGCGGTCAAATAGCATGTGTATTCGTGGCTGAAACGTCCTCGGGGCAGCCGGTGACCGCGTTGCAATCTAGAATTAGAATAATCTTGCACCTTGCAACCTATACCTTGCATCTTCTTCCTTGTACCTTACACCTTGCACCCTCTACTTTGTAATCCTCACCTTGTTCGTCATCAATAATAAATACAAATCTGTGTAGTCCGACAGAAGATGCAAAACTAAAATCGAATACGTTCGGTCCCGATATTACGAAAAATGTAAATCGTTGCAAATGAAAAAAATCGTTGGTCGAACATAACGTGCGATACTACGGCGGAAATGTCGACAGGTTAAATAGTCACCGTCGCCGTTACCGTTACCGCTGCTACCGCCGTTACCACCACCAGTACCGCAGCCACCATCGTCGCCATTCAGTCAACGTTAATTAACGCGATCGATTGCAGACGCGCTACTTGAAATATTTAACAAACCGTAATTACCGGAATGATTGAATGTACAGTGGTAACGGATTTCGATGGGTTAAATGGATGAATGACCCAGGAGATTAGTGGTTTTCGTTTGGGATCATCCTGTTTATTAGATGTCAATGTAAACCGAATTTAACGGCGAGAGGAAAGAAAACAATAACAACGACGGTTTCTTAGCTAGCGACATCTGCTACATAGCTTTTGTAAACACCGAGGCAACCCAGACTCCGAAGCAAAATCTAAAGTGCGAAAGCTTCGAGCTATTTGTAGTCTGGACTAGATGGATGACTGGGATATAGGTCTATAGACTGTTTATTCAGAGTTTTCCCTGAGGAAATGGTCTTTGCTGAACTTTAAGATTTCGCTCCAAGCAAACACAAAACGAACTAAGAAAAGACGAACCAACACAGGCCATGCCAAACCGAAAGAATTTGATTTTACAGAAAGATCGACAGTTTAGCGATGGTGGCACAGCGGTTACGTGGCACAACGGCGGTGCTGTAAATTGGTTCCCACCTGTCGCTTCGTGTCAAGATACGTTTCTAAAGTAGACATAGATACGTACGTGTGTATCTCGCATCGAGAAAATCGAGATATAGCAATATTATAAGAATTTTTAATTTACACTCTTTAGTAAATTTATTTTTGTTTATTTTAATTTATTTAGCTAATTTACACACACTTTTTCTCTCTTTCTCTCTTTCTAGAGTACATTCTTTAATTAAATTATTAGTTTGTACAATGTTCTGTAATTTAAAGTGTAATTAGCTCGTTTTTAGTTGTAAACAAAGCAATGTAATTAGCCAGATCTTTCCGGAATTGAAAGTTTTACGAATTAAACTCGTATTCGTAGATTCACCTTTAGCTACGAAGTGCAGAGTGTACAGGCTCCAGACGTTAAGATTTCATGATAGTGGGATCGTGCTTACTTGCCCTACTTCGTCGAACCCGTAAACTCGCGTGACACGAACAAGTTAGACGATAGGTTTCTCGCTAAACCCCTTTCAACCTTATCCGAAATTTTCCTCGATTCACTCAATTAAGGTGCTTGCCGCCCGCCTCGTGTATTCGCTCGAGTAAGAATAAATTCGACGATACGATACGATACGATACTATAATATGATATAATATAATAATATATTTCTTATTTTGTTGTCTCACTTTACCATGGTGTAACGCGTTGATAATTATGTGATTGCAGAGGTTCCTCATTATTCGAAATGTCTCGAAGGAAACGGAGACCATATCCCAGTGAACGAAGTAAGTTTTATTGCTCATACATATCCGTATATACCATTTATATATCATATACGTACAGCGTATCTTGATATATGTATACACGTATACATAGAATTTCGTGCAACAAGCTCTCGCCGTGACCCAGTTCTTTCCCCGATTCGAGTGAATCCAACAAAAATAATTTCACGATTTAATGGATTTTACGTCGTACGTGCCGTGTGTGACCCATCTTATCGATGGCAATATCGATATCGATAATGTACATATAGCAGAGTGTCCACGCAGGCTTTTTTGCTGACGATAAATACGCGCGTCGGATAAAAAGTGCCAGAGACAAAAGTAAAATATGACAACGTTCTGGTATGCTGGCAAAAAACTATACCCGTTCTTTCAGTTTCATAACTTCTCTAGCTATTCTTAATTGATGGAATACCCTGCTATATGCTATGCACATTGAAAGTTTCATTGTCGAACGAATGCGGAAATAAATAACGATGCACTCGAGACGTTTATGTTGATACTAAGGTAATACTAAGGTAATCAAAAGCTTTTTATCTGCTTCTGGATTTCAACGAGAAAATTAGATCGTCGGTTAGTGTTGTTGTTATGATTTTATGCCATGGCCAACGAAAGTGTGCGTGACGGTGGGATCGATGGACGAACGACGCGATGAACGACGAACGACAAGCGCTTAACATTGTATCTCGATTAACCGGTTAACATGTATGTACTAACTCGTACGCGTTAACGATTCACTTACTGGGAGCCTATTATTAATCTTTTCGAACACTGTGCTGTGTGGCAAATAAGCTCGACTATTCTCACTTAAGTAACAATGCCAGAAGAAATTGTAACAGAATATTAATCTAAATAGTTTGTTGATTTACGAATGAAATTACTGTTGTCTTTGTCGGGAATGGTATTAATAGCTCTCTAAAAATATATTTTTATAAATTTTGTTATATATATATTTGGAAGAAATCCCTTTGAAATCCTGAACGTCTTTGCTGTGTATTTGTTATCAAATTCTTATTGTTAGTTTTAGGAACATTAAATATTTTCTGAAAGGTGAATCCTTTCGAACTTCTCTGGCTTTCCCTTGTTAGACGTGTAAATAAAGCTCGACTGCGACTCGTAGATAATACGTTGAAAGGACTATTACGTCTTTATTGTATATTGTTCTGTTCCGTAATTTGTTTTCTCGTATATAGGGTGGTCTACGCAATTTGCACAACCAATTTTTCAACCCAAATATTGCGTGATTTAAAAAAGCATAGCACGTAGTGGATTTATTTTTTACTATAATACTATATTTTTGATATCAGAATATGAAAGGATTCTGAGTAAGAATATATTGACCTTTATTAGTTCTAAATCTGATAGCTTTAATCTTGCTTTATTTGTTGAACATATCCTTCACTTTCCACTGACCTGCAGAAATCTGTGATAAAATAGAATATCCAACTTGATATTACGTGAAGGAAATGTTAAACATACAAAGTGAAATTACTCCTTAACTATTAGGTTTAGGGATAATAGAGGTCAATATGTCTTTTACTTGGAATGCGATATTCTTCCATATTTTTCTACAAAAATCTAGTATTATATTAAAGAAAGAAAAATTGACCTTCGAATGTTCGGAATTGATGTAATGAAATAAATAAATTCCTATAAAGGAATGAATGCACCACATACTATGCTCCTTCAAACCGCACAACATTTGTATCGAAAAATTTTAACCTCTAGCTATCCAAGCATAAGGCCCAGATGAACGTGACCGTTCTCTTTCAGTTAGCAATAATCGATAAGATACAGGATACAGAATACGGCCATTCTCACGGTTCCGCCCTTTCTTTGTTCTCTCTTTCCATAGATTTCCTCCGAAGTTAGAACAAAACGGTCGCTAATTTTTCTTTGACTGACCGGTTGTTATCGACGATTTAATTTCAGGCGTTCACTTGGAATTTGGGCAGGCCAGTCGACGAGACGGAAATTCTGCAGTTGACGGTGATATCGCGGAGGGTTTTCAGGAACGAAAAAGCGATTGCAAAGTATGGCCTGGTCCTCCAAACGGTGGTGCGAGAAGGACGAATCGTGGTCACCGATTCTCTGGTAGATCTGAACAATAAACCGCTTCCGGTATGTTCTCGTTTTCGCTAAGGTTTTCTAAGCTCAGCGGTATGCCGAAAGGGAGCTCAACGATTTTCTTTCAAATCAAATTGATAATCTTCTAGAATAGAGACCGTTTGATTATGAATAATCAGAGAGAAATTGATGGAAAAGTCCACGTTGTTCTACGATTGACGATCAAACGAAAATTTTTCTAAAATCGACCAACGTCAATTACAAAATTATTATAACTTGTTCCGCCAATTACGATTGGTATAAATCTGCGATAAGCTCCACGAATTTAGTTGCAGTCGCGCTCGCGATTTCAGGGAAATCTGGCAGATCTGTTTTTGGTATGCGTTCTAGGCTGTAATTTGTTTCGAAATTCGATACAATCCACCGGACGGGAGCTGCAGCTCGTACGCGGTGTCCGAAGCAATGGAGGACGAGCAACAGATGCTGATCGACATCGAGCAAAACATCGCGAACCTCGAAAGGAACTTCGAGCAAGCGAACACCAGTTCCGCCAACGGCAAACGGAGAAGCTCCTGGCAAGCCACCGAGAAGATCTTCAAGAGGGGTTTCTTACAGAAAGGCAACTCCACTTCGACGGCCGAAAAGTCATCCGACCGTAAGAGGTGTGTTGCCGTCGCGTCGTCTTCCATCGATAATTCGGTGGATAAGATTCTTTTTTGCGAAAACTCTCGTTCCGTGTGCGACAGGCATTCGACGCTGAGAAGCATGAGATCGCTTATAAAGCTGGGCAAACAAAGGCCGGCGGCAGCGAGCTCGCGATCTTGCGACAGCGGTTCCGATACCCGCGAATTGATCGATAAAGGGGATTCGAGCTGCGCAACTTCGAACGAACCTTCGCGGACCAACTCGATGACGTCGCTGGAATCGAACACTTCCGATTACGAGAGTCGGATCAACGGAAACGGAGACGGGGACTCCGGTCCGGCGACGATCGTCAGCGCGAGCGTTAACGCGAACACGGCTACGACCGAGTCGCAAGACGCGATCGTTAAAACGACCAGAAGATCGAAGCCGAAGGTGCGTTCGATTTTCTCGCATTAACGAACTCTATGATTGGCGATAGAAGTGATATTGATATTGTGGATGATTAGACTGCTGGTCTTTATGTAAAATCAAAGTTGCCGGACTGAGTTGTAAGAAACAGAAATGGAATTCAAAAATATTTCTTCTCTCAGTAATTCTAGTAAATTGAAAAATATTTTTTCTCTCAGTAATTCTAGTAAATTGAAAATATATAGCAGGGGTTTTCAATATTTTTAATGCGTTTATACTTTGGTATTTTATCTAGCCATTTTTATCATAACTACATAAAGTATGTAGTTTATTGTTGGAGTTTAATCAATTCTATATCTAAGTAACTCTTAGTAGACAGTAAAATTGAGTAAATTCTTTGAGAATGGTGTAACTTTTTTCAAATTGATTTAAATAACATGAATTTTTGTGTACGTGTTAGAGGGACTAGTTCACTACACAATGAATAAATACTCTTTCTTAATTATTTTCTTTATTACTTGGAATAAAAAGAAATGTAGAAAAACTGTCGTTTTCTTCATTTTTTAATGAAGCGAGTCTATAATGAAGATTTAAAAAGCTCTGATTTTCACGATATTTAATTGTCTATAGCTCGTATCCTGGTCAGCTGATTACGACGAAATTTTCAGCATGCATATAAATTACCATGAAGTATCATGTGCATTTTTTAAATTTTCATTATAATCTCAGATAAAAAAGTGAAAAACCGACAGTTTTGTTCATCTTTTTTTTATTCTAAGTAATGGTAAAATTTACTATTGAAAATTTATTATAACATTTACAGAAAAATTCAAATCATTTAGACCAGTTTTAAAAAAGTTACGCTATTTTAAGGTGTTGACTCAATTTTGCTCCCCGCATGGGGATCGTTTTAGTGTCACTTGTCGATATCGAGACTTCTCAAAATGACACCGAACCGATACTGTATTTGATTGAATTCTCTTTGATACTTTCCAAAAGTATCGATACTCGTTTGACATTTTGCTAGTTCTCATTTGTCGGAAAATATTAATGTAGAACGTCGTCAACTTCCGCTCTTATATGGTAGTAGTATCAGTCAAGGATAGTTATTACCGTAAAACAGTCAATCAATCAGATATCGATATTTTAGTGTGTTAGTATTGCAAAGTTATCGATTCCGTATTGATAGGCATCAATGCGGTATCACTTTCAACACTGTCCGTGATCGAGCCGAATTCGTTCGTATTGATCTTTTGCAGACCACCGATACGGGGCAGTCAGCGCTAAAGGCGCAGGATTATCAAGTTTGTGTTACCATCATAGAGGCGAGGCAACTCGCCGGCTTGAACATGGATCCCGTTGTTTGCGTACAAATTGGAGATCAACGAAAGTACACCAGCGTCAAAGAATCCACCAATTGCCCGTACTACAACGAAGTAAGCCTTTTGCAAAGCTCTCCTTCCTAGACATCGCCGCAAATCGATGTTCCGCGGCGCTTTACACTTCCACTTTGATTTTCAGTACTTCGTGTTCGATTTTCATATGCCGCCCGTGATGCTGTTCGACAAAATCATCACGCTCTCGGTATGTTTGGTCCAAACACTTGATCACTTGATTCGAGCGCTTTAGCTTCCGTTTAAACGTTTAAGGGTTTAAAGGTTTAAACGGTGTGACAGGAAATCAATCGCTTCGTTACGCACGTAATAATAGATATAGTGCAGGGAATTTTGGCTAATGTTTGAGAAATATCGCGACGATGATAACCACGCCAGTAAATTGTAACTCGTGCTTCGCTTCGCATAGCAAGCGTTCCTGGTAGCTGTGGGCCGTGAGAGGCACATCAATTTCACAGGAGTTTCCAATAGTTCACGAAATTCAATAGAAATTCATAGAAATTCCTCGATAGTTGCTCGCGCAATCTTCGCATGACCTTCGCGGCCAAATACGTACGTACCTACATACTGTCCGTTGTTCCGAAGAAGTCCGTTGAAAAAAATGTATGACCAATTTCCATCAACCTATCCATGTTAATAACGCCCTCGCAGATGTAGAATTGGCGTGTTTTTTCATAAATTGGGAGAAATGATTACTAATAGAAGTAGGTCGCGGGAGGTGCAAACGGGTTACGTGGTGCTAACCGAAGATGTTAACCATGGGGGAGCGAGACGGTGACGAAAGTCAGGAGACATTGTTTATTTATAATCGGTAGGACTCGGGTCCCTCGTTACTTGTAAATCGGAGCTAATAGAAAGGGATCGCTTCTGCCACTAAGGAAAGCGCGTTTACTCTACTTCTGCGAGGGCGTTAACATGGGTTCACTGACGGGAATTAGTTCTACACTTTCCACAGTGACTTTTTCCAAGCAACGTAGACAGTACCTGCCTACCTATTTATAGTTACTCCCATTAATATTTGTACACCTTTTAAAACGTAATAACTTTTTTTAATACTGGACTAAACGATCTGAATTTTTTAGACGATACAGGAATTAGCCTCTTAAACCGTAACTGTAACGAGTAGCGGAATCCGGTGATCGCGAACGCGTTAAAAGCAAGTGAGATCGAATAGGATAATTACGATATACCAAAGATCGTTATAATTGTAGCGTAGCGCGCAAAAACGATGGAAATGATATTGACGCGTTCGACGTCTTCAGGGATAAACATTCGAACAATAGCGTTAACTTTCTACTGGTATGCAGGTGCAGCAATCGCGGAATCTCTTACGCGCTAATCTAACGCTGGGCAGCTTTAAATTAGACATCGCGACCGTATGGGCACAACCAGGTATTATATTTCAATCGTCCGAAAACGACGTTAAAGACTACTTTCGATCATATGTAACCGATTCCCTTGATCGACACATTCGAAACTCTCATCTCTTATCGAAACCGAGACCAAGACTGAGAACGCGACCAAAAACGAGACCGAAACAAGACCGAGACAAAAACTGTGATTGAGGCTGGATAATAGGTCGATTGCGAGGGATAAGCAACGAAGGAAAATACATGTAATACGTGTCTTCTTTAACCCTCGCAGTATCGACGGCTGAGCGTTCACGCGCAGCCCCATGTTCTGGTCCTTGTATACAAACATTCTGAATTAAAATTTTGTTATTATCATTGTCATCATCATCATCATCATTATTACTACTATTATATCGTACTGTTTTTTACATAGTAACTATTCGTGTCTGCATTTATGTCCTCGCTCTAACTAGCATCATCACGTGTCAAACGATCAAAGCAAGTCTCGAACTCTGGGTCTGGAAAACCTCGGACTTGGTACAGCGAGGGTTAAACGCGATATTAAGTGGTTTTTAAGATGTTTAGTTGGAACGAATGTAAACATTATAATAACTCGCTACGATCATGCTCTTTAAATGTCATAAACTTGAAACCGGTTCATCCTACTGTACGGAAGTGCATTTTTTACGCTTTAGTCGATGGCAAGAATATGTACGCGAATATATAACACGTATATCCCACATTTAGCATTACGTATCTGCGTGTGTGTCGACATTTCATGTTTCTGCGTATTTGTCTTATTTCTTAATCGCGCAACAAAAATGTTAATCCGAAGATAAAGCTTTATTTGTGTACTCAACGCGACGAAGTTACGGCAAAACAAATGCGTCGCATTTCTTACGGTGTTCTATTTTTAATTTTAACGCGCGTTTTTATAACTCGATAAAATCGTCCTGGAATTGCAACTGTCGTTGACAAACGTTCCGTGAAGGTTCATAGCTTGGAATACCATGTCGCCTGGAATACAGTTTACGATTTATCATTCATCATTTACCATTCACCATTCACCATTTACCATTTATCATTTATCATTTACGATTTCCGACTTACGATGTCGAGATGTAAGTCTATGGGAGAAAATGACAATGAAGCAATCGACCAAGTTGAGATTTTCGCCGAATAATCGATTGCCGTTTCCGCGTTACAATTTTCATTGTTATCTTGTTCGTATGTGACAAACACCTAACACCTACAATACGTATCATTCCACAGCATGTCGACTACGATCTTTTTGTACGCACATCGCTTATCGTTCTCGAGTCATGCCGCTTCTGTTGCACGTAATCGGAAGACGACCACCTTTGTCTTCCGACAAGAAAAAGTTACCTTCCTTTTTACAGCGGCTGTTATTCTTGTAGTAGAACCATGACATTCATGAAACCGTACACGTAACGAGAAGAGTTACTGTACTACGGAGCACCTCGTCGGCAAAGTCGCAACGACGCATCGGTCAAGTCCCACCGCGTTGCGTTGTGACGTCAAAATGGAATTCATACATTACTCGTGTCGAATGTACATAAGAGGCTTTACCATTGCTTTCAGAGTATGGGTGCATTCAACTATTGCATACTTACATAGGTGCGCCATTGAAGATTGACCAACGCGATAAGAGAAGTGCACATATGTGTACTGAAACTAGCAAAAATTATATTACATACGGTAGTGTATGGGCTATTCTGCGCCAAGCGATCAATCGTTGTTAACAGAACGCAATGTGCAAATGAAAATCCCCTGTCGTAATTTATTCTAATCAGTCTATTTATACGGGGCGACACATTCCTATATAAAAAAAATATGTACAAGATCAGGGTAGATTAACTTTTCTCCAATAACGCGATTGTAATGACGGGGACGTACTTCCTTACCTCCTTAACTCTTTTTATCCCTTAATCTCTTAATCTTTTATTAATTCTACTAGATATACTACTTCTTGCAAGCTAATAACTATACTGCGGCTTTTACTCATTTATGACAAAATCGTGTAGCTGAAATGTATAACTGAACGCGTAAGAAAAGTTTAATAGTACAGTCACACTATTTACTGTTTACTATAACAATTATGCGGAACAATTTATTTTCGTTTCATTTCTGTTCTCCGCAATCGGTTTAGAAAATTTTTATTCTGCATAAAGATTCGCAGTCTTGTAACTAATAATATACAGTGAGAAGCAAAAGTGACCACACGTCTTTTATAACTTTATAACTTTTTCAAAACTGATCTAAATGATTCGAGTTTTTTTTATAAATGTTAAAAGACCTAGTTTACTGTACAATAACAAAAATAATTTTTCTTTAATTTTGCTACTATTTGGAATAAAAAAAAATATAAAAAGATCCTCGTTTCTTATCTGAGCTTGTAATAAAAATTTAAAAGTGAACTAGTTCCTCTAACATTTAAAAAAAATTCTACAGCTTTAAAAGGTGTACAGTTGCTTCTGCTCCTTACTATACAGAATGAAAATAATAAAGAACACTTGACATGTTTCCCGGCGCAAAGCACGCATACTCTCTCGAATCAAACGGGATATGTTTCGTCGAATAATGGAGTCACAAGCAATTGGCTCATCGTTATTGAGAGGTTAATTTCAAATTGCAATCACCAACTCATAAAGAAGGATCGTTAATTAATTATCATATGTTTAGTAATAGTTGATGCTCCGATATGAAAATTACTCTCATTGCGGTTACTTTGGAATTAAAAAGTGAAATATTAAATATCCTTTTGACGTATTCAATTAATTAAACGGTCGTTTAATTTTCTAGTTGCTAATATACTATGCGAATTATACTATTTAGTTGTCTTGTTCGAATTGTGATTTCTTAACCCTTTCGCTACGGAGCGCATTATTGAGTAGTTGACACTGGGGTACGGAATGCTACAAAGTAGAAGTCGTTTCTTGTTCTCTAAATTTTACAATGACATCTATTATATTTAGTAATATCATTTTGCTTTCTATAATATAAAAGTTTGTAATCATAATTTATTTTTTTAAATATTATAGTCAACTGTTTGTTGATTAACAAAAGTTATGAACGTATATATACGCTCTTCATATTTAAATGGTCATTCTTCAAGGGCGTATACGCCCGTCGCAGCGAAAGGGTTAAGAATCGTTCAACTTTCAACCTACGGTTACTGATCGATCGCTCGGCGGCCAACGAAGATCGCAACAAGTGGAATGGAATAGCCCTTATTGTAACGAATGGTCGGATAGAGTGGGTCACTGTCCTCGCACGCTCGCACATCATGCTGCATTCTACGGTGTTTCCAAAATCTTACTCCGCTTCGATTTTTCTGGCTCTTTCTCTTCGTTGTTATTGATCGTCGATCGTTCGTCGTGCGTTCCTGACGTCTAACGAGAAACGTTCCCCGATAGATCATCAATTTTATCACAAATGGGCGCTGCTCACGGATCCGGACGACGTGGCTGGAGGACCGAAGGGTTACCTGAAGTGCGACGTGAGCGTGATCGGGAAGGGCGACACGGTCAAAGTTCCTCCGAAGAGCGAGAAAGACGAGGACGACATCGAGGGGAATCTGTTGCTTCCGGATGGTGTGCCGATCGAGAGGCAAAGGGCTAAGTTCATCGTGAAGGTCTACAGAGCCGACGGACTCCCGAAAATGAACAGCAGCATCATGGCGAACGTCAAGAAAGCTTTCACAGGCGAGATCAAGGATCTCGTGGACCCTTATGTGCAAGTTTCCTTCGCTGGATTAACGGTATTCGTCGATTTCAATTCGTACCGTCTCCCATTTTTCGCTCATTCACACGTCTATATATTTTTTTTATTCATTCATTCATTTATTTATTATATGAACAAGGACTCATTAGACAACAAAGTTTACGAGAAAAAAAAGAAATGTAATCTATCATAATCACCTGTAAAATATACATCGTGTCCCAAAAATCCACTCGCAATCGCGAAGTAAGGGGTTCCTAAAGCCGTTTCAAGCGACTTTTTCCTTTGCGCAAATGCAATTTGCGGCTTTGTTTACGAGGTATTAACGAAAAACAGTGATCAATCAGAGCTTCGTTCGGCTGGCGCGAGACGGCTGAGCCAACGAGCGGACAAAGCCTAGTTTCGTCTCTTATTGGTTACTGTTTTTCGTTAATAATTCGTTAACGTCGTCTCGAAGAATATTTTTGCAAAGGAAAAAGTTGCTTCAATTATTAAAATTAACGAAATTGTAGAATTATATTTGTCGCTTAATTCAGGGCAAGACGAGCGTCAAGAGGCACAGTTACACGCCGGTCTGGAATGAACAGATCGTTTTCACGGAAATGTTTCCGCCGCTCTGTCAGAGAATTAAAATTCAGCTGTGCGACAATGATCCGGTTCACGCGACTGTGATCGGAACACATTTCGTCGATTTGAAGCAAATCAGCAACGACGGCGAACGAGGATTCTTGCCCACGTTCGGTCCGGCTTTCATCCACTTTTATGGAAGCATAAGGGACTACAGTCTCATAGACGAACATTCCACGCTGAACGCGGGACTGGGGGAAGGCATTTCGTACAGAGCTAGGTCACTGTTTTCTTCTCTTGCTTTCTTTCCGTTTCTCTCCATTTCAGTAACGCAGTAATTCTATCGGAAAATGAATGGATGTAGCCAGAGCTCGGGAATATTTACAGTGAAATTATTTGAAGCAATATTTTCAGTAATAAATTCTTCGCAATACGAGTAAGATATCATTTCAAAACATAAATTTCGATAAATGTAATATGAATTGAAATGTAATATGAAGCATGAAATAAAAATTTTATTTCGATAATGTAAAACGTAAAATAACATAGTTTATTTTAACAACATAAATATGATTCTTAATCTGAAAATAAATCGTGAAAATGATCAACGAGACGTACTTCGTTCGTTTCAGGTTACCGAAATAATTATATGCCATGGCGCAAAGATATGATATTCCTCAAATAAAATATTATTTACAATATTTCGGACAAATACAATATTATATTTCCAAAAGTACATGCTGGATCGAGAATAAAATGTCCCCTTTCTATTTGCCGTTTAAAATACTGTTTTATCTAGCTCAGCATACAGCTGACTTTTTTTTCTAAGTTCCATCGTTCTGTTGTATGCAGGTTATTGATAGCAATTAGGACAGAAATCAGCGACAACGTCGACATGGCTCCGTCGGAGGTCGAGCTAGAACCCGCCGTGCCAATTAACGAGTCTGCTTACGCCAGGAACGAGGAGTTCTTTCTGTTTGCGACCATCATGGATGCTACGATGATCGACAGGAAGCTCGGCGACAAACCGATGTACTTTGAAATATCGGTAGGGAACGCGGGAAACTCCTTGGACGGTCACAACGAAAGTTCAAAGGTAAAGTTGTACGTGTTCGTCGCTTTTGACGCTCCAGTCTTTTTTAATCTCAGATGTACGAGATGGGTTCGAAGACTGGCACGGTCGGAGATCAAGAAGAACTGTTGGAAGTGTTGAGCGGATCCTGGCAGAGCACCACGCCGCCCAGCAAACCGATGACGCACGACAAAATTTATTATTTCATACCGTACTGGGACGACAAACCCTGCCTCCACGTTCGAAGCATTTGGCCGGACTACAGACGCAGAATGTACAATAGCAATATAATCAATAAAATCGCGGACAAGTTGGTAAGTGGAAAAAATGTATGAATTTCTTAACGGGTCCCTTGATTCTCCAGCATTATTAAAGAAGTTCCGTCTGAACGCTACAATATTTCATTTCAGATAAAATCTCAGAGTCGTTTATTTCGAAAGTAGCCTAAGTCCGGTTATTTCAAAATCAGGATATTCAAGCAACTTGCGTTTAAATAAACTTAGAAATATAAGGAACCGATAACATAGCAGTATAATTCTTTTTGTGTATCCAAGGGTTAGCGCGTTCTAAAAGTTTTGCTGAAATTAAATTATTTATAACGTAGAAATGCCGATACTAAAATAGCTAGATCGACGTCTTTAGAAAATGTATTTATGTCAATGAATTTATCATTTTCATGAAAATGAATTTATCATATTAATTCAAGTAATTGCGGTTATCTAATTATACCTTTTTTTATGATTTTATAATTAATGTATAACTTACCGTATATATTCAATGAATAAATAAAAGGAAAAGAACGCGATTCGTCGCGATCTTATCATAATCTAATCGGTTCTGTTCCTTTAGGAGGAAGGACTGTCGGAAGCCCAAGCGCACGCTGACGACTCTTCGAGCGAGAAGACGTTGAAGTCGACGCTCGAGGAATTGAGCAGCAACTGCAATCGATACGTCAGCATCAACAAGTCAAGTCTCACTGGACCGGGAGTCGGGAAAACGAAGCTCGACAAAGAGAGGATGAAACTGTGTCAAAGGGAATTGGAAAACATAGGAGTCCTGTCGAGGAACCTCAAAGCGGTGATCACGAGGAGCAGCTTCAAAGAGAGATTGAAAACTGCTCAAGGCTACTTACAGAAGTTGAAGTTTCTTATCGAAGACGTAAGTGGTTCGTCTCGAATCGTGGAAACGGCTCTCGGTGTCTCTGATTCGTTTTGAATCGAAGATACCACCCGCAGAATCAAATGTTCAACCTAATGCTCCACGTTGCGCGTTGGTTCAAAGAGAGTTCTCTGTATTCGCAGCCACAAGATTCGTTGCCAGACGTGTTCATTTGGGTGATTAGCGGTGGGCGACGTGTCGCCTACCACAGAATACCTGTAAGAGATCTAATTTACTCGATCGTGGACGAGGAGTGCGGCAAATATTGCGGCAAAGTACAAACGATGTTTCTCAAGGTACGCATTGCACCTCATCTACAGTTTGCTTCCATTAATATCCGGATACTTTTTAAAACACGATATCCATTTTTAAAAGCGGACTGAACGATTTGAACTTTTTAATTTATATTTCAGAGGAATTAGTGTACTAGACAATGGCTAAATTATTTTGTTACAATTTTGTTATTACTCGCCATGACAGAATAAGAAATTCTCGTTTTTAAAAGTTTTCTTCTATTTTCTCTGTGGGTGGTAGGAGAGAAATGAGTGTACTCGTTCGTTGGAGATCTTTTATTCGTCGTGTCGGTTCGGCGGTCGACGTACGTATGAGTCTCGGTCCCAGGCCTTCTCGCGGGCCCTGGTCGCTCGCTGTTCGGCCGTTCGGGGAAATGGCAATCGATATCATTTTCCCCGAACGGCCGCTGGCTACATTGTCCAGATGAAAGGCACCGTCGGCGACAAAGTCGGGTCCGCGGTTTCCGTTGCCTGTTTGATGTGCCGCCACATTCTCAATGTAATGAAATTTTTAAAATACGTATCAGTTACCGAGATTTGCAAAATACATCTTTTAAATGTTATTTATAGGCTCATATAAAAATGGTAAAAAATGAGTCTTTTGTTTTCTTTAGTAATTCTAAGCGATAGAAAAATTACCAAAATTCACTGGTCCTTCCATCATCTAAGCAATTATTATTACATTTCAAAAGGTAGCCGAATGTTAATGGGAGTATACTAACCGCGATGTTTCGCGGGATACCGACTCAAATCCGATTCAACGATCTAAACCGTGATATTTCGATAGCTTCCAGGGAAGAAAAGATTCGGACCATCGGGCTGGGCGATTCAAACGAAACTACAGATCTACGTGTGGTTGGGCATATTAAAGCACAGGAAGTATTTCATTCAGGGGTTGCCGAAAGGCTACGAATTTGGCCACGAACTACGAAATATTGATAGGCAACGGGCATTGCCACCGATCGTTATACATTACGTCGAAAAACACGTGAGTGTCTCCTAACCAATGCCAGGCTGAAATCAATCAATGTGCCTACCCTTCTAACAATTCTTTCGTACAACACATACGTAATACATGTACATATATGTATACACTTGTAGCGATAGTAACAAAACGGATCTGAATGGATTTATATGGATTTACGCAGATCTATAGGGATCTATAAGGATCCATGCTGGTTTCGTATGCATGATTTTGTCTAGAATCTCGGTTACAGTATGAGATACACATACAGATAGAGATACAGGTACAGGTACAGGTACAGATACATATACACGTACAGATACATATACATATACAGATACATCGCGACATTCTTAGGCTACAATAGAGTTATAGACTATAGTCGTATGTAGAAATTATTATCACGCATAGATTATGAACTACTAAAATCTTGCTATAATTATTGAGTAGAAATTCCAGTTGCGAGCGCATATGTATCAAGCCCGATCTTTGATCGGTAGCGACGCGTCCGGTCTTTCGGATCCATTCGCGCGAGTAATATGCGGCGAATTTTGCAAATGTACGCAAGTCATCGATGAAACTCTCAGCCCTACGTGGGACGAGCTTCTCCTATTCGATGAAATTTTGATCTACGGAACCGGAGAAGAGATCAAGAAGGATCCGCCGTCTATCGTCATTGAAATCTTCGATCAGGACAAAGTGGTGAGTTCTTGAAGAAACAGCACGTTATCTTTCTCCTTCACTTCTGTTTAAACGACCCCTTGAAAATTTAATCCCAGAAATTTCATAGCAACAGGCGATATGCTATCGTATTTCTTACGTTGTTTTCTGATTGTTTCTTACAGAGTGATTTTCTAACTATGGGCATACCTACATACTACGCGAGGGCTCTGCTTTAAACCGTCGATATTTGCGACCGACGCATGACGTGCTACATGCGACGACATATGACTGTATATGACGCTATATGGTGACATATAACATACGACGTCATCCGACAATATACGACGACATACAACGATATACGATGACATAAGATAACAATACGACATTCGACAAACGCAGGGTTGGGAAAAGATAGTAAATATGAAATGGTAAATAAAATATAAATATTTTTATTTTCTCATAAGTGTAGTTAAATATAGAGGTAGTCTTGCGTAATAAATTATTTTCTGCGCAAATAACTGTATGCATTATAAAAGAGGAATTTATATAAGTTACTGATTTACTTAGCTTTAAACGGAATGTACTTTTCATACATATTATTTTTCAATGAATTTCATTGAGATGTTAATATTATTATGATAGATTACTCAAATAGAAAATAGCGAGTGACAATAACAAAATACGTTTAGTTTAAAAATTTGTGTATCTTATTTTTAGTTCATTATGTTCTATATTTGAATCCAAGTGTAAGCAGTGAATAGTATTTTCTCATGCCTTAAACATTTAACGAAATAGTATTTACTTATGCAAATATTTCAAGTTCTACTATTTTATATCAAATTATTTCAAATTTTCCCAATCCTGGACACGCGACATACGACATACGATATTCGTACAGCATCGGACGACACAATTTCTCATTCGACTACTCGCTACAACACTCGACCCTCGTACGTAGCATCCGTACACAACTGTAAAAGTATACAAGTATACGAGTATGCAGAAAAACACGCTTCCACGATTCAGCGAAACGGGTGTAGTTAGCATGACGGGTTCGTCGGGTAAAAGATAAGTAAAAAGATCGATGGATTACGGCTTACAAATTACAAAAGCCGACACTCACATATAGTACTCCTGCACTCGATCACAGCAAAGGAAAAAAAAAGAAAACGAATCGAAGGATTCAAACGCACTTTTGTTTCGTCACTGTTCACTTAATGGAAAGTTCATGGGTAATTTGTTGAAACTTCGTGGGAAATTTCAAGGGAGAACGCGTGTTGGTTCCAGGGAAAATCAGAGTACATAGGACGAGCGGTAGCGAGGCCTCACGTGAAACTCGCGTTCGAGATTTACGCGCCACCAGAGTTTCCCCCGTCTTTGGAATGGCACGACGTCACCAGGGGTGCAGCCAGAGCCGGAGAATTACTCGCTGTCTTTGAATTGCTCGAACATCCTTCGACGAAAGATTACGGGTTTCCGACCTTACCGGATCCGAAGGAAAGAGGAACAGGTCAAATGCGTGCTAACGTTGCAGTCACTGCTACAACCACTGCAGCTTCTTCTACTGCTACGTCTACTGCTGCTGCTACGACTGTTGCTGCTAACATTGGTCAAGATCAAGGCCCTATTCTTCCGGTACCCGTCGGCATAAGGCCGACTCTCGCGAAATATCGGTAAACCCAGAAAATTGTTGCGACAAAAAAGCTCGCTTTTTAGCGTGACCTTCAAATCACCGACAATTATTTTTATGTATACCACTTTAAAAATATCTGTTATTATCCTCTTCTTAAATGCCTCTTTGATCACCGATTTTATCTTCCCGTTTGTATTGTCTATTCTATCTTCTCTTTTCTTTGTTCCTTATTTCTTTTAATTTGCAACCTATGGGACTAAATAAAATACTTTTGTAATAGAGGGACTTGTTCTCGTTGATCAGATACATATTATTATTATTTCCATGTGATGAATTTAGAGGGTTTCTGCTTTGTTCTAGGATCGAGGTATTATTCTGGGGCCTGAGAGATTTGAAAAGGATACACCTGCTGACTGTGGACAAACCCCGCGTGGATGTGGAATGCGCCGGGCATATCCTCTACTCATCTGTTATAGCGAACGCCAAGAAGAATCCGAATTTTGGAACGCCGGTCAAGTTTATGGAACTAGAATTACCGGAACAGGAGCTTTATCGGCCACCGTTGACTATCAGGGCAGTCGATTGTCGAAGTTTCGGCAGGTACACGCTGGTCGGCACGCACACGATCAACTCGATTCACAAGTACATGTATTGTCCGCTGACGAAGAGAGCGAGGGAGGCTGAAGATAGAAAAAAGAATTTGTATCAGCTGCAGCAATATACAGGTGGGAGGATGGTCCGAAATATTGTCCGAATTCTCTGTACAATTTATCTCGTTTGTCCGAACAGGTTTCGACACATCGAAAACAAAATTACAACAGACGTCCTTGTTGGAGTCACTGGCCGATCTCGAATTCGTTTGCGGTGACACGACCATCGTTTTGGGATTGGAGCAAGACTGGCCCACCAAAAGGGAGAAAACCGAACAAAATATAAGGAAAAAGCACAGTTTAGTTTACGATGGAAGTACAGGTGAGTCACAGCGAGTACAGTGGGTGAGCGAGTAAGCATGACACTGTCGTAGGAAGAGTTGTGCAGGATTGCAATTGAATTACATCAGGGATTAGAATAACAAAGTAACTCAAATATATTTTAAACACATCGAATTAAATTTCTTTGTAATTCAATTACTTTGTAATACAATTACATAGTTATTTAATTATTTTGCAATTCGATCACATTGTTATTCGTAATGCTATTGAAATTGAATTAAATTACAAAGTAATTTCATTAATTCAATTACGTAATTGGATTACAATATAACTGAATTAGCACAACTCTGATCGTAGGTAGCGTGAAAAGTATCGAAGTAGTAAACTCAACTCGAACCTCGTAGGGGATTTCGACGCTTCGTTCGAAGACGGTGACGGCTGTCAGGATTGGTGGACGAAGTATTTCGCCTCCGTGGAAGTTATGATCGAAGAGAACAAGGAACTCCGTAAAGAGAAAACAATATTTCAAGCGCCGTTGAACGGCACGGTTCCAGTGTACTTGGAGGAGAACTATAATCAACCTCAGGGGAACGTCTCGGGGGAGAAGAGTCCGAGCGGAATTGGCAGCTCGAAGAAGCTTTTCGGAATGAAATCAGGTGCGAACGCGGCAAGATTCGCGTCGAAGCTTAGCCCAAAGCACACTTCCTCCCGAAGTCGGTTCCCGCGAACCGCTCTCTTGAAAATCTATCCGAACGAATTGGAAGCTCAGCCGGAATTCGAACAGTTCAAGGAATGGCTGCATACATTCGAGCTGTACCGCGGCAAGAAAACCGGAGACGAGCCCGAAGACGAGTCTAGGATCGTTGGGAGCTTCAAAGGCGCCCTAAAGGTTTACAAGTGGCCGCTTCCTAAAGATCTCATAGATCATACGATCATGGGCTTCGACCCGCAATACGGTTTCTTTCAAGGTGTACCGTCGAACGAACCGATTCACGTACTAGTACGAGTGTACATCGTGAAAGCGAACGACCTCCACCCCTGCGACTTGAACGGTAAGGCGGATCCCTACGTAGTCTTGCATTTAGGCAACAAGAGGATCAGCGACAAGGAAAATTATGTGTCGAAGCAGCTCAACCCTGTTTTCGGCAAGTACGTATACGTAAGCTCATAACTATTTGTTATTTATTTATTTATTTATTTATTTATTTAATCCATTTCTAAGGTGTTTCGAAATAGAAGCGACCTTCCCCCAGGATTCGTTATTAACCATTCAAGTGTTGGACTGGGACCTGGTTGGTGCGGACGACATGATCGGTGAGACAAAAATCGATTTGGAAAATAGGTTCTACAGCAGGCATCGAGCCACCTGCGGCCTACCGAAGCGATACGACGAGTGAGTAGAGTTTGGATTTTCATTTCGTTGCGATACATTTCTTTCACAGATTTCCTCGAATCATGACACGTTCCAGGTCTGGATATAACAAGTGGAGGGATGCAACGAAGCCGACACAAATTTTGTCCAAGCTGTGCAAAGATGGGAAAATCGATGGTCCCATGTATTCTCACGGCCGAGTATCGATAGGCAGGAAAACCTTTTCTTTGGCAAATGAAGAAATGGAACATTACGTTCATTCGAAAGGTGACGATGACTGAAAGGCTGCGTTCTCTAAAAATAACAACAAAAACAAAATATTACTATCAGTAGAAAATAAGCAAGATCTCATTCTTCTAGGACTTAGTCTTATTCTATTATTCTAATATCCTTACATTTTAATATACTGATATTCTATTTAGGAACATGACTCGTTCACTTACTTCTTCAGCTGCTTATATTCCTTCTAGGAATCGAAGAACATCTCGCGTTGGCGGTCCTTCATCAGTGGCACGCTTTTCCAAGAATCGGTTGTAGCTTAGTGCCCGAACACGTCGAAACGCGACCCCTCTATAACCCCGAGAAACCTGGTATCGAACAGGGAAAGCTGGAGATGTGGGTCGATATGTTTCCCATGGACATGCCATCCCCTGGACCGTCTATCGACATATCGCCGAGAAAACCAAAAAGTTACGAGCTCAGAATCGTCATTTGGAACACTGACGACGTCGTGTTAGAAGACGACGCGTTCTTTACCGGCGAAAAGATGAGCGACATTTACGTGAAGGGGTACTATGCGTTTCTCTTTGCTTTCGTTTTCTTTCGCTTCGTCTTACTTCGGTGGAATTCGGTGCGAATCGGTTTTAACAACGATACGTTTGCATCAGCTAATTATACAACCGTGGTTTCGATAGATGGCTAAAAGGACCGGAGGACTGCCAAGCAACCGATATTCATTATCGATCCTTGACCGGAGAAGGGAATTTCAATTGGCGATTTATATATCCATTCGATTATCTCGTGGCAGAAGAGAAGATCGTTATCAATCGAAAGGAGAGTTTGTTCAGTTGGGACGAAACTGAATGCAAAATTCCAGCCCGGTTAGAGTTACAGGTAAATGACAATACCAACTGTAGTGGACGTAATAATCCCGCATGGTCGCGAAAACGAGGACCGACTACCACGGTATTTTACGATTTCGTGGTTTTGTTTAAATAGGTATGGGATGCAGATCATTTCTCAGCCGACGATTTTCTAGGGGCTATCACCCTCGACTTGAACAGATTTCCCCGTGGCGCAAAAAACAGTAAGCTTTGCACTTTAAGTATGCTGAAGACCGACGGAACCGTACCGACCGTAAACATTTTCAAGCAAAAGAGAATCAAAGGCTGGTGGCCGTTTTATGTGAAAAAGGAAAACGAAAATATGGAATTAACGGTATGGACATATTCAATTTCTGTGAGAAATAACATGAGATTTCACATTATTCGCCGTCAATGACGAATATTCTCTATCACGAATGTTCCACAGGGAAAGGTGGAAGCAGAGATTCATTTGCTGACCAAAGAGGAAGCTGAACAAAATCCTGCTGGTTTCGGCAGAAATGAACCAGATCCACTCGATAAACCAAAGTAAGTTTCTCCGATAAATCGAACAACTTCATCGTTGGTAAAGTATAATAGCGCTTATCCAATATGTATATCGAAATCTATTGCCTGTTCCAGCCGCCCCGACGCATCATTCATGTGGTTCTTAAATCCCCTCAAGTCTATCAAATACATCGTCTGGCACAACTACAAGTGGGCAATTTTAAAAAGTATTGTCATCATCGGAATAGTGATACTCTTATTATTGTTCTTTTACGCGATACCTGGTTATTCTGTAAAAAAGTTATTAGGAGCTTAAATCGGTGACAATACGCTGCATACATTATACGTGTACACTCTATGTTAGTCGTATACGTTGAACTGTAAAATATTTAAAACATTGGAAACGATATTTTATTATACTGAAGAGAGAGAAAGGGAGATAGAGAGAGAGAGAGAGAGAGAAAAGTCACATATTTTAAATAATAACAATCATATCGTCAGGATTTGTTACACGTAACGTACAGTAGAGTTTCGATTATCCGGCACCCGTTTCCATAGATTACAATCGTTTACAGATGATATTTTCAAGTAAAGCGGTGAAACGGAAACGTCTGTCGCTATCAATATACATATTATATTAAGAGCTCGACATTATAAGTCGTTTTTAAAAACGTGAGAGTAAGGGTAAATCTTAAAATACATTTACCTGATTCTGCTTCCTCTACGTCGTAGAATATACTAGTATTGGTATTCTAATGTTGTTGGCAAAACCTAAACTGAACCATTAGACATAAACTCGCCTTATTTTCATTGCAGTGATAACAAAGAAGAAAATAGAAGCGTAGTCAATTATATGACACCACTATTTCCTCTTTTAATATTACTTCGATTAAAATGTTATACTAATCGAGACGTATTTGGCTACAAATCTTGAACTATTCGTGGCGGTACTGCGCATCGATCAGCTCTCATTTTTAGGAAAATGTCTAGTTATGGTTTTCTTCAAAAACAATTTTCTTCTATTATTATTGAAATGACTTTAAACTATTATGGACCACGAAACACTATCATCGCATAGCGGTAAACGTCGTTTAAGAAGAATTTATGTATAGAACATTGGATGAATTCTAGCAATTTTAAATTTCAACAAATAATGTGAGGGCACAAGAATGTTCAGGGGAATTTTCTGCACCGATTTTACGCTGTGAAAGCCTATCTAATCGCGAGAATATAGAGAAAATTGAATATTTGTTATAGCTACCAGAGACTTAGGATCTGTACAGAATTATAGACTTTTCTATCTAGGGTTTAGTGGGTCCTACGTAGAGATGTCAATATAGGACCGATCCTTGAAAAGTCGATCTTTTACGAACATTCCTAATTCTAAGACCCCCGTTCCATTTCGGTGTTGCACTCAGCGTTCGTGAATTTAGGATTATTAGCAAAAAGCGAATATTCTATATACTTTATTTCTACTACGAGTGCTACGAGAGTTTTTAGTTTCCTTATGATTGAAAAATACATGAATTAGAAATTTCAACATTTTTAACAATTTAATATGTAAAAACTAGAAAAGGACTTTTAAAGATATCAACGAATACCCATATCATTGTTTAATAAAAGTATTTCAAATAAAACATTTTGTAGCGTAGAGTCTGTTTTTACATCTCAATAACTCCGACATCACAAACTCGGGATTCGTATGGATCTTATTTCTTATTATGACTATAGAGAGTAGATATTTCTCGTTGCTAAGATCGTAAGATCCAACGTAGGCTCTAAACTTTTAAAAATTGAAAGTAGCGCCATTTGCAACAAGTAACGCTTCTTGTGTCCGTACAGCGCTAATTAGTAAACGGTAAAACACTGAAACTGCTATTCAAAACAGAACTTTTAGTTTTCATTACAAGTGGCACTATTCTTTGGCTAGAAGTTTCAGCGTTTTACCGTTTACTAATTGGCGCTGTACGGACCCTGAGTGGAGCTTCGAGATTTCGCCACACAAAACGCTACTAGCCAAGAATAGCACTATTTTTAATTTTAGAGTCCACTTAGAGTCCACATTAAATTTTATAACGATAGCGATGAAAAATATAAAGTAAAATTACGAGAATGATCTGTTTTCTTTATTTATAATTATAAATATACTTTATTCATATGACATGGATTCAGAAAACTATTTCTTGAATATTTTTCCTTATCCTTAAAAATGATTTTGTAACTCCTCAATTATTATATTTCAATCAAAGTGATAATAAAGAACTTACGGAAATAATGTTACTTTAATTAATAAAAGAATGTAATAATTAAAACATCGGATAATTACTTTGATCTATATATTGTATATATGTATTTACAATCTTATTATATAAATCACATTTTTTGATAACTCTTTCTTATATAGAATACAATAACACAGTTTTGTTTTTTGTCCCTTTCATGAAATAAAATGTAAAACTGATTTCTTCATCATAAAAATAGGTGTAACAAAACATTCCAGTTGCAGAATTCATTAAAAAATTAAATAATCATATGAAAGAGTAGGAGATAAGAAATAGTACATGAACATAATCCCTATATTTTTATTTCTCTTTCAAATGGCCAGATTTATCTTTAACAAGTCCATAAAACAACATTAGATGACATATGTGTAATGAAACACTACTAAAAACAGTGCTTGGGTAAGTGTTCCAACATAATTCTATGACACCTAAAATGGTCAACTTTGCAACAGTCTTATAATTTGTACACCATGCAACATAAGGAAGTGTATGATAATACCATACATAAAATTGATAATGCAATGATCTACTGAATGCAATACCAATGAAATTGGCAGCGAACATTGGTAAAACGAATAGTTGACTCATACTAGACATATCCACTTTTTCTTTCTTTCTCAATTGAGGCTGCAGACTTTTTTCTACTGCTTTTAATTTGGCATATGTTTTCATATATATTATCCATTTTGGTGCACAATAAATAAGAGTCAATATGTGCAATGCTAACAATAATACATGGAAATACGGATGAATAAAAACATGTTCTGGTAAGAATCTCCAATTAACAGTCCACTTAAATTCAAAAACTCTTCCAAGATTAAATGAACCTTGAATATAGGCTAGAGGATTGTTGAGTATAAAAGGTAGACCTAATATTAACTGAATTGAGCCAGCAATGAACAAATGAATTATTGTTTTCAGTAATCCCAAGTTACACAAATAAGCACTCAACAGAGCTGGTGCAAATAATAATACATTCATTTTAATGGATACAGCTAAGCTGTAAAGAATGCTTCCTAAGTACCAGCGATCATCTAAAAATGCGTTTAAACTCGCAAATAAAAGAAACATCGCAACGGGATCATTGAAAAGTCTCAAAGTAAATATAGAATGGACACGATAAGACGTGAAACACATAATAATAAGAACATAAGGAGGGACTTTTTTTGTTTTCGCATAAATGCGAAATACCAGCATAAGTAGGCTTATGTAAAGACCTGCAAAGATGTACTGTGCTATTTTGATCTTCACTCCATGATCCGTAATGTAGTACAGCGCGGAAAATGTGTAAACAAATCCTGCAGGATAAACCAATGGTCCAGTATCACCTTTTAGTTTCGAATAATCCATTGTGCCGTTTAAAAAGCCCTCGACTTCTTGCATATATGCTTTCCAATCAATTTCAGTGTATGGTACACGTTCGATAACCAATATGTTCAAAATAACTTCCAAGATTATAAACACTTTTCCTATTAGGAAAATTTTCTTTGGGTCTGTAAATAAAGAAACGTGCTTCTCCCATTCTAAATAGTTTTCGTACCATTTCTTGACGTTTTTCTTTGATGATTTGATCGAATTTTGGTTAGACCGGTGGTCTCTGCGTGACGACATATTGCTACTACATACACGGAATACAAGCAAATTAGTATGAACTATACGTTCAAATTAAATAAAATACAATAATAGATCCTACTCCTGCACATTTTTCGAGCTCCCTAAGGTAGCTCGCACATCCCCACCATTATAATGTGTATTCAGCTCCGCGCAAGAACTATAGAAAGAAAACGAGATACGATCGAAAGAACCAGGACGATACCCATCAGATTCTATGTGTAGTTGTATACTTGAATTGGAAATCTAGCTTATCCTTGCTTTGCTGTGCTTGCGGCCTCTCTCTTTCAGCGCATTCGTTGAGTTAGCGCGCCATCCGTGGTATGTGACGTGAAATACTGTTTGTAAAGGAGTTTCTATTTTCAAATAAGCAATGACTACTAAGTGGAATACATTTTGGAATACAAGTTTGGAATACATATTTTTGCAATATGTATTGAGTACACCACCACTTTTATCGAATATGTTTACTCACCTTTTTTTAGGTGTTATCCAAAGTAGCAATCAATCCGTACGAATAACAGGTTGGGCCTTACTTGCACGTCTAGCGAGAAAAAAATGCAATACAGAGAAAAGAATACCCTTGTTATAAAATATTTCATAGATTCCGGTTCATACCGAAATCTGGAGTGTTTTCGAAAATCGAATTTCTCTTCACTTGCCTCTGATAGTGTGTCAACCGAATGAATGCGCGAAAATAATAAGACCGCAAGCGCGGTAAAGTGAGATAAGCTACATCGTTCATTAGTATGACTTGTTACACATGTAGTTGTGCTTCTTTCATAGTCACTTGTTCACTCGCTATTTTCCGTCTTTTTCTTTGACTGTAATGGCAATAAATCGCCAACCTATCAGAACAAAGAAAATTTCTACATTAATACTCTCTAATGGATCGAGCTATGACCTGGTGGTGTGCAGGAGTGGGATCTACTACATATTGAATATGAATAGTATGTATATATAAATCCGTTGAAGAAAGAAATTGTAAATATTTAAATTCCAGTATATAATAGTAACAACGAGATATTAATGTTGAAAATATTCGATCAATAACAAAACTATAAGTATTTCATAATCAAGCAGTTGCTTTGTGTTGATTTGAATAAATTGTTTCAATTATGTATCTTATTTAACAATAAGAATTGGAATATGATATGAAAAAATATATATGCACACGTGAATATATGTAAACTGTGGATATACATTTTCACTTTTTCGTCTATGCGATAACCAATTGAAAAAGACTTACGTTATCGTGAGTCATAGTATTTGTGAACCAATCAGCATTTGCCAGCTGGGATTCCGGGCTTTTGACAGAGCTCAACGTGTATAAAGCCAAGCGTGAAATAAACTGATGTAGTTTCATTAGGAATTTCTTTCGATCTGTAAGTGTATGAATTAAAAGTTCGAGTGCATTTATATTACAAATACACGGGAATATTCTCTGTGTGGTGTGTAAGTTGTTTCATTAGCGCAACACTATGTAAGTTGCATTTCTTCGTTATTCTTGTTAACCTATTAAACAGTAGACGTAAGCATTCTTTTATTAATTAATGTCACTTTTATAGTCTACTTATAATAAGCATACTGCATCAGAGTCTTATCCTTATTTAGATAAAATCATTGTATAAATATATATTTCTTCCAATATATCGTATTTACACATTTTACAAACACTCTATTTTAAGCTGACATTGACTTTATCGTTTTAATTTTTAAAAGAATTTATTAACATTAAATTATCTTATTGTTCTAAAGTTACAATTACGGTGAATTATAACTATAATATGGACTTTCTCGATGTTATGTAACAATATATAATAGAAAATTATTCTCTTTGTTTAGAAGACAAATATAAAATGAACAACTCACTGATGTTGATATTATCCATCCTTGTTGGAGTGATCTGTGCTGTAACAGCTTTAAAAAATGATGAATGTGAAGGTATATAAATAAATATTCTGTCTTTCTTATGGGGTTTTTTTTATTCCTTCATATATGTATTTTTATGTATTTTTTCACAAAGCTAAACTAATTTTATCATTTTTACAGTATGTATATCTACCGTGGACAAATTTGTTAACACATTATCCGATGATGTTAAAAAGGACACTAGAAAGATAGAAGCAGCATTTAAAACATTTTGTAAAAGCACAAAATCTAAAGAAAACAGATTTGTAAGTTTTTAAATTGATGATTAATTTATAGCAATTAATAGAAGAAAAATAAGTTTATAATAATAAAAATATTTTCTTATTTTCTTAGTGTTATTACTTAGGAGGTTTGGAAGAATCTGCTACTGGTATCTTAGGTGAATTAAGTAAGCCAGTATCATGGTCAATGCCTGCATCTAAAATATGTGAAAAGCTGAAGAAGAAAGATGCCCAAATATGTGACCTGAGATTTGGTATGCATACTAAGTGTCCTTATATTTACTTACTGTTATTTGATTTTTACACACACTAATGATATCTTTAAATTTCAGAGAAACAAATTGATATTGATACAGTTGATTTGAGTAAACTCAAAGTGCGTGACTTGAAAAAGATCTTGAGTGATTGGGATGAAGCATGCGATGGTTGTATAGAGAAGACAGATTTTATTAAGCGGATTGAAGAATTAAAACCCAAATATTCCTACAGTTCAAAATCGGAACTCTGAAAAGTGTTCAGTGATTTAGATAAATTATTATGTTAGTATAGCTAAAATTTTGGATAATCTTTATTTTACAAAATGATTAATGGTACTTACAATACACGTGTTCATAATTGAACACAGTCAGACATCATTTTGTAAAATTTTTATTTCACAAGATTTTTGAGGCCAGACCGACGCATTTATATTTCAATAAAGATAAAAATTGATTCTCCTCTAATTTCTATAAAACAAGTCATAATTTAGTTCTAAAAGATTAGGATACCGAGCAATGAAAATTTGTGCGAACAATACATGTCTTATTTAACGTAGCTATGTTAATAAGTGTTGAATATCACAAAAGGTGCTCCGTTTTTATCGTACCAATGTTAGACAAGTATAAATGACTCAAACTTTTCATACTATAAATTATTTTTATGGTTTTACCGTTCATTGCTCTTCCTCGAATATTCTGATACAGTGCGTTTATACATGTATGAATCCTATTTATACCAAAAGACAGTGTATTATATCAATAGATGTGTATATGTGATGAACTATTAATAATGCGTTGTTATATACATATATATCTTTACTTTTTTTCATTGCACTCAAGGTTTATAAAATTCAAAAATTTTAAATACATACAGTAAACGATTATATATCATAATACATTATCGTTTTTATATCGATAAAAAGTTTCAATTCATCAATGACATAAAAGACCTTAAAATTAAGAATCTATGGAACGCTCAGTATTATGTATTGATTAACAATCTTATATTTGAAAGAATTAGGTTTCACTCTGTTACAAAGTTATGTGCATAAGTACATCAAATATTCTAAGAATAACATTGCAATTTTTTATTGATAAATGTATCTCTTGTACAGTATTAAAATATTATTTGGTGAAAACACGCTTATGGAGTGTTAAACAAAAAATATTATAAAATTAAAGATCTGATAATTTTGACATTGAATAAAAAACTGTCACATAAATTTGTTAGAATGATTTATTTTAATTATGCTAGGAATGTCCCTTGTCAATGACCATTGCAATTTGGTGGATCACTCCAATGACCGTCTGCTTTACACGTTATCAATCCTTGTTTCCTGCTGTTAGGACACACATACGTTAACTGATCTTGATATAAATATGAACGACCATGTACAGTGACACCAGGTGGTAGTTTTGGTTTATTACATGACAGTTCTACAAATATAAATTAATTTGAAAATGTTATTAAAATATGCTTTCTATGTTGTGATACTTACTTGAACATGTACCGTATACTTTGGACCAATTTCCACTTGCGAGACATCGTGCATTCGGTTGACCAAACATTAAGTACCCAGGTAGACACTGATATGTAATCATGTTGCCAAATATATAACTTACTGTTTCAATACTGTCTTCTTTTAACACCATATTTATAATTTTTGGTGGCTTGCCACATACTACAGCTATAACATGTAATACTTTCTTGACCAAAAACTTGTACGAAATAAGTTGATGCTATAAATTTTATTCTTACGTTTGCAAGAAGGAATTGATGACCATGTGCTGTTTGGAAAACAGACAGACACTCCATTGCCTTCAAGTATATAACCGTGACGACATTTGAACGCAATGCTACTGTTAACAATTCTTGAATAATTATTACTACTACCAACAATGTATCCATATTCTGGAATCTATTGAACATTTTTATTTGGATCTCGCTGTTCTTTATATTACTTATCAAAATAATAATATGCAATACTTACTGTAATTAAAGGACAAGTCATTTCTTCGCAAATATCAACTAGGCCATTGTCAAATAACTTTTCAATTATGTCATTATTTAATTTCAAATAATCGATTAGCCAAGTACCATTCTTACTACAAGACCATGTTAAATTGGAGACATGTATATTATTATTACCATCGCTTATCTTGATCTCATAATTATTCTTACAAGCAACCACTATTTGATCGTTGTAGCTATGACCTTTCACAAAATATTCTAATTTTTTGTAGGATCCATTAAAATACTCATTTGGTTCTTTAATATTATTTTTCCAGATACTAGTATAATTATTGTCACCTGTTTCTTTATAAAGATATTTAAAAAGTGGACACTCTGAGATGGAACATTCATTAGGTTTACAAGACGATAATGTCAGTGACCATTTTTCATTGTTCATGCATACCCCGATGGTATCTCCAATTAATTTGTATCCTGTATCACATGTTATCAAAATTTGTGAGCCAAGAACTAACTGATCTCCCAGATCAGCATTTTCTTTTAACGCCGCATCCTCCTTTGTACCATTTGGTGCTGCAACTTTTAAGAGCTCGATGGTATCATTTTGTGTTTTTAAAAATATTTTGCCATTATCTATGTTATCAGGCCAGGGACATTTAAGCGGCACACAGTTAGGAACGAACCCACTCCAAGTACCATTTTCTGTACATCGAAGTTTAAATTCGGTCAATAAATTATGCTGTCCTTGAAATTTGTATCCCAGGTGACAAGAGTATCCAACAATGTCATCGAAATAATAATGTCTTTTGATGGTTTTATTAAACGTCTCCGAATCCATGCTTATGGTAGAAGTTTCATGTAGATTATTTGAATTAGTAAAAATGAAGTAACCGTGATCAATTCTGTAAACAGAAATTGAATAAACTGCAATTAGCGGTCGTCCTCAATGCAACAAAACTGTCGACTGGAGCCATTAAATTAACTAGACAAATCGTCGTCAAAGTGTGAGATTACGTATATGGAGATGACAGATTACTATATATTTATTGTTATTTTTGTACAACTCACTCCTTTGGCGATGAACATCCGTAAATTTCACATGTTGGTCTTTCGTGATCCCATAATCCCGACTCCAAGCACGTCAAGAACTTCTCGCCAACTAAATGGTAGCCTATATCACATTTAAACTCTAGTTGTTGACCCACCTGGAACAAAGTTTCATTCAAAATTCTTATTGATCAATGCATTTCTGCGATTCATACCTGGAGAATTGATAGATCATCTCTCTCGTACTCCTCTCTCACGTACTCAATGTCGCCGTGTTCTGGAGCCAATAAATTCTTACACGTCCTTCCTGTTGTACGAAGTTAATGTATAATACAAGATAAATTGTTACACGAAAACAAATAATTTGTTCACCTATGCAAACAGGGGCCACGCCACTCCATTTTCCTTCAGCATTGCAAATTCTGTGAGGGTTTCCTAGAAGCTGATACCCGCTCAAACAAGAATAATGTATCTCATTTCCGAAGAAGTACGATTTACCGTGTACACGACCTCGAGGAAAATATCCGGGGAAACCACACCTTTTCTCTGAAATAAAGACCAAACTTGTCACCGTGAAGGATAAATAATACTAGAAAATGTAAATAGTTTATGATCCTCCACAATTTCGTTTAATCAAATTGATGTAAGTATTGTCTTCAATTGATGTTTGATCTTACTAGCGCAGACAGGGCTGTAATAGCCTTCCCAATGTCCCTGTTTCAAACATTTCATTTGCAGAGATTGATGCTCTTTCCCCCGAAATCGCACCACGTAACCGAGATCACAGTGATAAGTGATCTCCGACAAATCTTCACTGACATTTATACTCCCTTTAAACGGAACAACTGGCAGAGGACATCCACGGCAGAAGGAACTGCCCAGTATCTGAAAATATGTTTTTCAATCAAAAGTCTATTCATCTTAATAAAAATTGTTTAATGTAAGGAATCATATAATAATTACTGCGATGTCGCCGTGTGCGTGCACTTGCACTTGTGGCCACGCGATCATGTTACCGTAATATTTGTCACAGGTGTTGAATAAATGTCTTACTTCTACCGCTGATAAAATTCTATTCCAAACATCCAACAAAGTTATTTTTCCCAAGAAGGATTCTGATTCGGAGAATCCACCCCCGACTCGATCTTGCTCTTGCCCGATCACGAGAGTACCATTGCCTTATTATAAAAGAATACAAAGTATTTCATTTAATTATTCGTGAATTTAATAAATAATTGGGAACAAAGAAACATTTGACAAGAGCTAGAAAAATTGTTGCACAAATGTTATTTAATAAGATATTATTACCTTAATATGTTATTAAGATATATTATTATTATTAATAAGATATATTATCACCTTGAATAAGAGTATTTTTCGCTAAACGGGATCCATTATCTCGCAAATGTCCGTCGATGAATACATTCCATATACCATTTTCGCTTTCCCAGGTAATACAAACGAAATGCCAATGACCATCATTCACCTTAATATCAGTGACTACTTTCTGTCCATTGATGTATATAACGAGTCTATAATAGAATAAAATCATTTACTCTGTAACATACTTTGCATATTGTCACACTTCTTTTTACAGTAATGTTTTTTATTACCCGTTATAATCGGTTAATGTAAACGTGTTGTCATAATACCGCGTTGCGTACGAGAGCACAGTTCCATAATTAAATGTGTCCTTCGATTGCAGCCATAAGCATGTCGTTAACTAAAAATTTATATGTATGTGGTTTATTTACTTTATTATTAAATTATTTCACTAGTTACCTCGGCAATATTAACTGCCGGCCCTTTCATTCTGACGTAGTCAGTGGTCCCTGATTTAGTAAAATGCATGACATAATCAGATGGCAATTCTATAAATAAAGGAAAATATTATATGAAAAATTTGTTCAAGTCTGATAAATAAAACAGTAAGATGTTCATCAAGACTATACTTTCCAGTCTCGCAATTGATTCCTGTGAAGGGGATAGAACAGGTGCATGTATAATTGGAAATTCCATTCGAACATGTTCCATTATTTTGACATGAATGGCTACCACAGTAATCTATTCTTGTTGTGCAATTTTCTCCGGTATAGCCATCGTTACACTGGCATCTAGCAATAGAGTACCATTAACAAAATAGTAAGATCATCTAATTGGCAGTAATCGATTAATTCTAGTTGAGCAACATCAATGATCAAAATATGTATATAAACTTTCCGAAGACATTACTAATTTACTTTTACACACCTGTAACTCGACTTTGTTGCATTTTCCTCTTCAATATTCACGCAGTAGGAATTCCCTTGACAAGGCAACCAGTCGCAAGGCAATAAGTTGCAATGACGTCCGAGGAAACCAGGTTTGCAGATGCACTGCCAAGTTTCATTGACAGTGCGACAGGTAGATCCTTCCAAACATGGCGGAGGATCACAGTGATCAATGAGAGATTCACAAAATTCTCCTAAGAATTGAAACGCTTCGTTAGAAAGAATAAAAACGTTTTGATGGAATACTTGATAATTAAGAATGCGTATTATTCATGATTCGTTGAAGTACCTTCAAAGCCATCCTTGCATTCACAATTGTAATCGTTTTCTGTGCTAACGCAGCTGCCATTATTTCGGCAGGGATTCAGAGCGCACTCGTCGATGCGAAGCTAGAAATATGAATATTATTTATTATTCCACTAATTTATTAAAGAATACCGCACTTACTTCGCAATTACGTCCTGTGTAGCCACTTTCACACGAGCAGCTATAATTTACTGCGCTGTTCGCGAGATTCTCAATATTACAAGCTGCGCCGTGCAAACATGGCAAAGAGTCGCATGGATTTCGGAACATCTCGCATTTTGATCCTGGTAACATTTGTTTGTCAAATTGGCGTAGTAAACAAATTCTATTTAATTGTACCAAAAGGCATAAGAAAATTGCTAACCGACATAATAATCTAGACACTCGCAAATGAAGTCGTTGTCTTCTTGCACGCACTGTGCACCGTTCAAACATGATCCAAATTGGCAAGTATTTACATCAATTTTGTACAGTGGCAAGCAATCTTTTACATCCTTGGAACCACGATTTTCAGTCGTAGTATTAGATGGACAAGATAGACAATGATTTTGCCCATAGCCTGACTGGTAAGTTCCAATTTCACACATTAGACAAGGCTCGAGAGCTATACGGATACCGTGGTATCGTTTTTTTCGAGAGTAATATCCTGGCCGACACAGAGCTATGAAAGAACAAACAATATTACTGTAACAGTAATAATTGAAATTACAATTGTTCCTAAAACCAGTATATTTTTATTTACGTATGCAATCACGCATAGATCTTGAATGCATTCTTTTGGTAGACGTGTGTTCAGGACATCGATTGCATTTTAGGGAGCCAGAAGTATCTTCGTATTCCCCGAAAGGACATGGTCGACATCGATGAACCAACGAGTCGAAGAAAGTTCCCAATGGACATTTCACTAGAATTGATAAAACATAAACAGATGAAGATATAACAAAATCGATGGATTTATTTACCACAGGAGTGCTTTTTGAGAACACTTCCTGGTTCGCAAAGCTCTTCAAAATTTTTGAAAACAAGGTGGAGGTTCAGCGCAAGCTCGGCGATCTGTCGATTAGTCTTCTCGTCCAACAAATTCAGTTTCCCGAACTGTAACATTGATTCCATCTTATGTCTCAACTTTTGTATTCCTTCTCTCGGATTGTTTATATTTTCCTCGACGATTTTTCCTGTGAAAAATGCATTTCCAAATAAAACTATGAGAAATCTTCTTACAAAAATATTTGAATAATTGCTTACCTAGAATTTTAAACTTGATTTCGATTTTTTCCTTCCTCTTCTTCGGCCTTGATTTGTTTCTATTAGCATCGTCATTCCTTTTAACGTTCTTCTTCGTTTTATCATCGACACTGTACGCAGGATCATTGTTGAAATACAGTTCGAATTTGTTAGAATTTGAGTCCCTCCGTCTCCTTAATGAGTTGGAATAAAGGTCTTCCGTTAATTCAGCATCAGCCTTGCACTCAGGGTCGAAGGTGATAAGATTGCATTCGACGTCGTTACCGCAAATGTCGAGCAATGTCGATCTTAGACCGGCCGTGATGTATTCGCTCAACTAATTCAGATGGTAGTCAAGTGTTTCAGAAAATCTAATTCAGAAGTCGATGAAAACGAAAAATGAATGCTTACTTCACGCAGGGTCGTTTGGTTGTCGCACGTTGCATTTCCTTCTAAAACGATGTTTCCTTCTTGAGACACAGTCTTCGGCGCAGTTGATTCTGTGTATAGATATAATTATTTTCAATTATTACTACAAATCCGTATATTCAATATTCTTTGCTCATTTGAATTTTAGAGATATTTCTCGTATACCAGAGCAGTCAGGAATATCATTTTCTTCAGTCCAATTCATGTTACTCGTATTGCACTTTAATAACAATACATCTTCCACAGCATGAAGATTTGAAAGTTCGTTCGCGAACTGGAAACCATCGTCACAAACCAGAACGCACTCGTTTGTCCTATCCTCCGACGTTGAACAATTTGAATACCCGTTCAACACTTGCGGAATTTCTTGGCATACATCTATAAACAATAGAATACACGTTAGCGAATCTAAGGGATAACAACTAGCTAAACTAAGTGTAAAATCAAGATTGATTTACAAATAAATAATTACTTTAGTCCGGTACCTTTTATAGTGATATTCAACGTACAATTCGCCACGTTATCATACTTATCGATCGCGTTGTACACGACTGTTGTAAATCCAATCGGGAATGAGCTTTCACCGGGACGATGATTTTGTTCCACCCGCACCGGTGCTTTCGAGTTATCATAAAAACCGGGTTCATCCCAAGTCACATTGCTTATACCGATCCCATTATCAGTGAACAATATCGGTGGATCTATGCAGTTTTCAATCATCGGCGGCTCGGTATCTAAAACAATCGATAAATTGCTATACACGATTATTGAATTTTACGACATAACAAAGTTGCATGTTAGGATCCAGGATCGATCTTATTTTATACATTATCGATTGAAATAAGCTTAGAAATTATACCGAGCACTTTAACTTTGAATTTGCATCTAGCTTTATTTCCAGTTGAATCCTGCGCCATATATACCACATTACGCGAACCAATTTTTGCTTTCCAAGGCACTGTAACGTACGGTTTGCTCCAAACTGATGGGAATTCGTCTGCATTGTCGGAGACTACAGGACTCGTCCAATTTACGTACGCATAATTTTTCCCTGGCAAACTTTCAATGACGATGTCTGGCGGACACGTTATCATAGGTGGTATTTTATCTGAAAAAGAAAAATTTTTCAAAAGATCAGAAAATTGATTGTAATTTATTGCAAATTTTCTTTATCCTTCGAAACAACAGATATTTAGGATTTCGTAACTACCTATGCAGCGATTAATGCTGCGTCGTTGCGTCCAGATTCCGGAGCGTCCACCGCACATTCTTGCACGCGGACCCTCGAGGACGAAACCTTTGTTGCACGTAATTGTGCAATTTGTTGCAAACGGTACCTTCTCTGGCCCGGAACAGATTTCGGGTGAGATCTTTCCATGCGGAATTCGTTTCAAAGGTTCACACTTTATCCCTGAAAGTGGAATAAATGAAATGTCAAAGGATTATTTGGTATTTTCTTATTTTGAAGTCACTGAATTAGTCATTGCCGACCGACATTCAGAAGCAATACTTTGAATGTCGATTATCCCCGGGAGTGGTATTCGAATAAACGACTAAAATAATTTACTGCATTGCATGCAGTAAATGTATGACCAGTATTTCCAGTCTGGTAAATGCTTCTGCAGCTAAGGCCAACAACGAAGTTTTACCTTTACACGTCGCCTTGAGCCCATCCCACTGCGACAAAGGCAAACAATTACGAATCTTGCTCCCACGAAGCTGGTAGCCATTGTCGCATCGAAATTGACAACGAGTGTCGATCGGGAACGCTGTATTACCCTCTGTGATCAAGTGTTGATCATCATCGTTCTGGCATCTCACCCGACCATGCGAGGGAGCTCGAAGTGCCGGACACGTTTTTACTGTTTCAGAAAAATGCGGAAGATATTTTGAAACATTCGACAACATTCGGAGTCTAATTATTTAATAAACTCACGTAAACACTTCGGCTCATTTCCAGACCAATTACCATCTTTGCTACAGAGTCGAATACTATCGCCTGTTAGGTAGAAACCGATTCTGCATCTTATGCCGCAAGCTGCATGCACCACGTTATTGCACGCGCTGGCTTTTACCAGATATCCATTCTCAGGTATCTTCAATTTAGGACAAGTGATCACTGCGAAGGACCATAAAGAGTGTTCAAATTATTGCAATTTGTTCAAACAGTTTAGTCATCTTGCTGTTACAACTTCAAGGTAATACTCCATAATTCGAATCTTTTAATACGGAGAAGTTATCAGCTTACTTGCGTCCGTAGTCAGTACGCCTCCAAACTTCATTCTGAACGAATCGAAATTGGTTTCATTAATTTTGTGATATTTAAATAATCCTGTAGTATTTTTATCAAACGATACAATGGATCCACGATCAAATAAACCGTATGACTTCGTCTCAACTTCGAGAAACTTAACCGAAGCAATAATTAAACAAAGACTGTTGCAAATGAAATGGTTAGAAACGTACGAGTGGTTGTTGGACGAATATGGGTGAGTACCGTGAATAAATTTCGTTTATGAACAAAAAATATTACCAATGATTAAACGTGCAGGAAATTGGAGAAAGATATGTCGAAACTTTGCGAAGAGAAGCACGCGATCATTGAGATCGAAAAATTTGTACGGGAAGAAGGAAAAACGTGCTTGCCGTTTCCGGTGACTATGAGTGCCGAGGTGAGAACTGAATTATGCAATTGACCAATTCAGCAATAATATAAAAATAAATTTGTTAACCCTACAGTATGGTTGGCTAGCATCGAAACCAAAATTCCGGCTCGAAAAATACGGGCCGTACGTACCGGAATTTCCTGATCCCCTTAAAGATATAGTACGTTTGTCTGGAGGAATGCCACGTCTCGCTAGCGGTAAAGGATTCATTTGGTAGTTGAGGAAACGTGAAATATACAAATTACCTTCGCACTTATTTCCGTCGGTGATGAATCCCGATGCACAAACGCAATCATCCAACGAAGTTGCTGGCGCTTTAATAGTCACGTGATTCACGTCAGGACAAGATATGCAGGTGGACGTTGAATCGCCGGAAATCTCTTCCAAGGCGTAAGTGCCATTTGGGCAAGCTTAGGAAAGTGAATTCAACGAGAACTTAGTATAATAAACATTTCAGTTCTGCAGAATTTGCTAGACTAGATGTTTGTTGAACTCACGTTGACAGGATCCTTTGAAACCCGAGCCAAAATACCCAGTCGGGCAAATGCAAGCGTAATGTCCAGTCGCAATGCCGCAGGAGCACGTCGCGAAATTATCGCAACAGCTCTGGTCGTTTCCGGTTTCGCTGATGTTGCCGCACAAGATGTTGCAATTGTCCGATAACGTCACTGGCTCGTATTTCCCCGTTCTCAAATCTGAAAACGAAAAGATGCACAGCAGACCCTTTGCGCGAGCGACCAAAGTCTACAAATCATTTTCAAGCATCAGTAGTCGAGATCTTGAATTTTCTATCCAGTACAAAATTGGGATCCAGTGACATTCTTACAGCATGGAGTTATGCGAAATGCATTGAACTTACCACGATGCAAAGCGCGTCGCGCAAAAGCCTCGAACTCTGCGAAACTATCGAGAAAATAGCTGTGCGAGTATCCAGGAAAGCTGGCTATATCTTGGAGCTCTTGAACGTTGCCAGTTCTAATTCCGAAAGAGAATATTGTTGCACCTGCACTTTTTAAAAGATTCGCTGCGGGTCGTGGATCGCCACCATTGCTAAAGCCGTCGGTTATCAGGAACACTGCTTTCTTCGCGTTTTGCCGTGCTTTCTCCAGAATCCTCTAACACCGAATAACGGCAGGCATTTTAGAAAATTAGTGGACCCGAGAACTTTACTTACCTAAAATCATCCCATAACAAAAACGCTTACGATGGCCTCGATAAGGGCGCCGCGGGTGTAGGTGCCACCGCCGGTGTAATTAACGTTGTTCAATTGCTTGTTTAATAAATAGCACTTGTGATCGTTGTCGCTCACACGAGATATTTGATCGACGTTTCGTCTGATGTTTCGTCTTCCGCCGAACGTTACAATCGCGGCTCTGGTAGCTGTAGGTCCCACGATGAAGTCTGACAGAAGGTTTTTCACGAAGTTCAGCTCGCATTGGAAGTTTTTCAAACCGACGGATCCGGATGCGTCGACCAAGAAAATTAATTCCATCTGAAAGATTTTTCGCTGGATTATCCATCTGCGAAATATTGAAAATTCTGCGTGGCTGAACGACGGATTGAGAAAGTATAGTACTCGCCTGATCCGTTTGATTTTTCAATCGATCGATGTTCATTTTAAAAAGACGCGACAAAGTATCGGGCTTGTTTTTGAACGGTTTCTCCGTGTTTTCCGAGCTCTCGTTTTCACTTATGTCTTTGTAATAGTCGAAGAACGTCGACGTTGCCGTGTCCTCTTCGTCTCCTACGTGCAACCCCATGTCGATTCGATCGGAAGATACGATTAAAACGAACGGAATTGATAATAATCCGATCAATATCCACTTGCTCGCAATGGAATCGGTCATTTTTGCAATTCACATTTGTTATTTGTTATTATACAGAAGACAAGCTCGCCGATTTAACACAACAGTTCAGAGTTGGAAGAAACGGATCAATCCTTTTGCGGCGACGTTTACACATATCATTGATTGTTTTTATGGTCGTCTTGATCGAACAAATATTGACAATATTGAATTCTGTAATGCTTCTGCATAATTGTCGTAACGATAAGTGTGCTCACTGAATTATCAGATACAGTTCCTTATTAAACACTTAAGATACTACTTATTTAAAGATCGATATGAAGCATGAGTGGTGCAACGAGAATTTCCAACAAAGTTATAACGATTCACTTGTTTCGATAAAGTTCGCAAGACTTAGTATTATCGTTCCACAGTACACAGGCATATAAATAATTGAATTTGTCGGAATTTGTTACTGTCATCTAAGTCATCTTGTGAGAGGCACTACTTCGAATGATACATAAAAGAGATCGAGTGTCGATAGATCGAGACAAAATGCTACTGCTACGCAAACCAGCATCCGGCCAGTAGCCGAGCATTGAAAAGTTCAGAACAAGGGACTCTCTGTTCCATTTATACTGTGTGCGCACGTGTTCATTTTCATCGACTGATCTCGACGAATGTTCGATCTAGGAAGAAGTGAAATTGAAACGGCCGGCATCACGCGTCTCGACGATAAGTCAGAATTTTGCTGACGAGGATTCCCATCGGGCATATCGAACGCCGCGTATTCTTTTGTAGCTGACAAATCTCACTGACAATTACCCAATACTCTCCGGTAATCTTGAATGAAATTAGATTACCAATATATCGTTCTCAACATGTTCAAATTACTAATGAAAGAGAACAATATCTGTAGTTTGCAAACGATGTAAATCATTTTTATCCTGCGTGAAGATAAGTAATGATAAGTATCGATTAGGATGATTCTATGGATCAATAAAGCGTCTTTAGATCGATCGAATCGATGCGCGATTTCACGGATCCGGTTTTCCACGCGTTTTATGTTGCAAATCAATAATTCAGATTCTAAAATAAGACACCGTGATGGGACGTTATACGAACAAGGCGTCTCATGAACTACCAACGTGTCAACGACAGTATCCGAGGAAGGGTGTCGTGTTCATGTCACGTGTAGGAGGAATGTTGAACGGTAGTCTGCTACGACAGCAGCAGCAGCAGCAGCAGCAGCAGTAGCAGCAGCAGTACCAGTAACAGTAGCAGCAGAGGAGCAAACCAACATGCGAGGTCAGAAAAACGCTGCAGTCCCCGTGTGACCCGCATACATATCTCATCAATCCGACGTAAATTGATTCTTCTGCTCGGATATCGGCAAACCACGCTTGCACGTCGGCCATCCACGATCTACAGCAGCCGATCGTCTGATTCATTCTTGCTTTCTCAACCGGTTTATCTCGCGAGACAGATAACCGCCGTCGTTAACAATTATCGTGGGTGTACTTCAAATCACAGTGTTTACTTAAACGAATTCAAATTTTGATCTGTTCAAATTGATTTTTTCATCGGACGAGAATCGTTCTTGTAATTTTTGCTAACAAATGAGCTAAATCTACGAAAATTGATCTTCTCGTTGAACCGCAAATTTTGCGGACAGATCAACTGAATTCATGCAAATTAAACGTCTCGTTGAACAAACTTAAAGAGTGACATTCGAACTTGGTTCCGTGGACTTTAAATTCGAATTGCTTACGCGGTTTCTGTTTGTCATTTCGTTTTGTGCATATTATTGTTGAATCGAGGTGGCATAGTCGCAAAAGTGTCAACATTATGTCGGTGTTAGCTTTTCTGCTGGTGATCGCGCTGGTTTTTGGCAGCCCCGCTGAAGAAGAGAACTCTCGAGGGGGTTCGCAACGAGATCTCGGATATGCGGAACAATGTCGCGCCACAAACTTATGGAAGGGACAATTGGGATACGTGAATGTCCTCGCTTTCTTAGATCCTTCCTGGCATTACAGCTTTAGGCAGGCAGTCATGTGAGTCGTCCAAGTAGCCATTAACAACTAACTTCCTTCAATCGTTGCCAATACTTAACTCTGTATCTACCGAAAGCCTAAGATACCTTTTAATGATCAAGCCGTATAATCAAACTCGACAACCTTTTAAATTGTTTGCAATTTATCCAATTGTGCAGGAAACTACATTCGCTTTTGAACAATTTTTTAAAGAAATCTACCAATTACTTTTAAAAGAACCATTAAGAAACTGCCTGTAGAAAAGTCTTGTCTTTGACTCCTCACAGTGTATTCCCGGAGAACTGAAATCTTTAATAAAAACGTTGTTTACACGGAACATTGTATGAAATGTCATTAATTTAACAAGCTACAGCTAAATTAAGATTATGCGTTAGGCAATTTGAAAACGAATTATCAACTGAGCACGTTGCCCCTTTTACATTTTATTATGACAACGAATTGCTTCGAAATAAAATGTTTTAAAGTCATTCTGTGAAAGGTTGGAGTTACTGAAGAAACGATTAGAGCGATCTGGCTTTTTGAACATTTTGTTCTTCGTCGTGGCGCCATCGTCGAACTTGCCGGAGAACAGTGTGGAGAACAATATAGAGATAAGAACATGGAAAGAGATATCAAAGAATATGTTCAGTCAGGAATATCTTTGGGGTACCGAGGAAACGCAGCCCAATGATCAGGCGAAAATCAAGGAAAACGGTATTGTTTTTCTCCGGGATACACCTGAAATAGGTATATGGGATTACTTTCGTGCCTCGAGGGATGAAGTAGTTGTTCTCGATCGGTGAGTGCAGTGTTTTTCAATTTGATGAGAACTATTTGATACAGTCAGTTGCGAATTTTAATACTCAATAATTATTTGAATTCAATGATAAAGTAGATTTAATAATGAAATTATTCAGAAAATTGTTATCGAATATACCGCAACCATTAAAAAAATCTATAAATGGTCCTCCAGTGAGTAAATATATTTTTTATCTGGAGCTGAGGAGATACAAGTATCACGATGCATTGTTTGTATGAAATTAATTGATTGCCTGGTTAACAATAGTGAATAAATTATTTATTGTTCATTAAAATTTACAATTGATATCCACTTCCATGACGCTCAGATATTTCGTTCTTAGACTATTGTTTCATAATTAATTAACAAGGAAACATGTTTTCAGTCACGAGATTAGAAAGTATCATTTGTTTTAACTTTAATAGTATTTTAATATTTATAAACAATATACACGCTTCTGTTGTTGCAGATGTGGTAAATTAACATATCAAGTAATAATACCTTGGAGTATACTATATTTCCCGTATGTTAAAGCGGCTATACTTTCTACGTATAAAGAATATCCTTGCGGCCCGTGTAACGTAAGCATAACGTATCGCAAATCTAAAAATATATTATTCCATGAAAACTATAGAAAATTCACCTATTTTGTATAATTACCAGGAACAACCATCACCAATATCTAACACGATGGAATACGAAAAATATCTGTTCGAGAACGTAAAAGGAACAGAGAAGAGTTCTGATTCGTATACGGAAATAACTGCTGATAATTTAAAGTTAAATTTAACACTATTTCCCGAAAATTCAACTTTGCTTTCAAAAGAAGCAAACGTTGAAGAAAAACATGAAAAAACAAGTACTCTATACTCTACCCACACAAATTTAGATATTAACGAAACTGGAGCTTCTTTAGTCACAACGGATACACCGCTTACGAAAGATCAGACAATTACCGTCCCTGCAGAAAATCTACGACAATATAACAATGCAGAAAGTAATGGTCCCTTCATCAATGATAAAATAGAACCAACCACAGAAGTTTTCTCGCAACAAGGCCATACAAAAATTGTATCTACAGACTCAAACATCAAGACGACCGAAGATTACGAAGGAACGCAAGGTAGCGATTCTCTAAAAGAACAAAGGGTCACGACTAGCAACAATTTATTGTTTACCATTATTAGTACACCCATTGGCACAAGGAAACATCCAGAAGAGCTTGAAAACATAAAGGATTCTGCGAGTGATGAAAGCGCGAAATCGCAAATAAAAGAAAATCAGGATCTGCCCTTGCGTATCATCTTGTACGCGCCACACATTCATCAAGAAAATCAGACGACGAAGGAGTACACACATTTAATTCTGAAATCAGGAAGTCCTGATTACCATAATCATTTCCATAGTATGAGTGGAATTTACGACCAAGAGGTAACATTTTTTTAAATATCGCAAAACTTTCCGAAGAAATTTAATTATCTTTACATATCCAAAATTTCAAGTCGAAGGTGAACCCGAATTCAACAAGTAAATTAGCGAATAGTCCAAATGAGAGTCCAGGGGTGTACGGAGAAATAGCATACTATTGGAGAACAACCGAAGAGGATGAGTTTAATAATCAAGATGAAAATACAGAGCTCTTAGAGCTCGAGGATGATACGGTAATCATTTTTAAGAGGCTCATTACAAAATGTAATTTTGTATTTATACGAATATCCTTTTAGATAGAAGGATCCGAGACAAAAATTGATGACACTATCGATAATGAAGATGATACACTGGTCCAATCTAGTGATGACGATGTAACAGATGCGAGTATGAAAATGAAGGTTGATGAAGACTCGGAAGAGTTTGTACAACGCAGATTAATTGAACATTATAATAAATTAGTGCCGTGGATTCATTATATTCTTTAACAAATAAATCGTATTTATTTAATAAATGTATATTACGCTAGTATTATATATTGTACATGTAAGTAAATATCACACTGTTGTAAAATAGCCAGAAGAATCTAGCTCATACATACACGCGGATATTGTTAAGATAACACTTAGTAAGTTCATAGAAAGCTAGTTGTGAACATGGAACCATATTGTGTACCTTTCAAATAGCATACGTCGCGTATGTATAGTTCTTGAACACGTAAGGTACAATACAGTTAAGTAAAAGATAGTATTTCCAAAATGGTCATTTGCAAAAATCTTCCTCGTATTATAATTTTACTCAGATAAAGACATAGAAATGCATTTACCTTTACCAAGATAAAGACAGTTGCATGAACAAAATTCAAACATTGAACGCGACAACTGCATATTTATTCGGGTTCGCTTTCATCGTCGGAATCTAGAGTACTATGGCTTGTGGTAGATGTACTGGAAGTACTACTGTCCGAATCGCTCTCTGAATCTGTATCACTGCTGTCACTTGAACTTGAACTGCTCGACAATCTGTATAAAACATTAACATCATGTTAATTCATGTACGTAAACTGTACTTCAAAACATTCTTTATTGTGCGTTTGTGGCCATGCTTAGTGTGCAAACATAATGGTAAATTGTTATTGCTGTGTACCATTGGTAATAAATGTATATCTTAGTTGATATTTACACAATTGAACAAGGGATAGTGCGATTCAGTTAGTACATTATACTAGCACATTTTGGAAAGAGTTTACACATGTATAATTATTTTATTTGTCTATTAAGGTGTACACAATTAAGCCATGTTAGAAAAGAGTTATCAATATTCTAAACAGTCCCATTGAAATACTTACAAATACTTTAAAGAATGTTTGTCTTTAATGTAGTATATAGTCTTTGGCCTTTAAAATAAAATCACACAAAATAAAGACATAATAACATCTTTCAAGGAAGCCTTAAATTTGAAAAATGTGGAGACAGTTTGATTTGTTATACTTACTTGTCTGGTCCATTGCCATTAATTACTAAGTCATCCATTTGGTCCACCATTTCATGAACAGAATTTTCTATAATCAGATCTTCCTCTTGAACTGAATAAGCTGCTTGCTCTAGTTCCACTAAATCGAAACCCATATCTTCCTTGCTTGGTTGTATCTTAGAGCAAATTTATAGTTTTTAATATTTCGTTAAGTAAAAATTATGTTATACTAGTTTATACTTACGTCGCGTATTATCGTATCCAGAGATTCTATTGAGGATTCATTAATTTTTTGTAGCCACACTAAATAATCCTTTATGTATAACTGATTCAGTATATACCGTGGCTCGCATGAATTGTTGAACAGACTGTGTATTTCGCAGAAGCGTTTTATAATATATTTTTTACCTGATAAAAAGATATATTAAAAATTAAATAACACGAAGAACTACATAATTAATGTTAAGAATGACTTGCTTACCCAATTTAATAACCTTCTTAACATCTTCCAGAACTTTTAAAGAAAGTTCCCAGTTCCTAAAAAGAGGGTAGCATATCGATCTTCTAAAACATGCTTTTATAACTTCTTCTGCATTAGAAAAGTACTAAAAATGTAACAATTATATGAGATGTAACTAAAAACAACGAGTGTACTCATTGTAAAATATTACATACTTCAAACCAAGATAAAGTAGAACTCAGTTTATTAATGGTCCAACTACTTTCAACTGTATTATCTCCTAAAGTAGTTCTATGATTATAACAACTACCAAATAAAATATCAACTAAACTTAAAAGTAATTTATATGTTTCTTCATTGCTTAACAGATATTCTTTGTTTGGGAGTTCCTTTAGTAAATCTACTTCTATGTCACTTAGCACAATCTGTTCTTTTTCAAGTGTATCCCATTCAGCAGTGTACTTTATATATAGTTCTATATACTCTGGTTGCATTAAATCTGCTAAGTAGTGTTCATTATTAAAGTCTGAAAGTTCACTCTTTTCTCGTAAGCTTTTCCTTTCAGATTCAGGTATGGTATCAGGCGATGGAAGATCTACTATTTCCTTAATCCATGCTGACTGTAATTAAAGGATATAATAAAGATATGTATGTAAATGTTAATTGATTTTTATATAAAATATATTTTAAACCACATACCTCAAAAGCTGCCAAAGCTCCAGAAATTTTATTTGCAAAACCATATTTTGGAGATCTAGTCAAAAGAGGTGTAGTGCTTGTAGAAACATTTTGGTCCATATACCATTCATCGCCATTTCCACTCTCATTAAGTGTGGAATCATTTTCAGTGGCTGAGTCATTAATGTCTTCTGAATTTGCTGATGGATTTCCTAAGATGAAGAAAATGTAGAATTAGCACTAAAATAATAATAATTAAATACATATATGTGTTTATATTTACCAATTACTTCAATGTTGGGAATAATATTGGTCTTCTTCTTTGGTGGTGCTAGTAAAGTAGTTATCATATCTAAATTTTCAAAATGTTCTCCTTTATTTACTTTAGAAAATCTTAAAGAAAAGTCTCCTTTCTCACAATCATATGATCCAAAGGAGGAATCATTCTCCTCTATTTCACCTGGTAATAATAACCTGAAACAAAATGTCTTGTAGAACAAAAACACGTATTTACTTTTCATTAATAGTTTACCTTAAATAATATGGTGCAGAATAAAATCTGAAATCCGTTTTTTCAACGTAAACTTCCGTATCTTTAATATTGGCATATGGTGCATAAATAATTATTGAAACTTCAGTGTCAGTTTGAGATATTTCAAAACGTGGAGTCAACATTTTAATGTCTTGGCGTTTATTCTGTTTAAAATTGTAGTTTTATGTCATGTACAATATTTTATAGTTTGGCAAAGGCACTCTCTGCTCAGGTGAACGATAAATAAGATACCAATATAGACATTATAATGTATATATATATGTATATATATAGATATATATTAATAAATGTTCACCGATTATTTACGTATCACACATACGAACCGATACCTTTAATAAACTGTTATATTAGACCAAGAACATGAAACGTATCTAACATTACTTTAACCTTGCGAAATCACGTTTCGCATTTATAATTTTTTCAAATATGTACATGTTTTTTCAAATATGTACATATTTTCTTTTCCCAATTCAAGAATCTTTTTATCCCCACCATTCTACTGCGCATCTACCTTCGCGCAATTACTTAGAAAAAAGAACGAAAATGACCAAGAGAGGTAGAACAAACCCAGTAAGTTCTATTGTAAGTGTTCACACAAACGAGAAATCTGCATAGTCGATCGTAAATAATGGGCCAATCAGAACACAGTAATTTGCTTCGTTTTCTCAATTCAAACGCTCGGTGCTCCTGGCTATAGTTTTTGAATTGAGAGATTATTTTACACTAATTTCCCATACAATATCGATGTAGCTACATATCGAATTTTGATTCGTCGAGAGTTGACTAGAATTGGTCAAGTCGACGCTGTTGCTATCGATGTCGACTATCGAGTTGTCCCACACGTGCTACCTATTATGCATGCAGTAGTATATATATACACATTGATAAACGCTACTACATATCTGTGCTAACATAACACCATGTGGCAAAGATTTCATAACCTCAATTGTTTAGAATTTCTATCAAATTTATTGTTATAATGTAAAATATTAATTAAATTCTCAAAGAGTTGTACAATTACTTCTAAAAAATTACCTATATATATGGTACAATTTTTTTTTATTATATTGAAAGGTATGAATATCATATTTCATTAACATCAATAAATAATAAAATTTGATTAACTGAAAGATTTCAAAAGTACATAGTTTCTTTTAGGTATTGAAATAAGAATAAAAAGGGTTTACCAAAATGTCTCATAAAACATATCGATCATCGCGGTTATCTCCAAAACATTTGGATCCAAGTTGCTTAATGTTTTCTATGTTTACTGCAAATGATATACGAAATTTAAGTGTTACTAAAATAAGAACACCTTTATCATTCAATATATTAGGACATCCATTGAAAGGTGGACTATATGATCCATCATTAGGTAAATTATTTACATTAAATAATATAGATGATATTTAGAGAAATTCATAATAAAGAATTCAAACAAATATAAAAGTCATTAACCACTATTATTGTCTATTTATTTTTAGGTCCACTTATAGAAAGTTCTGATCCATGTGCAACATGCGGATGTAATGTATATAAATGTCCAGGTCATTTTGGTCACATAGAGTTGCCAGTACCTGTTGTGAATCCTTTATTCCATAAAGGATTATATATGCTGATCAAGTTATCCTGCTTAAAATGCTACATTCTACAGATTCCACCTTATGTAAAGTTACTGTTGCAAGCAAAAATGAAATTACTTCAAGAAGGATATGTCAGTGATATGGAAGGGTTAGAACAGGAAGTAATGTTTCTTGTTGCAGATTCTAACAACCCTTATGAAATTGACGTGCTATTGGTACAAGATATTATTGATACATACATAGAGAGACTTGTTAATCGATCTAGATTTAGTCAATCCATTATGCAGCACAATGAAATGCAATTGAACACAAAGAATATTAATACACAATGGCATGCATATGTTGAAAATGTTCTAAAGCAATATATGACACCAAAAATTTGCATAAATTGTAAAGAAATTATATCAAAAGTTACAAATTTGAAGAATAAAATTATGACTATAAAAATGTCAAATGATACTACCGAACAATCAAATGAAACAATTCATAGACTAGATACAGTAATGATAATGCCAGATCAATCTAAAGAACATCTTAGAAATCTCTGGCAAAATGAAAAAGATTTTCTTAAAGTAATTATTCCCTGTTTTGCAATGGTAGACATTGAATACCCAACTGATATATTTTTCTTTGAAGTAGTACCAGTTTTACCACCTATTGTTCGACCAGTCAATTTTGTTGATGGTCAAATGGTAGAACATCCGCAAACTCAAGTCTACAAAAGTATTATTCAAGACTGTCTGGTTCTTAGAAATATTATTCAAACGATTCAAGATGGAGATACGAATCAATTACCAGAAGAGGGCAAGGTTGTTTTCGAACAAATAAAAGGTAACACGGCAATAGAAAAATTGCACAATGGTTGGCAAAGTTTGCAAATAAATGTGGATCACTTAATGGACCGCGACATGAATAGAACAGCGGATTCTGCTAATTGTCAGGGACTTAAACAAGTTATAGAAAAGAAGGAAGGAGTTATTAGAATGCACATGATGGGTAAACGAGTCAACTATGCTGCTCGTTCGGTTGTTACACCCGACCCTAACTTAAATATAGATGAAATCGGAATTCCCGAAATTTTTGCACTGAAATTAACGTATCCAACTCCTGTTACACCTTGGAATGTTGTATATCTACGGAAATTAGTTTTAAATGGACCTGAAGTTTATCCTGGTGCAGTAATGATTGAAAATGAAGATGGAAGTATACAACGAATCTCTGCTGACAATGTTACTCACAGAGAAGCTATTGCAAAACGGCTGTTAACAACTAGTGATAAAGCGAACAAGTTTTTCAAGGGTATTAAAATTATACATAGACATTTACAAAATGGAGATATTTTATTACTCAATCGTCAACCAACTTTGCACAAACCTAGTATAATGGCTCACAAGGCGCGTATTCTGAAAGGAGAGAAAACATTGCGCCTTCATTACGCTAATTGCAAAGCATATAATGCCGACTTTGATGGTGACGAAATGAATGCACATTTTCCTCAAAATGAACTTGCTAGAAGCGAAGGATACAATATAGCAAATGTGCCTAATCAATATCTTGTACCAAAGGATGGTACCCCACTAAGTGGTCTTATTCAAGATCATATGGTTTCTGGTGTACGTTTAACAGTAAGAGGAACATTCTTCACTAAGCAAGATTACATGCAGTTAGTTTATGCTGCTTTATCAACAATTAAAGAAAATATTATTCTTCTTCCACCCACTATTATAAAACCTGTGCCGCTGTGGTCTGGAAAACAAGTTGTATCCACTGTTATTATCAATATCATTCCGTCGAATCTAGCACGAATTAATTTAGTATCAAATGCCAAGATTAGTGTAAAAGAGTGGCAAATTACCAAAGCACGATCTTGGAAATGTGGTGTTGAATTCTCTGATCCAAAAACGATGTCAGAAGCAGAAGTAATTATACGAAATGGAGAATTACTATGCGGTGTACTGGATAAAACACATTATGGTGCTACTTCATTTGGTCTTATACATTGCGTGTATGAGCTGTATGGTGGAACATGCTGTACAAACTTGTTGAGTGCCTTTGGTAAATTGTTCCAGGCGGCTTTACAAAGAAACGGTTTCACACTTGGCATCGAAGATATTTTACTGGTAATGAAAGCAGATGCCAAGCGTAAAGAAATCATTTCCAGATGTAGAGAAATTGGAAAAGATATTCAAAAATCTGTGCTAGAAGTACCTGAGGATACTCCAATGGATATAGTTACAGCAAAAATGGAGGAGTCTTATTGGAATAATCCAAAATTTCGCACACAGGTTGACAGAAAATATAAAACTGCATTAGACACTTATACTAATGATATAAATAAAGCATGTTTACCAGCTGGTCTTTTGAAGAAGTTCCCAGATAATAATTTGCAATTAATGGTACAGTCTGGTGCCAAAGGTTCAACTGTAAACACTATGCAGATATCATGTTTGTTAGGACAAATTGAATTGGAAGGAAAAAGACCACCTTTAATGATAAGCGGAAAAAGTCTTCCAAGTTTTCCTGCTTATGATCCAACACCAAGAGCAGGTGGTTTCATTGATGGTCGATTCATGACAGGCATAAAACCGCAAGAATTTTTCTTTCACTGTATGGCAGGTCGCGAAGGTCTTATTGATACTGCCGTGAAAACCAGTAGATCAGGATATTTACAACGATGTCTTATTAAACATCTTGAAGGATTGGTTATTAATTATGATTCAACAGTACGGGATTCAGATGGCAGTTTAGTACAAATTTATTATGGAGAGGATGGACTTGATATATTTGGCTCAAGATTTTTAAGAAAAGACCTACTTGACTTTTTGGTTGATAATAGAAATGCTATTATTAACGAGGAAGTGGTTAAAAATTTGAAAGAAGATTCTGATACGAGCAAAATTTTAAAGTTAGTAAAGAAACTTAAGAAATGGGAAAGTAAACATGGAAACCCATTGCAAAAGAGAAGAATTAGTGCTTTTGCAAATTTTTCAACACAAGACTTGAATATTAAAGCATCAAAATATAAGCAACTTGATGAAAATAGTGGAAGAAGTAAAGCTGCACTTTCGTTGATGAGAAAATGGATAAGAACCTCGGATGAAGAAAAAAATGTTATTTATGCACAATGTAACAGATGTCCTGATCCTGTAACATCACTCTATAGACAAGACTTAGATTTTGGTGTGCTTTCTGAACAAATAGAAAATTTAATAGACGAATACATTGCTAATAAATCTATAAATTCTCAGATAAAAAAAAGTGATTTAAGGGATCTCATATCGATGAAAATAATGAAGATCGTTTGTCCACCTGGTGAACCAGTAGGTTTATTAGCGGCACAGTCAATTGGAGAACCATCAACTCAGATGACATTAAACACATTCCACTTTGCTGGTCGTGGTGAAATGAATGTCACTTTAGGTATACCGAGATTACGTGAAATACTTATGATGGCATCTAAAAATATTAAAACACCTAGCATGGAAATACCTTTTAAAAAGAGTTTAAAAAATGTAACAAAGCGAGCTAATAAACTACGAGTAAATTTAAACAAGTGTATTTTGTCAAATATATTAAAGGATATTACAATAAGTAGGAAACTGGAACAGTGGCCAAATAGACGATTGCTATACACTATAGCTGTAAATTACATTCCATACAAGTCCTACAAAGGAGAATTTTGTATGCAACCACATGAGATACTAAAAAAGACAGAGGAAATATTTTTTAAGGAACTGTTTAAAGAAATTAAAAAAGTTGCCAAAGTAACAGGTGCTTTGTTACACATTGAGGAGGAAAAGAAACCTACACGCGATGATGCTTTGTTAGATGAAATGGAGCCAGATGAAAGAACAGAGTCTTCAATGATATCACGAAATCGTTTAGGGGAAATGCATGAATCTTCAGATGAGGATGAAGCGGCGGAAGATGCAGACGCTACCTTGTCTCGATCAATTTCTCGACATAGAGAAAATCAAGAGTATGAAGATCCGGAAGAAGATGAAATGGATGACGAAAAGGAAAATGATGCAACTGTTGAAAATGATAATGAGAAATCAAGACATGCACAAGAACAGCAAAATACAGATGACGATGAAGACGTTGACAATGAAAAATCAAAATGTGCTGCGAGTGAAATATACAATACACAAAGAAGGAAAGATGTTGTAAACATGTATCATCATGCAGTACAGTATGACTATGATGAAGATAAATATTCATGGAGTAAATTAACATTTTGGGTAAATAATGAACATATTTTCGGTTTTCTTGTAGCTGTATGCATATTTATTATTCTATTTATTATTGTATTTTTTAGCTACCTCTCCAAATGATGAAGTTGGATTTACCAACAATCATTAGAAACGTTGCAAACAGGGTCGTATTTTGGGAAGTACCATGTATAAAACGTGCTTTTACATTTCAGAATAATAGTGGTGACACTCTTCTCAAAACAGATGGCATAAATATAATCGTAAATAAAAAGAGTTCTACATTATTCATATATCACCATTTTATAGTTCTTTCTAACTATATTTTTTTATATTACAGGAAATGTTTAAATACGATAAGATATTGGATTTAAATAGATTATATTCTAATGACATTTACGGTATTTCTCAAACTTACGGTATTGAAGCAGCTAATAGAGTTATTATTAAAGAAGTAAAAGATGTATTCAAAGTCTACGGTATCACAGTCGATCCTCGACATTTGTCACTAATTGCAGATTATATGACATTTGATGGTAGATTTCAACCTCTTAGCCGAAAAGGAATGGAAGATTCTGCATCTCCTTTGCAACAAATTAGCTTTGAAAGTTCTCTCAATTTCTTAAAATATGCCACGTTACAAGGTAAAGCAATTAAATATCTATGTACAAATATGTTCTACAAATAACGAAGTAATAATATAAATAATTCGATATATGTGATTTATATTTTCAGGAAGACGTGATAACTTGGTGTCTCCTTCTAGTCGTTTAATGTTAGGCCAACCTTGTAATTCTGGAACTGGAGCCTGTTCACTGTTATTAAAGTTACAAAAACAACAAGATATTACTTTGTCTGCAAGCGTATAATTTTGAGAAAAGGCGTAAAGAAAATAATCTTATTGTACATAAACTTTTATAAGCTGAACGGATATTTTATTTTACAATAAAATACACATATTTTAGATGTGGTTTAATAAATCCAAAATAATAGGCGATGTACGAATACCAACGAGATTTAGCAATAAACTTAATATTTAATACATTTTTAAATAAAAATTGTAATATCTCCCTGACATCCTACCGTACCGATTGGAACTGATATTATTCACTTTACCAACTTTTTATATACTAGTTCTCAGTTTTATCGATTGTGAAAATATTGACTTCGTAATTCGCGATATAAATTAATTTATTTGAATGCATTTATTTCTTATAAATACCTTTTTTATATAAACTGTTCAATACAGTTACTTAAGTTTTCCACAGCGATCTTACTTTATTACTTTCATAATTGTTTATTATCAAAAGATTTTGACTTTTAAAACAGTTCATTAAAAATAAATTTCATATTAACTGAAACTATTCGTTTACTTGAAAGCATTAAGCCTATGATTGTATGAAATTGTTTGTGCGGTTTTTAAATCTGTGATCGAAATGATAAACTTAACTAGTTGTATAAACGAATGTAATAATAAATGTAAGGTAGATCAGGTTTAATTAATATAACAATAAACGATAATGATTATTTTAATAAAATGTGAACATTTCGGTGTAATATCTCCAAATATTTTGACAATTTTATCGCACTTCCTGTTTCCTTACAATAGAAGTGTTTTTTACTTTTAGCTTTTACAAATTAAACAGATGCTTCAATAATGATTGGATGGAATTTGCAATCATGTCTTATTCAAATTCATCAAGTTTTACAAATTTAAATATATCCTAAAAGCTTTACAAACTCAATCAAATTCTGCAATGATTTAAAACATAAATACAGTCAAAGTGAATAGACTCCGTCAAATAGGGTACAAGTGGAGATGAGGCTTCACAAAATGCTGCTGCTGGAGTACAAAGCTAATGTAAGAATATCTTCAATGGCCTAACTGCTAGCACAAATTTTGAAAATTCTATTTATTAGTGCAAATTAATATTCGACTTTGCTTAACAATATTATCATTGATCAAATTATTTATTCACTTGTGCTTCTGAAGTACGAGTTTGAGTTTCTCGTAATTTGCACCAGAGAAGGTTTCCAGCTAAAAAAAATTAAAAACATTTTTACTTTATCTTTGTCATTAATTCATCATAGATACATTTAAAACCAAAGCAATACATACCACTTTACCACCCTTGATAAATATAAAGGTAGGCATACTGTTAATGTCATATTCTGCAGCAAGCTCTGGGAATTCATCTACATCTACTTTTAAAAATATAACATCTTTCATTTCCTACGAAAAAAAGAAAAATTTGATAAAAGAGTTTTTCACAACATTCATTATTTTCATTGTTAATCAAAATAAATCTAACCTCAGACAGTTCCTGAAGTTTAGGTGCAATTACTTTACAGGGACCACACCAAGTAGCAAAGAAATCGACTACAACTAAACTACTTCCAGCCTTCTCAAGAGTACTCTTGAACTCGTCCTGTGAATGAATTAAAAAGTATCAAGTATACATTTTATTTTATATATGTAAATGCATACTGTGCTCATGCTTATTCACTGAATTATACTACATAGAATACACATTATTGATAATCAAGAATACGTTTGTGATAATTCAGCGAGATAAGATATACAATGAATGTTGGTCATGTACTGAGAGATTGAGATTAATATACAAACCATAACTTAGCAAATACAACAATAAAAAAATGAGTTTAGTTTTGTATTGAATAATTACAAATTCAGATTAATAATTATTAATAACTAAGGCTATGCCTTAGATTAATAATTATGACTTCTAAATTATAAAATTAAAAATTTCGTCCATTAATAATATTAATGTAATATCTGACTCTTGATAAAAGTTATGTTAGACCGTGGCAAATTATACAGAGGAATTTGAATTGTTGATGGTTGACATAATACTATACAACGTCGCATTCAAAAGCGATCGTCATACATACGTAAGTGCTCAGGAACGCATACACCGACACATCGCGGCGCTGCGAGACTGCCACAATTTACTACTCAATTTATAATTACACGTTAGTGTTTCAATACGACAAGAAAGTTTGATAATTAATAATATGTCAACTATCACAGTAATTTCAATGATTTTTTAATTCACTGTAGAAATTAATATTTTGAATAACTTTTTTCCTTGTGTACAATTCAACTCGGTCTTAAATTCCAATATATTTACAAAAAAATTGTTCCATATCACACAGCGAATTTTACCCACGGTATAATATATTGATAGTAGCGTGCGCAGTATTATTGGTAATCGGCCGCCTTGCGGCAGTCGAATAAAGGATTTGATCCAAAGTTAATTCTAATTTTTTGTTCACAGTTCATCTATATTAATTAGATTTGCATTAGCACTTTCAGTCTGGTTACTGTACAGTTTAAATATTGAGCAGTTTTTACGTGCTTGATGCATGTAAAAAGTGATATTCTCTGGCGTCTCGCGTCCCGGTTTCTAGCAACACTACGCAAGACGAAAACACACAGCAGCATGGTAAATGAACCTATCCGAAATTAAACGACATCCAGTACACGTCGAAGTGAAACCACTGAAACTATTTCCATGAGCATCTCTGAAACTACGGCCGAGCGGTGATTATATGTATAGAGAAGATAATTGTTCGAAATGTTAATTTTTACAGCATAAGACGAACCAGACAACGATCAATTCACTCAAGGTCAACCGGTTTCACAAAATGTGTGATATAATCGAACGAACCACGTTGCGAGCCGATACTTGTGTTCCGTTTATTTCATGTGCCACGTTCATTAAAGCAGATGTTTTCAACATGTAGGAAACAAGTACAATTAATCCTTGGTGTAATGTTTTTATTGTCATGAAGAATGACATGGTGGAAGGATAATAATATTACTTACGTTAGTCTTAATCTCGACAACCATTTTTATTCGTTGTAGGAAATAGGTTTGTGTCGGTACTAGCACAAAGTAGCGTCGAATCGAACGTTCGGACGACTCGTGAACGTCTGCGTGTTGTGGCCACTGTGTGTGAATCTCATATAATAGTTCTGTTTCTCCCTCTACCGACCATTCCGCACGTCACGTCTTCCCTTTTCCTCGTGAATCGTTCCTTCTTTCTCCAACGTGTTTAAATTCTTAGAACAGTACATACCGTGATTGTACGCATGACATGATGGAGCCGAAGCCGAGGCGGCTTGCGCACCGGTTGCGTTTTACTCATAATAGCACTTCGGGAATTCTACGATGATCCATGAGCACCTACGAATTCTTGGATCATACTGTAATTCCTAATAATTTATTTTGCTAAGTAGGTAGGACCAACATGTTTCCAATTTCCTAATAGAAACCATATTGTGCCGATATGTATTGCTGCCTTGGAATCGTACTATGCATTTTGAATTCAATATTCTTTTTATCTGCTTTAAACCGTACGTCGAAGTATTAATAACGTTATGAATTTTATTGTCCGTTGATTTATTGGTATATACATTAACACACCTAAAATATGTTAAGAATAATCGTTTGTCACGATGCAGGTTATGAATCCCGGAAAGTTCATGGTCCCGTCCAAAAACGGAAGTACAGGCATAATAAATAAATAAAATATATACATACGTAGAAGAATGTATGCAAGTAAGTCCATCGAAGTTTGGAAACTTGAATATTTTGTCGAATTGTTTCGGTGTTACGATCAATAGTTAAAGGGTTCTATCATAATTCTTTGGAAATACTGTTGAGAGTATGTAGCCTTGACATAAAAATGATATGGCTAGCATGCTAGCATGCATTCTGCTAAGTTTAAGAGAACTCGATCAATATCACACTAGGACACTTTTTGTTCGCTAGTTGCAGCAAAAGAATTGTAGAAATGGTGAGTTCGATGATAAAATGACATGAAATTTACTTAAAACACTAATCTAGGCGATTTCATTTATAAAATAATGATGTCATAGTTTATGACGTTTCTGAGTCAACTACTTCCTCCCGATATCCTGTTGTAAATATTTCGACATGGCTTTCATAATGTGTAGCAACTGCTCCTCTGTTTATGGAATTAAAGCGGAAACCGCACTTTGCGATAAATGTGTTCCGTATCGTTGAGAAGTAAGTCTATAGTAGATTAGAAGAATAATCGAATACAAATTGTTTCCTTAATATCATACATACATCATCAGTTTGAATTTGCCTTTTATAGGAAAAACTCTAACAATTGTGTGTACATACATATAAAAACTGTTCGTGTACAACTTATAGTATCGTTAGGTAATGATTCGTAATATCAATTAAAGCTTTTTTTATGACATGTTAGTACATATATAACATATATGACAACTGTACTTATTATTAGAAGTGGTGACATGTATGTTATAGTGTGGGTATACTAACATTGAAGTTGGTTTATTCATTTACATTCGAGTACAATTGACTAGTATGAATTAGTGTCCCACTTGCCCTACTACATTATCAGTAACTATAGCTAGCACAGAATATAGTGAATATGTACTTTAATGTAATAAGATTTACATAGGTTGCGAGTTAAGATAGAGATCAGTGATCGATCGCTAATTTCTATTTGCATGATTACAATGGAAACTAACTTTCTATGCTGCAGTTTGATGTAGTTCATTAGCTGACCGTAGAGGACGCAAGGAAACAATTGATATTTAGCAATGTCGGTATTACAGATCGCGCGACAGGAAGTTGATTAAGACGATTTCTCCCAGAAATTTAAAAGATTAAAACGCAAAAATTTATAAACGAATAATTTCTTCAAAGCACAACAAAGTACATTGTTGAGAGGTTAGCATGGGATCAGGATCAGGAAAAATTATATAAATGTTTTGATACTCAACGTATTTTTCCAAGATTATTTTTTCCAAGATTTCAGAGTCATCGACTTTTTTCAAATGCTACTGTAAATTTTCGTTATCGTCGCATAATTACTAAGGTCAAGATGGATATAATATCTATAATGTCACGACCTTCAAGTGACTTAGATTACGTAAAATAAATATAAAAGCTGCCGAGGACCTCCTGAAGAAAGATTATCTATAATAATTTTACAATTTGCAAGGAACACATTTTTCATTTAGATTGCAAATGATAATCATTGTCCTGCATTGATAATCATCCGTTTTCAATTTCTTTTGAAGCATTGTTCTACAACGTTGAACTCTGAGCTTATGAACGAATGGCAATGCATGAAAAGCGACGAGCCCTCTCGATGGGAGGAAACTCGAGGCTGTCGAAAGTTGGTGCCACCAATACTTCGACCGGAATAATTAATTCAGCAAATGAACGATGCTCCGGGTTTATCGGGTCATCGATAGATGAAGAATCGCGTCGGATGAATGACGGTTCGTCGTTAAAACGGCTGCAGTAGTAATTCAGTGCAACATCGGGTGGTATTGAGAGGAGAGACATGCCACCAGTCGGGACTCTTATCCTTCTGGCGATTGTTCTTGCACCAGGTATAGTGCAATAGACCAAACGACGAACTAATATTTCAATCCTTAGGACAACCCTTACTATACAAATAATATCAATGGTATTTTGAAAAAACAGTCCTTTTAAACTAAACGTGAGTGATAAGATCATTTGAAAAATTAATGAAATTATCAACGAGTTAAAAATCGGTAGTACTAAAATCAAAGATTCTGACCATCGTTAGGTCCTAACCACCGATTATAAAACAAGATCTTAGTAATCTTATCATTCGATGGTTACATAGTTGTTCATTAGAAAGAGAACGTCTTTGAAATGCTTTTAATTGAAAAAAACATTGCTGTGATTTCAGTGTACGCACGTCCGCAGAACACGCTGTTAAACGATGTCGAGAATGTCGTTAAGACCGTGTTCAAGACTGTATGGGAACCGGCTACATTCAATTTGTATAGTAGGTATGCAAACGTTGTTAACTACAAGACATTTAATTACGAGAGATCAGGATGTTATGTGGTGAAATCGGATGCGGGACTTAAATGATCTCCGGGACAATGATTTTGTAGAAATCGAATGATACAATATTTGATTTTCTATTATCCGTTATTTTTACTTTCTTTTCTAGAATTCACTATTTGGAACATGTTTCGATCGAACAGAATACTAGTTGGAATTTCCGTGATCAAAACAATTATACTGAGTTCGATGAAAGTGTAACAGTCCGAGGTAGCATGTTCGCAACACCGAAGAAAATTCGCGTCCCTCTTTGGTAACGAGTCGCGAATTTTTCACTGGTACGGAGAGACTTTATCGTTCGCGGTCGTAAACGATGCAACAATTTTTCAACGATACGTCTATCAGCAGCGAATTCTATTCTCAGCGCTGACGCTCGACTGGCTATCGTCGACGCTTGAATATCTACGGGCGCGCCTACTTTTTCTTTTTCGTTTTGCTCGATAATCTCTTCACCGATCGTGCCGATCAGAACCGGTGGAGAAATGAGACGCCACATTGTTTGCAAGCTTCATTTTACAGATTAGGCAAATGCTCGAATATCATGAACTCTGGCAGTAGAGAGACGCTTTCACGTGTTTACAATTCTACTTCGTCTACTCTTAACATGTCCTTTTCTTAATAGGGAAAATCCATTCGGCGAAGAACAATTGTTCTTAAACAACACAGAGGTTCTTTATGCATCTCATTTCAACGAAAGTCGCCCGACGAAGTTCATTATCCACGGCTACAGCGACACTGGAAATGAGGCCTGGGTTCGAGGTTTGATAGACGGTACGCAAACATCTCTCACATAAATGGTAGGGGTAGAAAGTATCTTGCAAGAGTTTCCTCTGAATCATCTCTCAATATTTCTATAAAATGATGATCTTCCTCCCGAATATGCTTGTCATCCTTCTAGGACAGTCATCACAAACGCATTCAGTCGGGGAGTCATAGAAATTTTATAATAATCTTTATAATTCGTTTTGGTAAACACGAAATCGACCACGTCAGGTTCAAGGGTCAAGCCGATAATTTAATTGAACATTCGACAATTTCTTACCGCGATATAGTAATGTCTTCTTGCAGTGGTAAAGCTTGCATCGCTATGTTCTTTTAATTACAGCCTATTTGCTTCACGAAAACGTGAACGTAATTGTCGTCAGTTGGAGTGTTCTTGCCAGTGCTATCTACCCATTGGCTGCGAACAACACCTGTCGAGTAGGCGAATTTCTAGGCAATTTTCTCGAGTTCTTAAACCGCGAGTCAAACCTAGAGTATAAAGATGTTCACATTACGGGACATAGTTTGGGTTCACACGTCGCTGGATGCGCTGGCGCTTACTTGAGTGGACGAATTGGCAGAATAACAGGTCTGTTTCAATAAAAACGATCTTGTCTTAACTTGACCGAATTGCAAATCCTTATCGAAGGTTCCACAAGTTAATGCATTTTACCGTTTTCAACCTGTTGAAACTATTAACCCTCGGAATGCGTTTGAATCATTTGTCTTAAAATGTTGATGGACTATTGAGTATTCGTTGTCAGATAAAGTGTCAATATTGCGGATGTATATGTAGAAGTTACACAAAATCTTTGAAAAGCTGAATTAAAAAGGATCTAGTTATGGCAATCCGAGATTTAATACAGAAAGTAGTACTTTACTTGTTTCCAAACTTCCGATGCTTGATTGCAAAAGTATGAGCAAGCATTCTAGTCAAACCTAGACTGCGGATTTTAAATTCACTTACGTCAAAACTGAATATTCCAATTGTTGAATGAAGAAATATATGTTCAATGAATTTTTGTTTCGCTATTGTATTATAAAATATTTCTTCCGCATGAAGATTCGCGATCTAGTATAACAGATGATATAAGACGAATGCACTATGTATAAAAAATAATTACTTAACGCGACGATATCGTGCGATAGGCCTAGATCCGGCGAGTCCCCTGTTCGAGACGATTTCTGGAATTGTTGACCCGAAATTCAGATTAGATCCGACTGATGCGCAGTTCGTTGACGTGATTCACACCAGCGGATCTGCGTTCGGATTCTTGTCTCCGCTCGGTCATGCTGACTTCTATCCGAATAACGGAAAGTTTCCACAACCTGGATGCTCGTTCGTGCCGACCACAAGTAACATCTTCAATTTCAATGTTTTCTAGGCGATATTTTTGGCGGTTGCAAGACGAAACGACGTAAAACAGATTTTCGATAAGTTTGCTTAGATCTTGAAGACTGATGTTGTGTTCCTGAAAAAAAGAATAATTAATACCAGAGAACCTAAAACCTCGATGTTAAAATAAACTGAAACTGGTTGTGAATCTTACTGAACTAATGGATACATATTTTCAAAAATATTCTAACCGAGAAAAACAATGTATTTTTAATATGCAAGAATGAATTACGGCTTTTAGTCTTGCCTCCGTTGGGTTAATGATCGAAACAGTAGAAACGAATTAACACGTTGACGACGGCTTGACCTACCGGTGGGTCATACGTGTCAGACCCGTGGGCTGCGTACATTTGTTTATTTTGCTTGAAAAATAGGTTTATATTATGTTATCTGAACATTATAAACAGATATTCAATAGTAAAAATTATATTCATAGAAATTCAATATTATAAACTTAACATAAGTATTTAATTTTTGTAAATTTCGAATTTGAAAATCGTGAATATCGACGCCGGCGTCAACGTATTAAAGAATTTATTACTGCACGTAAAGTAAAATTGCAGTAAATAGAAAAGAATAGTTGGCAATATGTTTACATATATAATTACTATGTCTTTCAATGAAACTTACGTGAATGATTTGCCAGCTTATTGCAGTCACTCAAGAGCGCATCAGTTCATGACAGAGAGCATAGGGAGCAATTCCGGTTTCAAAGCGAGAATCTGTGAAAGTTGGGAGAAATATAAGGATGGACGCTGTGATTACAATCCGGTTGGGCTGATGGGCGAAGATGCATCCACATCGTGAGCAATTGTTTTCCTCATATATGTATAATACTTCATTTCGTTCTTCGTGGAGTTTGAATCATGTTTTAATTACCGTTCGAACAGATTGCGAGGAAAGTTTTATTTGACAACGAACGATTCACCCCCGTTTGCGATAGCGTGAAGAATCATAACATCGAAGGTGGAGCTTGGAAACAATGGCGGAGAACGTGTTTCCATGATGTAAAACGATCCGTACTAGTCATTTACGAGTTACTTTTATTTATGCAGCGCGAGCAGTTACATTTGAAACAGCATCCCCTGAACGAGATGCCCGTAGAAAGTACAAATTATATTAATTAATATAGTATGATTAGACAATACTTATTTCCTCGTCTTTGTACCATTGTAAGTGAGAAGAATAAATGCTTTGTCGGTTACATCGAGAATCCTGATTTTCATTTTGTGTTTCGAAGATGTAGAGGTTTCTTGAGACAAAACAATAGCAACGACAGCTAGATTGATAACATAATAGGATGGTTCACCGAACGAGACACTCAATTTTGTGAAAACGAAAACGAGATGCTCGGTTATGCTCTAGAGAAAACACTAGAATAATACAATATTCGGATAATGGTAGCTGAATCATATTTTATTGAGACGCTGCACGTATATTTTATGAAATGCATACGGTAATATTTTATCATGATCATGATTAAGAAATAAGGGAATGCATTATTGAGTCTTGATTCAGTATCCATGAAAAATATCAGTGTCAGACAGAGCCAAATGTTGTTTAGACACTGTTCTTTACGAGAATTATTTCATTCGATTTTAATGCAAGTATTTTGAGATTAACAAGATGAACTTGGTGAACGTGTGTCTGCTTATGTTGCCGCAATTAATCTGCGTCCTGTGTGCAGATGAACAGGAGATTATACGCGATTATTTTACATTCAGGAAAGTGAAGAGGGTCGTGGGATTCTCATGTGGGACCCTGGAAGGTGTGCAGATTCTTTTAAATATTTTCAAGCTTTTAGTAACCCTGTAATTGTGAATTATACGCGTCATGTGCAAATAGATTCTACCAAATGTTTTCACCATTTTTATATCGTATTATACAGATGACATTAAACTCGCGAGAACGTTCAATGACATGTACATTACGTACACTTCGCTGATGGGATTCAAAACTACTAAGCGCATGGACATCAAGAAACTTTTAAAAGCCGAGTATCATCGGTTGGGTGTCTTTTTAGATACTCGATGCGATAGTAAGCGTTACACCAAAATTTTCCTCGATGTGAGTGTCTTATTGTGTCCATATTTTCTCAAAAAGTAAATCTTTTCAATGTACACGGAGAATACACAAAATCTTCACACGATCAGGCAACAAAATATTCCATGTACGACGAGATGCATAGATGGTTGATCTTCGGATCTAATTTGACTCACAGTCTGGATATATTAAACGATAAAGCGTTTAGTATTTTCACGGACATAGTGATCGTTATACCATCAATGAAGGGTTATGTTTTGTACGACGTATACAATCCGTGCAAAGATCGCGGAGGATCCATGAACGTGACAAACTTCGGCACGTGGAACAAGAAAAAGGGTCTCAACGTTACCTTAACCCAATCGAAGTTTCACAGAAGGTCGAACTTGCATGGAATGAGACTGAAAGTCGGTGTTGTAGTAAGTTTGTCTAAATCGTCGCGTAAAGTGTTCAGGAACTTAATAAAAATTAACTCTTTGATTGCTACAACTTCTTATATATTATTAATGATTAATAATATATCATATAAATAAATCTTACAGATAAACTACGTACCGGAGAATCAATCATTGCACGAGATGATGATGGAGTACAGCATGAAAGCAAAATACGGCCGATCGAAGTACCTATATGTAATCCTGTGGCACCTGTCGAACCTTTTCAATTTTACGTAAATATGAAAAGCCAGTGTAAAAAGTCTGAATCTTTAATTACAGGAAATCAAGTGACTTTTAATCTGTAATGATATTCTCTCGTGTGTAATAAAATTAAAATAGATTTATGTGTTTTCCAGCATGGACGTCATCCGAATAAATCCGCAGCGTAGATTTGACCATTCCGGTCCCGTTTTCGAAGCTTTCAAGAAGAAGACCATTGATTTATCGGCAAGCCCAGTCGCGATGAAAGTCGACAGATTAAACAATGGCGATATAATTGGACCAGTGTGGCCAATTCGGTATGCTATTGTTGGTACTTTTCTTCTCTTGCTAACCATTACGAATTAAATTCAGCGATGAAGTGAATCAACTCTCGACTTCTTTTTAAACATTATTTGCCACAGATCGTGCTTCATGTTTCGCACGATTTCCTCGACGAAAATCAAACCGGCTCAGTTTCTAAAACCTCTGTCCGTCAAAGTATGGTATGGGGTCTTAACGATGATAGTAATCGTGATGTCGATTTTAATCATTTTTATAAGACTGGAAGGTGTTCGCGAGCCCGCTGACAATTATGGACTCTCGGTTTTGCTGACAATAGGCGCTCTGTCGCAGCAAGGTAGAGAATTCTTCTAACACAAAGCCATCGATGATAACAATAAAATATAATTTCTCCCTCACAGGCTCGGCATTCGTACCGACACGTTGCGCAGCTCGCATCGCCTTCTTGCAGATTTTAATCTTCAGTACGATTATTTTGAACTATTATTCGGCGAGCGTCGTGTCGAATCGGTTGAAAAACAAAGGCGAGAAAATGAACGATTCGTTAATCAGTTTAGCCAAAAGCGGCATGAGACTGGCAGTCGAACCGACGCCTTACGTTCGCTCTTTTCTTCAGGTAGGGAATTGAAATTTGATAGCCCAAAAAAAAGAAATGACACGCTAATTTTTGGTAGCTGCATAATTTAATATTGTTTTGCGAGTGAAATAATTGCGTTTGTAACAGCAAAAATCCGTTCTTAGATATTGCCTACACTTGTAGAATCAAGTTCTGTTTAAAAACCGTATTATCGAAAACCGCACCTTAGACATGCCTGATACTCTGTGTAAATCTTACAGTTATGTTTGATTAACACGGTAAGTGTTTGCATTTCGATAATTTGTGTTTTTCTTTTTAAATATCTTATCGTTAAATAAAATAAATCGTTGCATCGTATTTACTTATTTGGAAGATTAAGGGTTTAACGACCAAATTTAAATTTACATCAACGGATTGTTAAACAAACCTGAGACTGTTTTCATTTTGTTTCAATTTTGCTTATCATTTTGTCTAGTAATTAATATCACACGTTTGAATTTGTATTAATTTTTCTGATTATCTGTTGCACTGCGAATTTATTTGCACAACAGGTGCAAGATAAAGACGTTCGATACTTCTATCAGAATTGTTGGATGAAGATACCCGAATACGACAGGTATTTGCCACTGGAACAAGGACTCGATCAGGTGGCGAAGGGAACTTTGGCTTACCACACAATGGTTGATTCCGCTTATCCTTATATCGAGCACACGTTCAATGATCGAAGCATCTGCGAGCTGACGGAGGTTCATCTGCTAAAGACTAGTTTGGCCTTTTACGCGAGACATAGGAGTCCTTTCACTAAATTGCTGAAAACGGGGTATGAAAATTGATAATAAAATTGCAGATTTCTACTCATTAAAACATTTAAATTAACAACGTCTAGTAGCATTTTTCTTTATAATGAGCAATCTTTTAAATAACGAAGAAAACCTTTCTCTCACTCTGATTCTTAAAATGACAACTGCAAAGAAACATTTTTGGGATATTATTCAATCTCAGATCAAAATGTGAATCTCCATGTAAAATAATTTTACTAAAGTCTCTTGGATTTTTCGCCACCAAAATCATTTGTCCAATAACGGTCAAACTCTTGCTACTTGATAAAATTCTGTAAAACAGTTTGTATTTTTATAAAGTACTCACTTTAAAGTAATGACTTCGTATGAAGGAATTATTAAAAAATTCATAGGTGTACTATACGAAACACCAACGTCATCTGAAATGGAAACATTATTTTGTGCAGATTAACGAAAATCAGGAACGTCGGGATTCAGAAGCGCGAAATAATAAGATGGTCAGCAAGACAACCATTCTGCCCGAGTAACCTGCTTATCGCCGAACCGCTATCGATCCATGAAGCAGCGCCGGTTTTTGTATTTTTATGTATCGCCGTCGGATTTGCCATTATTATTTGCGTGATAGAGAATTTGATTTACTACCTAGCACAATCAAGGTAATTAAAAATCAGAAAATAAGAAGTTCGTGAGAAAACAACAGAATTCATGATCATGACTCCAATTTCAAGTTTCGTGAATTGTTATTTTTCTTTTAAAGTGAAAAAAAAGTGAGAAGGCGCCGTGACATATCGTAGCTTACTTATCAATATATTAATTAAGGATACATAATTTTCCAGTTTACTGACCGCCGTGGCAGAGGGAAGAAATCTAGTAGACATGAATTTAAATATACCTTCCCTACGAGATATCAATCTGCAAACATTGAGCAGTTTCAACATATTCCTCGAATCGACGAATCCAGAGACGTCCTAAATCGGAGCTGTAGGGAATTGCAAACTAGAATTAACAATTTCATCATAGTGAACTGCAAACATAACTTCACTTCATATTAGAGATGATTGGATTGGTTTTGAAACAAAATAAATCTGAACGAAATTCTACTGAAGAATGTACGTTCTTTATAATATCCAGTTTTAAGTTGTAATTGCGTGCACGTTCAACGATATTGAGCTATTCTATGAATAAACAACTTGGCACGTTACCATCGATTACTCTGGTGTCGCGTTTGCTAGTCAAGACCACTGAAACATTAATTCCATTGCCATATCATGTCGTGACTCACGCAACTCTTCAAATTACAGAATTGACAGGCCGTCTGTTCTATTGGCATACGGGATGACGTCATGGTGCATTCGATGCATGAACTAAACAAACTCCAATAAATTCATGTAACTCATGTCTCGAAGACGTCGCGGAGGGCCACCAAAGTGCTACAAAAATATTTATCACCGTGCGAGAAATTTTAAGACGGATTTATGTCGTGAGAAATTATTATTTCCGCCATGTTAGTTATATTTTTCTCTCTCTTGCAATTTGCTTTATTATCCACTGCACAAGATCATGTGTTCATCCGTGACTATTTCGTGCACAAGAGGGTTCGGAATGTCGTAGGATTCTCTTGCGGTAACACAGTGGGTGGGTATAGTTCTTCAAAACGTAGTGTCTAAAACTTCGTATTTATTGTTTTGATAGAAAATTGTGCAAAGTTCCTGCAATTTATTCTTAAAAGAGAATAGAGTTGTAGGAAAATTTTGGACACATTTCTACAAAAGGGTTGGATTTTTGTCAAGTCCTTTAATTGCAGCACCAGTTCGTGTTAAAGAGAGTAATGTAGTGTTCACGGCTTCTAAATAACATTCATAAATTTTCCTTCGACCTAATCTTCTAGAAGAAAAGATTTCTATGAATTTAGCACAGTTAAGGTTTATCTAATTCTGTGTTACTCGAATTAGGTGACTTTGAGCTTTTGAAAACGCTAAGTACTACGGGTATATTTACAATAATAAGGGAGCCCACCATAAAAATCGACATCCGCAGGTTCTTAAAAAGCGAAACATGGACGCTCGGTGTCATCGTTGATCTACGTTGCCTGAACGACACTGCGGTTCGAATTTTTGCCGAAGTATGTTTAACAGTAACTGCCTCCGTAAGCAGTTACTTACTAAACGCCGAGTCGTTTATAATCACTAAACTGCAGACTTTCGTATATATATACATTTTTGTTTATTTTTTAATTTAATAAAACCTTTGAAAAAACTGTCGTTAAGTGTTTAATAATGTACAATGCACGAATCCCTGCAGTTTGATAATAGTGAATAATAAAATTGAGTTTCGTTGACTTTTCGAAATATAGAGCTCGAAATACAGAATGTATGACTATTCGTACAACTGGTTGGTCCTGGGATCGAATTATAGTAACAGTGTTCCACTTTTGAATGACACCACTTACAACATGGTGACCGATCTGGTTCTCGCCATATCGAATAAAAGTGGCTACGATCTGTACGATGTTTTCAATCATTGCAAATATCGTGGCGGTTTGTTGAACGTCACCAAACTTGGTACTTGGCATCCCGACGAAGGGTTAAATATCATTTTAACGCAGCCTTTAATTAACAGGAGAGCCAATATGCACGGAATGAGACTGAAAATATCTGGTGTGGTGAGTGCTATGGAAGTTACCACTGTAATTGCACGATCAGTTATTTTTCTGTTCCCGAAACTTCGCCGTACTATATTTTTGCAAGGGTACAGAGATTTTTAACCGGTTAATTGAAGTTTCATGCAATGCACTAGTGGATTTTAATTAATTTGTAACTTAGAATTTTTGAGCTGAACAGTTACGTTTGATTCAGATACAATATCGACCGAAAGATATGCGTCTCGAGGACTATATGCAGGATGTCAATACGAGGTCCTTGGATAGCATGCATAAATTTGTGCATGCCATGATATTGCATACAGGCGATCTTTTCAACTTTAGGTAACGAGAGCGAAGTCGATGGTCCCATGTTAAATTGGTCGAAAATTATGTACCAACTCTGCATAAACTCAATCACATGAATCATGAGTGTATCTACTATCATTTGTTGCATTAAAAGTCTGATCTCATTGACTGTAAGAACAATTGAATATGTTCGACATATTAAATCTCTCTTGCTTTTCAGCGTGCATGCTTCCGAAATAATTTACTGGGACAGACACAGCGTGCACGGTTTGATCTTTGAATTTCTGCAATCTAATTATATCGACTTCGCTAGTAATCCAAGGATCATGGTGTCTGAGCGTTTGGATTATGCTTCTCTAATTGGTGCCGCATGGCCGATACGGTGAGAAAAATTAGTAAACTACACTAGACTAGTAAACTACACTAATTAGTAAACTTATTAGGCCATGTTTCATGTTGTTGTCGACGTCAACCAACAAAATCAAACTAGAGATTTTCTTGAAGCCGTTCGCGAGGCAGACATGGTACACGTTTGCAGGGTTTGGGTTGTTCTCGATCTTCGTATTAAAGATGATAATGAATTGCGAAGGGATCGGAAAGAGAGAGAAATATTCCGGAGCGCTCGTGTTATCAGTAGGGATAATATCGCAACAAGGTAGCAAGAAACATCCTGCGAAACTATACCGGGTCTCAAACGAGTGATTCAATATCTATATTTCGTTTCTAACAGGTGCGAATTTGACTACGAAACGCGTGGCTAGCCGCATCGCATTGTTTCAGATTACTATACAGAGCTGGATAATGTACAATTACTATTCTGGTAGTATTGTCTCGGCTCGGTTAAGCGAACCTCTCGACATGATGGAGGATTCAGTAACTGTCTTAGCTGACAGCAACTTGAAAATCGCTGCGGAGGCAGTGCCTTACTTAAATTACTTTTTGTATGTAAGTATTCCTCGCTTACCTGCCATCATTTGTAGGAGAACATCGTCCAACTCCTCTTATCAGCTTTTACAATTGGTCGAATAACTGATTAATTTCATATTGTCTGGATCCGTCCAAATCTTGATTAAACGTTTCTTTGCGTATTTGTGAAACCTTGAAAATTGCAAATAATTCATTTAATAGCAACTTAAAAGTGGAAAACACGTTTACTTACCGAAAATTATCGGTAGTCTGAAGATTTCGCAGAAATTGCGTTTGACTTTGTCTAAAAAATTGTACAATGATCAATTGAAGATTGTATATAACGACATAGTAATATATGTCGTAGCAATATCCGAATTTCATTGTCTCAAGTTTTCATAATTTTCATTATTTCGAATTTTCGTATTAATAATTTTACCTCTTTACGAACATTACATTTACAAAGAAGGCACTGCGGAGGAAATTTAATGAACTACTACTATTACCGTGTTATTGCATTGTTCCAATCGGTAGAAACTAAACTGGGAGTCCGATTACTTTCGGAAGAAACGCTGGGATCCCCTGCCAGAGTCGAAAAGATATTTGCCGATAGAAGAGGGCATTAAGCAAGTCAGCGAAGGTGTTCTAGCGTATCACACGGATCCTAACACCGCATACCCGTACGTCGAAAGGATGTTCGATTCGAATCAAATCTGCGCGTTGACAGAGATACATTTGTTTAAACAATCCGTGATGGGAATGTACGCGAGTCATAACGGGCAGTTTGTGGAAATGGCAAAAATAGGGTGAGCAAGTGTACCTCTTTCAATCAGAAACACTGTTTAATACACTGTTCTTTGTTTGCCAAAGATTGACAAAAATGTTCAACACCGGACTCCGCGATCGTCAAATTAAACACTGGTCGTCGAGAAAACCTCAATGTCAGTCAGATACCTTGTCGACAAGAAGTATCACGATCTATGAAACTGCTCCGGCACTGATCTTGCTGGCGTTTGGTAGTTTCGTGGCTGGTATATTTTGCTTAGGGGAAAATATTGCTTATAAACGTGCGATGAAGTGAGTACAGTTTGGTCTTAATTGATCTGGAAGAAAACCAGGCTAGAAAAGTTTTATAATTGCGATCCGTAATATTAGTTTGCTCCAATAGTAACTGTTATTAAGTTATTAAGATTAAATACAAGCGTATAACGTCGATATGATAATCTCACAATTGTTTACAGAGCGAAATCTGGGAACCGAAAGGAGATGATCAGTGCAAGAGGAAGCATCATCACTAGTGGAAACAGCAGGGATAACTTATTGGATTTGCAACCCTAAACTTGTTACCGTAACACACTAAAGCGTTTGCGGCAGTTTGACTAGTTGAAGATTTTAGTTACCTAGCTTGAGATGTTCTTTGAACAATAAAAAATGCATTTATTTAATACACACAGGAATCTTCTACTTCACCACTGACAAGTCTTCATCGTTTCATTCGCAGTTCGTTTACGTTATCGGATTTCCACGGTACGAAAGAATCGCTTTTCTTCCGTGGAAAACCGTCATGTCAGAATTGACATGATTTCTCATCTAAAATAGAAGAGCGAAACCACTTTACGTGTATGAAGCTGCAGCACGAATGCTTTGCATACAGTTGTTTGATCCACAGGCTGCGACGAAGAACGAGGATTGCAAGTGGGAATGTTCTACTTTCGAATGTTCTTCGGACTGCAATTAATTATTGCCTCTTGTGCCGGTAATGCTAATTTAATTCGGGACTACTTCGTTTTTAAGCAGATTAACAGAGTTGCCGGATTCTCTTGCGGGGATCCCGAAGGTAAGTTTCATTTATCGGTATTTCGAAAATTCAAAAGCATTTACCGTCTTTAGGGTAGTTATAATTACTAATAACCGTTAACGATCTATTTATATATTTTAAGATAATATGAACCACTTTTACGAAGAGTCTGGTGTTTTTATTTTTATTTTATTTTGATATAGATGATTTCAAAACAGCCAAAGTATTAAGTGATGCTGGGATCACAGTCTCGTTGATACGATTTGGAACAAACATCGATTTATTGCGTTTTCTTTGGACGGAATACGGAAAATTAGGTGTTTTTCTAGATTTAGAATGTTCGGATAAAGACGACCATATTTCAAACATATATGACGAAGTAACTGAAATAAACTTGTGCGCTTTTCTTTATTAACCATACCAATAAATAGTCCATTTTTTCTGGAAGACTAATCACTTATTTTTATTAAATTCTTGAAGAAACAATATTAAATAATATAATTGAACTTGAATGTGGTAATTGGAGGGTGAAACAAATATTTTGAGCATACAGAAATGCTTGCTTATTGTTATAAATATAGAGAACAGATGATTCTTGTCGTTATACAGGGTGGGGCAAATAAAGTGTTACAGTGCAATATCTCCATTATCATTAATGATACGCGAAAATGCTTCAGAAACAAATTGTTGGGTTCGGAGGGGGACGTATTTTGGTGGAAATGTTTTTTTTGTCAAGGTCATATTTTTTGAGATTTCAAGGTCATCGATGGTTTTTTAAATGGAACTATATATTTCTTTTTCGATGACATTATTGCCGATTTTAAGACGAATCCAGCGAACATGCAAGGGCGCGTCTTCCAATAATTGAGGGAGCACATTTTGCAAAAAGTTGGCATAAACTTGCCCAGTCAAGCGACCTTCAAAAAAGTGTGGGCCAATGACGTGATCTCCGACAATGCCGCACCAACAATTAACGGACCACGGATGTTGAAGTGGCACAGTTTCCATCCATCGAGGATGGAACAAACATCATTTCGGGCATGTTTTGTAAACAAAACCACACCAAGGCTATGGTGACCTCTTCCAAGGCTATGGAACCTGTGAAAGTGATTTTTGCTATACTCTTCGGTTTTTTAACGATTTACATACTTTGCGCGACTAGAATGACCTTGAATTATAGGTCGCTGGATTCGTCTTAAAATCGGCAATAATGTCATCGAAAAAGAAATATATAGTTCCATTTAAAAAACCATCGATGACCTTGAAATCTCAAAAAATATGACCTTGACAAAAAAAATATTTCCACCAAAATACGTCCCCCTCCGAACCAAACAATTTGTTTCTGAAGCATTTTCGCGTATCATTAATGATAATGGAGATATTGCACTGTAACACTTTATTTGCCCCACCCTATATAATAAGATCGAACGTAAACTCCTGACAATTAAATATAGTGACATATATGATAAGTGACTTCTCTATTGGCAAAATTTCGAAGTTCTATCCAGAGTTCATACAGCGCCAATTAATGAATGGTGAAACGCTTAAACTACTAGTCAAATATGTAGTAGCATCACTTATGATCATAACTGAAAGTCTATTTTGCCACTTATTAATTGGCGCTGTACGGAAGTCGTAAACAGATGCTTCATTCTGTGACAAATTTCACTGCTGTCATATAAAAGATAATATACGAAATAATATGTTACTACTTTCATGAAGAGATTTCGTTAACTTTTGAATCCTTAAATAAAAGCTGAGATGAAAAAAGCTTAATAGTTTTATATGTATAAACATTTTTCGGAGGACAAATTTGAAATTAATCGTAATTATGATAATTTTAAATATAGGATCGGTGCCCGGGGTCATTATGAACACTTCGAGACTAATAACATTAACTTTGAGTAATTAATTCATGAGTTCTTAAGTAGTGAGTAATTAATTCTTCAAGAGTGTAGGATAGGGATAACGACGTTTACGTGTCCTATAGTAGAATAACAAGAATCATCTGTATCTACAATAAATATTTAATTATCTCTTTCTTAAACACTTCTGTACCCTCAAAATATTCTCTATCCAATTCATTGAATTCCCGTTAAATATAGATTCAAATAGGCAGAAGTTTTCACGTTTTATTAAATGCACAAGACTTAGCAATGGACATTTGTTGGTAATGCAACGATTGCGGGTACTAATTTTTTAAAAACAAATCGAATTCAGGCATCGGCTCAATACTTATTCGAGCACTTACATCATTGGTTAATCCTGGAAGAGGACGGAAAGAATTTGACGGATACTGTACAATTGTTGAACGAAAGTACGTTCAGCGTGATTACCAATTTTATGATCTCTATACGTAATCATGATGATTACGCACTGTACGACGTTTACAATCATTGCAAACACTGCGGTGGTTCGCTCATTATCACAGAATTTGGTACATGGACAAACAACACCGGTTTAAGCGCTAATTTGTTAGAGGGCACGTTCACCAGAAGATGGAACTACAACCAAATAAAGGTGAAGGCTGCTGGCATTGTAAGTGTCGTTGCAGGTACTGTTAAATTGTGATTTTATTATGTTGCTCTTCTTTGGCTCATGTTCATCATCGAACAATGAAGAGGCAGATCTGACATGATGAAATGACAAAAATAATGAGGAATCAAAGATAAACGAAACACCTTACAGATATCTGAAAATACTATTTTCACGTAGATAGGAGCCAGACCGAAGGACCGTGATCTGATAACGTATCTTCGAGAACCGAATGTCGTACCGTTAGATAATTGGGCAAGATTCGGCTTCGCTCTCACAGTACACATGGCCGAAATGTTCAATTTCACGTAATATTTATTCACAGTTTCGGAGGTTTGGGTTGTTGTAGTTGTCAAAGGGAGCATAATCAATCGAATATTTAATTTATAGCCTCGACATAATAGAGCTGGATCACTGGGCGAAAGATGATACAAACGGTCCATTAATGACTGGTCTAAAAGAGAGGGAATTCGATATGGGCTTTTATCCGTCACTTATAACGAAAGAAAGACTTACTTACGCCGATGTAGCGCTGCAAGTTTGGCCTGCAAGGTATCCTCTAATTAAAAATGTATTGAATTGTCCGGAAATGGATTTATGTACTTCTGGTATTAATGAACAGAAAATAATTAAGTGTTAACGTTTTCGTAGAACCTGCTTCATGTTTCTTACTACGCCATCACTGAAAAATAAATTGACTATAGTCTTTCGGCCTTTCGAAGCAAGTGTTTGGTGCATGGTTCTCGCATTGTCGATCCTGATAATATTCACGTTATGGTTGATTTGGAAATTAGACAATAATTCCAATAATGGAGAAACCGTTATTGTTCTTATTGCCGCGATATGTCAGCAAGGTGCGGTAAAACACAAATGATGAATACTTGCAGTCTCGATTCTGGTAAATGATATGCGAATTCGATTCGAAACGAATTAGGATAAATATAAAGTTTGAAGTGGCTCAGTGCTTTCAGGTATTACTTATCAACCATGCAAAATCATAAAGTGCTTGTCATTTCCTTAACATTGTGTAATCGAAATCATTCAAAATATCAGAATGATTAGTTAGTTTCCAAAACCGCCAGTGTTTTTGTCAAGTTATTGGTACCATATATACCGATTGTCGGCTTTCAATTATCGTTATCAAATTCGATCTTTTTATCAACCTTGCGTTCATACAGTAGCGTCCACTCGAAAGATGCATTTTTTAATTTTTCCACATTTTTAATTTTTCTTAATTGAAGAAGGAGCCTTGATTAAATCGTGAAAAATATGAGATTGCAAATATCTTTTTAAATGATGCTTTCCTTGATTAGTACAGACAACCGCGATTCTACCGTACCTGGACTTTAACATTTAGTTAATCGAAATTCTTCGATTCGCTTGAATGTTTTATCGCAACAAAGACTATCATTTTAATTTACAGGACTACCGTTTGAAAGCAAACAATTTTCTGGTCGAATTGCCTTACTGCAAACTATGATTTTTGGTCTACTCATATATAATTGTTATTCAGCGGCTATGGTATCAAGTCGATTAAATATTCCTCTGAATAAACTGAACGATTCCTTGTACTCCCTGGTGAAAAGCAAGCTGAAACTCTCGGCTCGCAAAGAGATCTTCTTGAACGTCCTAATCAGAGTAAATTTCTGTTGATTGTGATGATATAGCAAATATTTTATATACAATCGTAACGATCTTTGACCCGCAAGATTAAATGTGAAATTGTTTCCCAACAAACTGCATAGAAAATATTATTTATACCATCACAACTGAAAGAGATGTATGGTTACTCGCATGCACAAATATCTATAGTTAATAGACTACAATAGAAATAACAATTAATATTGTCAAATTAAACTGTTTATAGTCTTCTAATCCAGAAGTTCAATACTTTAAAAAACATTGGGAAAATATACCGGATGAGAAAAAATTTCAAGAGTTGCACGATGGTATAACAACTATTATGTCTCCTGGACACGCATATCATGCGAATCCCATTGATGCTTATCCAGTAATTGAACGTCTGTTTTCCAAACAAATGATCTGCCAGCTCACTGAAATCCATTTGCTTCGACCTTCCGTATTCGGCATTTGGTTCATGCGGAACGGCCAGTTCCGAGAAATATCAAAGATAGGGTGAGAAAATTATGTGTTAGAGATTACCACAATTTTGACTTTTTAAGACTGCATTAATTAATTACAGATTAATAAGAATGACAACTGCGGGAATTCGAAACAGACAGGTACATCAATGGAATTCAAGGAAGCCATTTTGCGAACAAGACAAACACTATGTATCAAGTGTATCTTTTCTTGAGACAGCATCAATCATAATATTGTTACTCATTGGTATAATTTTGTCTGTTATAATTTGCATGGTTGAGAATGTTGTTTTCCGTATGTTCCCAGAAAAATTAGTAAAAATAACAACACCAAAACATTCGAAGGAAATTCAGCATGAAATTAAAGCAATAGATAAAAAGAAATCTGCACTGAGAACAAAAATATTTACAACTTTAATTAAGAAGTAATATTTTCTTTATTAACTGATTTATTTTCTTGCTAATGTTCTAAACCAAGACTCGGAAATGTGCTGTAGAATGGTATCATCCGATGCCATTTGTGAAATCTCATCTACAGCACATTTCGGAGCAGTCTCTGAAAATGTTTTGTCCCTGGCATGTGTAGTTAATTTCGGACCCTATTCTAGACTAATCGCTATAGTAAGGAATAAAATAGAAAATTGTAACAATTTCTTCATTTTATTGATGTATAAATTAATTTTATTAAATAAAATTATTAATAACATTATTTGAAGAGGAATACCATAGGTATCAATGCAGTTTTAAGAAAACTGTATGGTAATAAAAAAATGAAGGATGAAATTTTATTACAAAATAGTACGATTATTTTCTGCTAATGAAAAATGGATGTGTTCGAAATTGTTTCATAATTAAGTTACTTCTTCTTTTTCGATTTTTTGTCTGTCAATGCTGGAGTTGCTCCAGTGAGATCTGTTAGCTGTTTCTTAAGTTTCAATAGTTTTTCCACTTCGGGCTGCCACACGGATTTTTCTTCTTTGCTTTTCAATTCGCGTACCAGATTGCCCTGAAAAAGAGAATCTACATTAGAAAATACTGAAATGAAATATGTATTTGTTGACATGTATTTTTGTTATCATACTTGTTTAGCTATAGCCGCTTCGATAGTAGCCGCATCTATTGAAACATCTTGTTTTTGTTCAGGTACAGGCACCGCTTTAGGCTTATTATTCTTTACAGCATTGCTATTTTTTATAAGCTCAGACGATTTAGCTTCTCCGCCTATAAGATCAGTAAGCTTCTTCTTTAAGCCTAAAAGTACCTGAACCTCGGGTTGCCAAACACTCTTGTCATGCTTGGATTTCAATTCTCTGACCTTAATGCCCTATAACATATTGAACATGGTATTTAAGTAAAGATCGATTTCTCGGTATAATTTTTCTCTACACTTGATTCACCTGTGCTGATATTGCAGCTTCTAAAGATTTCACATCACAGCTCGCGTCATTAGAATTGTTAGTTTTAGTTGCTTCTTCTTGTTTTCCACTATATTTTTTTCTTAATGTTTCCACATCTTTATCTTCAATCTTTTTGAAAAGAGGAGAAGGTTTACCAATTTTGTGATTTTGCGGTAGTATATTAGTAATAATGTCAGGAATATATCCATAACTGCTGCTATCTAATCCTATTTGCGTTCTCAGTTCGCGAGATGTATTGGGCATAAAAGGAGCCAATAATGCTGCCAATAGACACGCTAAGTTACAACACATACCGATCACTGTGCCAGCTCTTCTTCTGTGAACAAAAAAAAACATAAAACATTATATTCCAAAGGATTACACTACCAGATATATACTATTCACAAGCGCTAGAACAAAGACCTCCAATTTAATTTGATGTATCAAGTTTTTTTATCTTTTTAGCAAGTAAACATTTCTTCACGAACAAAACTGTAGAAAACCTATTATGTATTTTACAATTAAACAATTACACTCTAAAAAAATTGTAAACTAATGTTGATAAAAAAAAGTAAAAATGTACGTCTATGGAAGAACATTTTAGAGTACTATTTTGCTGAGAAGTGGCTTACTTATCATCATCAGTTCCTTTAATTTTCACCCACGGTTCTTGGAACTGCATATACTGGTTTCCATGCTTAGATATTGCTAAAACATGCTTTAAACCGTCTCGCAACTTTGCTTGTTCCAAAGCCTGAATATAAGATGACAACTCGCGCTGCGCTAACGCTAACAGCATCAAGTCATCTTCTTGGAGTACCATTGATGGAATTTTTGAATCGAAATATTTTTCCACGAACACCAAAGCTCTATATACATTACAAAGAAATTCTTCAATGTCATGTTAAAACAAAAACAATCAACAAATTGACAATTTTTCACACACCTGTTCACAAAGTTACCAAAATTGTTTAATAATTCGCTATTGTTCTTAGTCGCTAAATCTACCCAATTGAAATTTGAGTCCTGTGTTTCCGGTCTAACGTATGCCAAGTAGAATCGCCAAACATCAGCCGGTATACCCGTATCTCTAGCATCAGTACCAAATACTCCAATTCCTCTGGATTTCGAAAATTTAGTGTCTTCGTAATTTAAATACTCTAAATAGAAATAAAACGTTAAAATCTGAAGTTTGTGTTTAATATGAGCATGTATTTTTGTATTAAACTTACCCGTCGCCATTAAATGCTTCATTATTGTATAACCCTGATTAGCTGCTAGCAGACAAGCCGGGAACATTACCGTATGAAAGGGTACATTGTCTTTTGCCATAAATTGGTATAAATCAACATTTACGTCAGTAGGTTTCCACCACTGTTCATACTCTTTAGTATATCTCTTTGTAATACTGATATAACCAAATGGTGCGTCAAACCAAACATAGAACACTTTATTTTCGAAGCCTTTTGCTGGCACGGGAATTCCCCATTTTAAATCTCTTGTTATACAACGAGGTTTTAGGCCGCCGCGTAACCATGGTTTTGAAACTGCTCTGGCAACGGTTGACCATCCTTTTTCTACAGTCGCGGACCATTCTTTTAGTTTTGTCTCTAACTGTGATAGAATCTCATAAGTAATTATTGCAAATTTCTTTTCATATTTTTGATATCTACTCTCAGTTTTCGTAGGTTGATCATAGTATACATATGAACTGCACTAATACTTACCTTAGGTAAATCCAAGAAAAACTGCTCTGACTTCTTCACAATTGGTTTGTTGCTACACATTTTGCAACGAGGTGATATTAGCTCTGTTGCGTTCACTAAATGGCTACATCCATCGCATTGGTCGCCACGTGCATCTTCATAATTACACCTTGGACACGTGCCTTCTACAAATCTATCTGCCAGGAATCTATCGCAAGATTCACAGAGAAGTTGATCTACCGTTTCGCTAAACACATATCCTTCCGATTTTATTCTCGAGAAAAAAGATTGCACGATTCTAGAAGTAAAAAAATGTACATATGTAACATCAATAACTCTTTTGTGTTAATATGACAGCAACGTAAAGAAAATAATAAATAACTTAATCTTTTGTTCAAAAGTTTGGACAAAAACCTTAAAAAATAATATCCTATAATGCAGGTAGTACGAGATCCATCTTACTCTGTTTGTTCTGGTGTAGTAGTACGACCGAAATAGTCAAACCCTATACTAAACCACCTATATATATCATTATGTATATCGAAAAATTTGTCACATACAGCTTGCGGTGTTGTTTTCTCTTTTAAAGCTTTGGCTTCCGTAGCGGTCCCATATTCGTCCGTTCCGCTGTAATATCGATTCATTAAGTTCTATTACATTAATATTATACATATTTATAAAACGATACATACCTAACAAAAAGGGTATTGTAATTTCTTTGCCTACAATATCTGTAATCAAAACGAATAAATTGAAATAAATTTATTTTGATAATATTTCAAAACCTAGTTACAAAACATACCTGGCAAAAATGTCAGCAGAAAGCACACAACCGATAATATTTCCCAAGTGAGGGACGTTATTAACATAGGGTAATGCAGATGTTATTAGAATATTTCTCTCGCCTTTCTTCGGTAATCTATACATAAAATATTTATATTACAATCATATTTAATACTTCATTTACATGCGCATACAAAAATTCGTCTAAATTAATGCTTACATAGGATAAGATGAATACTTTATAACAGGATAGGACTTCGACGACCAATTACTAGTAACATTCTGAATTTCTTCTTTACTAACTGCTTCAACATCCTTTTCCTTCTCTTTAGTGGGACTAATCTAAAATAAGAGTGAAAATTTTTATAAAACTATACTTTGTGTATTGTTACATAAATACTCTCATCACGGAAAACGTACATTACTTGTTTGAACTGACTTAGAGGATTTTAAAGATTGCATGATAGTATTAACAGGAAACCACGAGGCATCTTGTACACTAAGAATTGCCTTAGCACCTCTTTCAAATTGGTATTCTTTCAAGGAATTCTAAACGTATGAATTATCGTTTTAATTGTAATAACAATACATACATATAATATTAAAGAGACAATAAAAAAGTTCCATACTTGAATAATTGGTAATAATTCAATATTTGATAACCAACTTTTAATTGATGGATATTCTTTGCATAGTTCTTCTCCAATCTCTGTAACTAATACAGTAGACCATATAGTTATCCAAATGCATGCATCTGCCAATGATAAATCGTTTTTATCCTAAAATATTGTTAATTAAGTCTTAGTTCTATCAAAATTGTTAATGCAGTTTTCTTAAAAGTAGATATGTATATTTCTCATTACCTGAATTAAGTACTTCTTATTTGCTAATGCAGCATTTAACTCTTTTAATAGAGACCATAAGCCAGATTTATTTGCATTGGTTACATTACCATAAGAGACTATAGCTGGCTAAAATGTATAATAGTCATAGCATTAGATTTAGTCATTGGATTTTAATGATAAATCAATTTATTACTATATACCTGCAACTGAGAAATATCCCACTCTAACCATTTGCTGTTGTGAATTTTAGATTCTTCAGATAAAGGTACTAATAGTTGCATTGCTGCACTAGTACTAAATAGCACTGATCCACAAGATAATTTAATAGCAGGTAGACGGCCCAAAAAACTTGCTAAACATAAAAAAATAAAAATGATGTAATGCTATCCATTGGAATTAAAACTTTGGAAACTTTACAATGAACAAAGTATAATCTACTCCAAGAATATATTGTTAAATTAAAGTTAACAATGTCTAATAAAATGAAAATAAAACTACCTACAACTATAAAAATTTAAAAGATGTAAATATTTCTTTTAGAGATAAATGGTAAATAACTCGAAAATATGAGTTATAATTAATCGTAAAAATAAACAGAAATTTATATTAGTCATAAGAAAATATTCATTAATTATATATTATTGCATCACCCACGTGTTGGAAATCTCCAGGTGAAACAAACACCTGAGATTTCATCATATGGATGAGAAATTAAATTCAAGCTAAGAGGTTAAGTTACTCACCACTTGGTTCTACTGTCTGTATGGTGACAGATTTTTCAGCTATTTTAGCTGCAACTATCAGTTTCAACGTGTTTGGATTGCCTTCGTTCGTTGAAATAATCATTTTTATTAATAAATTAATAAATATTCACAATAAATAGATGAAAATATGTTCAGCATACAACCGACACATGTGAGCGACGAATAAATGCGAGACCAGTCTTACATTTCAGACTCACGTATTCAGCACAGCGTGCTATTCTGTTACTGTGGCAGTCCTATACAAACATATGTACTCAGTGTGTATATATATATACATGCATATGTGTCACCGTAATGCACACTTGTAACTTCACAGGCATGCCAATGGTAAGTCCATGTGCATAATAATAAAATTAATTTTCATTATAAATTTTCAATAATGTACGTATACACATATATTATTATTAGAAATTTCAGTTAATGGTACAAATAATGTATTTTTAGAAGAAATCACCTAAAATATACCCATACTCTATACATGTGAAGCTGGCTCACCATATTAATCAATATTAATTAAACATAGCTCAAAAAATTGCTTTTTAATTTTAAAATAATTTCTCTCCTTTTTTTACTATGAAGACAGTGTGAATTGAAGAAAGTATTGTTTCATCAGTAAATTGTTAACTAATCAGAGCAAAGAAAATTTCTTTATTAATCCTCTCTAACGGATCCAGCTATAACTTGAAGGTGTGCAGGAGTAAGACCCATTACTGTTGTTACGTTATCACGTTTCATGAGCGACGCGAACATAGGCACTTGTTTATATTACGACCACGCTACTAGACTATACGTTTCAATTTATGGCGGCAGGAGGGAAGTTTGAATGTATATACAAATTTATATCGCATATTTATATAGAGACATTGTATCGCCCGAGAGGAATAACTGAGAATATGTAAAGAGACAATGAGAGAGTTCCCACGAAGTTCATCGTCAAGCCTTCGCTTTCTTTAGCAAGACTAATCGAGGAATATAGACAATGTCACGTTGGCTCTCGTAAGATCCTCTACAATGTTGCACAAACTAAACGAGTCACAGTAACAAATCCGGACCGCTAAAGTGTTGCACGTCGAAAACCTTTAGTTAGGGACTTCTCGGAACTCTCCCTGACCTCTCTCTCTCTCTCACGCTGTCCTTGAACCGAGGTCTTCGCGCGCGGCATACCCCACTCCGTTCGTTTCGGCGGGCTTTTTGCCCCTGCGCGCTCGACCGTCGCGCACTCCCAGCCGCACGCGCACCGCCGAACCACCAATCACCACCAATCTGCAACCAGAAGATGAGCCATCCGACGAATCAGCATCCAGCTAGAGGACCCCAATTTTCCTATTGGACAAGGGAGGAAGAACCAGAAGGAACGCAGGAATAAAACTTGCTTTCCTCGGGAAAATACAGACAGACTTTATTCGACAGTCAAAGAAAGTAGATCATAGAGCTCTATCAATAAAGTACCAGTTTTTGCTTAAAATATTCAAAGTTGTACAACTCTCTACAACCTTTCACGAGCAGAGCGGTTCAGCGCTCCACGGGCAACCGAACCACATCAAATTCCCTACATCCAAACAATTCAGACCGTAACACAGTAATAGGTCCCACTCTTGCACACCTCCAGGCCGCAGCTTAATCCGTTAGCGAAGGTTAGTATACAAATTTTCTTTGCTCTGATTGGTAAGCCATTTACTAATAAGACAGTGCTGCCTTTATAGTCAAAGAGAAAAAGGGCAAACTCGAATGAGATCGTTCTCTTTCTACAGTATTTGCGCGGAACTGGATGCGCAATAAAATGGTAGTTGATGTGCGAGCCAGCTTAGGGAGCACGAAAGGTGTACAGGAGTAGTGCCCATTACTGTATCACACGTTCCTAGAATCAATGTTACCAAATCAATAAAATATACTAATGTCACCAGTTCTTACGTAGCCGTAGTAAGTTAATTTTAAGATCAAGTACATACTTCGGAAAAGTCTGTAGATTTTATGTAAAAGTTCTGGAAGCTGTTCCTTGTTGAATTAGCAAGACAGATTTACTTAAGTAACTACAACGAGTCTACGGTTTCTTCTGCCCATTTTCCTAGGCAAATGCAAGAAATGAATGACCCTAATAAAGCATTAATTCGTCAATGGTTCTTTCTTCCTATTGTAACTCGATGATGATTAGTGGTAAAGGCATGTTGATACGAGAGCACGTGAAATTATTTTCCATTCTCCTACTTCAGCAGTGAATTGTCAGCCAATCAGAGAAAAAAGATTTCTCTATCGAACCTCTCTAACAGATCAAGCTGCGCCTTGAATGTGCGCAGAAGTAGGACCTACGACTGTGCATATGATTTGTAGCTAAATTCACGCGGTTGTGCAACATCGTCTTTTAGATTCGTATGTCGTAATAATGTTCACGTTTATGATTCGTTCTCTTTTAGGAACATTTAAATGTATAAAATAATAGAAAATGTTTAACTAATATATATTCAAAGAAAAGAAAGACACAGTAAGAAAATTTTGCAGAAAAGGAATTAGAAATCTTTTCAGTAATGTCAGGTAATACAAAATATATATTTATAGCTACACGAAACAGTGAGCAAGTTACTAATAGTTCATAATCAGTTAATGGTTAAAAAATACTCAACTTACAAATTTACAACAAGAGAAAACAGAAAAGGAAATTGAAGAACTGCAATTACAACTGCATACAGTGACATACGTAGCTAGAAAATCTAATCAAGTAAATATGATTCATTGAAACCAGAATTTGCAGGCGTTTATTGTAGGAGATATAATATTTTTTAGCGTGTACGTATTATGAATAATATGAGTACGTACAATGAATTAATATTCTTAGGCTGTAAAAGAAATTGTATTGTAAAAATGAACATCCAGATGGCAGCAGTAGTACATAAGAAAGCGTACGGTACAGGAAAACAATGTCAGTCGATCGTTGACTGCGACCGCAGGAGGACAGTACGGTCGACAGTCGCACGCTATCTCATCGCGTCACGGGATTGGTCGACTCTTCTCCCGTAAGCCCCGCCTACCAGGTGGTCGTTCGAAAGTGTAGTTGTGTAGTTCCTTACGGCAAAACGACGGGCGCTGTGCTCTCTCCAATCGCGAGAAAAATCTGAAATGAAACGTGTCGGCGCGCTAATATGTGACGGTTGAGAGGAACCGAGGACCAGGAACGTGCGAGAGGGTGGTTTACGCGCGGGTGCTACCACTTTCGAAGCGTGACGAGAAGAACGAACCGCGTAAAGAAGTGACAAAGGTGGAGAGCGTGATTTTAAAAGAAAAGGAAAATATACGCCGAAGAAAAATCCGAGGAGACGCGTGTGTGCCAGAGCTGCGGGGCCAGTGTGAGAGAATCCTCTGTTTCGGGGGGGGGTTCTATGTCTTTTTCTCTCTTCTCTGTCTCTCTACCTTCTTTTTTTCTCTTCCCTTCTATATTTCTCTCCGTCTTTTTACACGTTTTGTTCCACGGGTGGAAATACCGTCGCGACAAGTGTTATCACGTCAACGTAGCATGAGCTGTTTCGTATCGCATGGTTAAAAAGTAAAGGTAACGGAAAGGAGAAAAAAGTGCTTCGTTTAACCAACAAGGACGTCGTCAGCTGTGTGCGCTTTTACGAGGGGGACGTGTGCGAGAGAGAACCCGCTGCTGAGAGACAGAGAAATGGCGGCGCTGGTGGCAGGTGTGCAGTATGGGTTGTCGTCGCATAGTAATTTTCACGAAAACAAGTCCCTGATCTTCGTGAAGCTCACCGACTCGGCGCAGCGTGCCATCGACGACTTCCTCAAGAATCGGGTAAGTGAATCCTAATGAAATTTTCAAACGTTTCGTCTTGCTCACTTTTCCTTATGTATAGGCTAGGTTCGTGAGTTTGTGGCTCGCCGCGTGTGTATAGGCGTGTACATACTCGCCTCTACACGTCGCCACGAAATGGTGAGCGCGCGCACGCGCGCTCCTTCTCGTGTGCGTGTCGGGCATCTCTGTGTGTGCGTACATGTGTCGTAATGTCGTGCCAAGGAAAGAGACACTCGATCGTCAACTTGCTCGCCATATTTCGCGTGGAATTTCGTTAGTCGCGTAGCCATCCATTCGAATTATTTCGACCGCACGCCTGAAACTACCACCGAACGTTATTATTCGCGATCGACGACATAAAACCGTTACGTCGTTGTCGAAACCAGCACGAAAATGATCGTAGATGGAACTCATACGGGCCACGTTGGCTCGTTAGCAGCTGGTTAGTGGCCGCACACTTTTTCTCCGTAGCCGCGGCGCGGCTAACAGAAAAATTGAACGCGTTTCAATCCGAAATGATCGCAAGTGCCCTTTTCGCGAACTTGACTCGCTCGACTGCATCGCTTCGGTGTATCCGTATGGTTTGACAACGACATTACGTAATAAGAGGACTGACAAGGCAGTTAGCTTGTTAGTTCGACTTACAGACCGCTCTCTGGAATCGAATCGAAAACGCCTGGCTTTCCCCCGTCCCGATACGAATAATTCGATAACCATGGTATAAATTCCTCTCAGGAACAGGCATACTTCTCGCATTCGTGTTCCATGGAAATACATGAATCATCCTCTTCTAGCTTTTAGAATCGTATATTTCTGTAGTCTGTTTCCCAAACTGCCAGCCAATCCTTTTCTTTCCATTATTTTCCGATGTAGTCGTTATTTAAAGATGTTTGGCGCAGTTCATCGCCATAAACCCTTCGAAGTCATACAGTGGTCGTGTTTCATCATCATCACACAGTGGCCCAGAAAGTTGTAATTTGTGGCCAATATTGGAAGTGTTTTTTTATATCGACTTGACACTAATACAAGTTTAACTTTGAAGATATAATTTGATCGTTTATTGTAAACTATTGAATAGAACTCAAAATACAATTCAGAGCCAAGCTTTTCTCAAACAAACTGTTGTTTTGTTAGAGAATTCAATTGTAGCATGTATATCGGTACCGTACTATCTGAAAAAAATGGGAAAACAGACTTTTAGAATTGTACTGTAGAATTTTAAATAGAAAATAATAGATTTAGAAATTTACATATTTTTATTAAAAATTTCAAACATCTGATTCTAAATAAGAACATCATCGTAAAATAAATGCTGGAATGATTAATTTTGACCACATATTATCGCTTTTTGGTATTGAGAAATGAGATGGTTGTAAACGCCGAATGAATTCCGGAGTAGATTGTTTCGAGAGCTATTTAAAATATTAAAAACACAGTCTCCGTACAATACTTTGAAAATCGTGTGCACGATTTCTGTTCAAAGACAATCTTCTGGTATTGCTCGGTAAGCACGGACTCGATAGCCGGACCGTGGCTTTGTCTAGAAAATCGACGCGATCCACGATCGTCGGATTCTTGCACCACCTGGTGTATCCTAACCTCTCGGACGAGATTCGAAAGTAGTCGTCGAAGGGGCGTGCCTTTCGTCAAAATATCGGCTCTAAAACCGACCGCGCAGCGCATGCAACGCTTCGCCGCCGCATGTGTCGTCCAGAAACGCGTGCACGAAACAATTTCGCATAAAAACGTGCAAACAAAAAGGCGAGCAGTCCCGCGAAAGAGAGAGAGAGAGAGAGAGAGAGAGAGCACGAAATCTCTCGGAGGAAGGGGAAAAAAAACGTGGAATATCTGCACACGAGTTTCGCATGGGTCACCGCTTATCGTCCACCTTTTTTCCCCTCTGGCCATGTCCGAGAACGTGCCCGCGACATCGGCTCGATTCGTGAAGTTTCAAAAATAACCGACGCCGCTTCGTCCAGTCCAGGAAATTTCACGACCGACCCGTGGTTGTCAAACTCGAAACTACGAAATTTCCCTTTCTATACGGCGAGCTTACCAAGCGATTCATTCATTGGCCGCACGGCCTTGTTATCTTGTTATCCGCGCGGATTTTAATGCTTCCAAAAATAATAATCTCAAACTGCTGTACGTATATCGGTTCTGAGCTCTCATTAAAACGGTAATAAAAATCCGACAAGATTTCATAACTGTCGCAAGGTATATCACGTTGTAAAATAATTTTTGCGCTATCGTAACATGCACTGATTGTAAGCACATCAAATGGAAATACTTCAGATCATAAAAACTATCTTGATTACCCATCAGAGGGTTAAAATGCTTTCGAGTGCTGAGAGTTACCAAACCAGACTATAATTTTATAAATTAACACGCTATTACAGTCCTCCAATTATTCGTGCCGTTGAATGTCATTGCAACACTAGAAACCTAAACAAGAAACGCAGGAAAATTGCATCCAAGTTTCACCGTGCTAGATTTTGCTGAGAAAACACGTGACATTTTTTGCGAAGGTTATGATTGCGCAACGACGTATATTTAGCCCTATTTATATGAACGTAATGCTCGCAGCGATCAATTACACACGTTTCGATTAGTTAAGAATAATCGTCTGGTAGGCTCGTCGGAATCAATGAAAACCGTTCCACGGGAAACGCACGGAGTTTGTGAAAATTTACGGAAAACGTGAAGGATGTGGGGCAAAATGCCTATGAAAATACAAATATAGCAGCGAGAGACTCGATACGGATTCGCTTGCGCCGAGAGAATCTTGCGGCGAACGATTCTAGCGAACCGGTGGCTCCGATTATAAAATTACATAATCCCGGTGACTCGGCCGAAAGAAATTGGCATAGATACGCGTTCCTCTTCGGGGGTTGCAGCAAGGATAGAGATAGGACAGACCTTTATTGAGATAATCTTTTAATCGACGTAAACGACACATTATCTAATTTTACAATTAGAATAACCTTCCGCTCATGATTCGTCGCGTAGAGACAACAATGTCGCCTGTTCCCGGGTACAACGTCCATCCTAACGGTGTGTCCATTTGTAAGCAACACGTTGACCTACCAGAAATCAGCTGTTTGCAGTTAGTTCGTTGTCGAAACACCGCGGGTTGCTCCGCCTTTATTTCGTCGAGTAAGTGAACGAACGGCCAGCTCGAGAAAATGGTCGCGGTGCATTTCGTTCGGATTCGGCGACAACCGAGCCGTTAATCGAGTCAAGGTTTTGCCTGGTAAGCGCGAACGGCTAAACAACACCCGTCGCTGCGTGGAATCTTCGAAATTGCGCACGGAATGCAGCAAAGCGTTTTATTCGTTCCGCGCCGGGAAGCAGAGTTGCATTATGCCTCGACGTCTTGCTCTTGCAATTTTGTCCGTGATCGAGAGGGTGGGGGAACGTAATAGCGAGCAAAGGTTGCGCGTGAAAATAATTCGATGACAGATAATTAACCTCAACACTCTTTAATTAACCGATCGATCGGCGACCGTCCAAAAGATTCGGGAAACGACGTCGCGGCGGCAAGCATTGTCTAAGACAGGTTTTTCACCGGCGAATGCGTCAGGACATCCTCAACCTGCAATTCGTTCTCGGAAAACGAAACCGCGATTACCACTATTGTAGGAAATCTGGCTCGTAGGCGGTGATCATGGGCAATTCATTGTTCGAGTTAATTGCGTGGGCGAGATGAATCAATTGTTTCAACGAAAGATGGGATACACGGTTCGGACGAACAGGGACATTAGGCGAGAGAGTTATACTAGGATGCAGATATTGTCGATCCTCTTACGACACGAGCATTGGGAACGCGGTTCGCTGCGATACACTGTGAGAATTGCTTCAGTCCTTTTTGGACACGATATTCTAATAACACGCTTTTTTTATGGCGTAGCTCGTGTTGTTGGCGGTAGAAACGTTTCCCGTCGTGTTACCGTATTTATTGTCATAACAGGTCGTTCACCTCGTTGATGTAGCAATGTGTAGCTTGTCCTTTCTGGAAACTAATTCAGTAGACGGTTCTTCTTTCACGATGGACACACATAAACGTGTATTTACAGTTGGAACGCGGGACCGAGCAACATTTGACCCAAGCTAAATTAGAGTACCTCAGGTAAAAGGTTTTGGCGTCACAAATATCCCGGCACCTATGACGAACTGTTTATTCTCGCCTAACGTGAGTCGCGAATTTTTTGATCGCCGGTATTTAACACGTGTTCGTATGCATGTCGAAAATTCGGCATTTGTATATTACAGAAAGTAATTGATTCTTGTTCTTTTAATTCCAAATAAATGGAATTCTAATTTTTACCAGAGATAATATTAACCACAGATAGTATAATATTAACCATCACTGTAACATATACGATTTTTAACAAGTTACGTTGTATTTTCATATATAGACCATATCATTTCTAAAGATAGTGTCAAATAATACCTGCAGTTTCTGAATGGCGGTGCAAAAAATTACCGAATGAACATGTGCTAAACATTCGTGTAAATATAGGTATACAATTATTGCAATCGAGAACGTTCTAATTATTGTAACTATTTCGAAAATGGAACAAGTGGTTAATAGTTCGATGAATTTTAAAAGGAAATAAAAAATTCACCCGAAGGCTGTGCTCGTCGCCGCTTCGGTAGAATACAATAAAAATTTAAAGCACGTATAAAACATTTTTCTAGCGTTACACTAAAACCGTATTGAAACTGTATTTTGCTGGTACGTCGTCCCTCGTGGAAGAACAATATAATGGAAGGGATCGAGGTTGTAAAATCGGGTAGAATTTGTTTTGGTAATGTAGATCCACGATTACGATAGGGGTGGGCAAAAGGACCCTTGTGATTCCCCGTGATACCTTCAAAACATCGTATTCTGGAATTTTCATTGGCAGGCATATCCGTAGAGCGGTCGGTTTAATTAAAAATCATTGTACTCAGACCGTCGGGGATTTCCTGTGAATGTAAACAATGCATAAATAGTTCGTCTGTATCCATTAAACAGTTCGAACAATTCTAGTACTCTATTCAATGGAAGAAATTGTGACCGACCGTCGTAATCCCTCATATACCTTCTGATCCAATAGGACTCCGATAACGGAAAAACCTTTATATGGTACAATTGTAACGACCGTAATATTTGAAGCTCAGTTATTTTAAATATCTTCTAAAAATGCTTCTTTGCGAAACCTTAACGCAGAAAGTTATAATTTACCATAAGAAACAGCAGTTTAACTTATTTGCATTCGAAAAATTCTAGTAACATTATTACAATGAAACTGAATTTTAATACTTGGTTAAGAAATTCTCTCACCCCTACGTGGCACTCACGCGTCACTCACGTGTCAATTGACCTAGAAATGTAGAATGACGCATCATGAAGGTGTTGCTAAATATTACCAAAGGAAAATTAGAAATGAACACTCGATTCTACGCGCGTGGTTTAAAAGTAGTGATACATTTAATTTTTGAAATAGGCGATAATTCGAGACATTCAGCGTTTAAGCTAAGGCGAGGGAAACTTCGAGCTCGCCGAGCAGGAAAAGTTGTTTAAGCGTCCGACGTTTGCGACGAATTCGTCACAGCCAGATAAGACAGAGACGTACCTGTCTGTCGCACTTGTTCGCATACAGACGTCCATGACGATGGAGTCTTGAGATTCAAGGTCGGCATCGTCGTTAACACACGGCCCCTGGCCTGAATTACTTGATGGACGCAAAACTGCGCCGCCACGGCATCCCTCGGCCCTCTCTCCCCATTTTTTTTCACCGTCCCAGCCCATTGCGTGTTTTCCCCGTTTGCATTCGATACAATGCCTTCGGCGCATAAGCGCGCGACACTGCGCTCCGCAAGTATTGTGCAACTGCGCCGGGGACAAGGAGATTCGAATGCGCTCGCACGTACGCGCGGGGACGCGACCGTTTCGTCGCCGATCCGCGGACGAATCTCTCCTCCATGTTCGAGTTAGCACCTTCTAGCTCCGAATCGTCTCCCAGCTTGCCGGGGTTACTGTCTCTCAAAGTTTAGGGCTGTTCAAACTTCGCTGTACAGTAGTCGGAGCTAAAAGGTGGTTGGGGATTTTTTACACAAGTGGAATTTGGAAGAAGGTCGAGGTCTTCTCGCTGTTCTATAATTATTCGAATTTGAAAAGAAAATCGAGCTCTGCAGACTATTCTATAATACTTGGAACTTCGTAGAGGGTTTAGGATAATAAAATAATGAACTTACAAAGAGTAATTAACCGACGTGGAAAATCACAGATAGTGTTTACATTGTGACGCTAGTTTCACCGTCATTGGCTCCGCGTTTATCCTGTCAGTGGTAGTCATTGAGTACGATTGGCAGGTAAACATGGTGTCGGCAGCGGTGAAACGAGTGCCGGTGTAAACATTCGCAATGACATAGTCGGTAATTTGATACCAACCGAAAACTTCCTTGGTCTCTAGACTGTTTTACGATAACTAGATATACACGGAACAACCGCATTTATTTCACGTCTACGTTCACCGCAATGCTTACAAATTGACTGCAGCGGAATAGAACTTTATGTTGACCGACAAAGAGGAAATAACATTCATATTCAATAAGGTGTATTCGAAACTTTCCATTGTAAAACCGGCTCGTCATTATACAGGTAGGGGTTGGCGCACAATACTTGTTCCACGGCAATCCATTGTAGCCATACTCGGTCTCGTTCAATCCTTCTGCATATATTTTCTTCGACATCTTTTTTAAATCTAGTTCCACGGGATCAATACTGAATTCAATATGGATAGGTAACGATTAGGGGAAGGGTGAAAGTTCTTGCGTCGACTAGACGAGTCCCTCAAGTTAAGTAGAGTAATAACGGACTTTATTCTTGTCAATATGTAGGTCTTCTTATTTTACGATCTTACCTGTAAATGCATCAATTGTAAGCAGAAATATTCGACTTTAAATGTACCTGGGCATAGTATAATTTGCAATTAGAAATGATAATTCTACACAAAAATGTACATGATTTTTACTTGAACAATGGGGCAAGGAGAGTTACTCAAATTAATCGTCTCGACTCGGAATAATTAATTTTTTCAAATAAAACACGGAACAATAGAATTAATATATTATATATCACATTAATAATATTTAGTAGTATTTATTAAATAAATATAGATAAACAAGGAAAGCCCTTTTGCTACAAAAAGTTTAAAAAGATTTCTTAGCAATGCAAAGACAGAAAAGAAGGAACGGAAAGACGAAGATACCAACAATCATGAATATAAATAAAATGATAGTGAAAGGAGAAAGTCAATAATTCGTAACGATAAAATAAGGACAGTATAGCTGCAGACCTAACAAAACTCGTCAATCTTTGAGGTGTCGTAATTATCAACGGGGTCATTCCACTGCAAGGATTTAATTAAAGAAATTTGTTATCGAATCGCGTGGGGAGAAAGAAAATGATTACAGAAGAGTTCACGGTCGCTAAACATCTTGGGAGAGCGGCGAGACTATTCTCCCGAGGACGGAGAGAAGGAACACGGGTTAAGTAACGTACGCGTTCCTTTTAAAAAGCAACGAGAGATTCACACAGAGAGGCCTTCCGGGGCCTCGACTCTCCCAGAGGCCAGTTCGGCCCCGGGTACGTGGCATAGCCCATAGCCCCGTAAGAAAAGAGGCGTGGGGCCCCCTTCGAGTAGCACAGCTGTTCCTCGAAACTTGAATAACGATCCGGGGGAACGGGCCGTGGCCGGCGACGGTTGAAAATTTTACAAACCGAGAATGTGTATCCCATTCGAGCACGATTCGAGTTAAGCTCGTGCCGGAATGGCGGTCTCTAGCCGCCGATGGCGAGGAGCTATCGGAGGCGGCAATTTCGTTGACTTAACCGGCACGGCGTGCTGCACCGTTAGGAAACCGTGTCTTTAGGCTCTAGGTAGTCGAAGAAAGTGGTCTAAACGTCAAATATTTGCTCGGCCAAGGGAAGAGTGTGCACGCGGCGCGGTAACTAGACTGCCGTCTTTTATGCGCCCAACTGCACCTTTCTATTTCTTTTCGTCGCTATTATTTCGGTACTCGTCTTCTACCATTTTTTGTACTGAAAATAATTTCGACCTTTCTTGTTTCGAGTAAACATTCTTCGATCATGCACCCGTTCTTATAACATTTTTTCTATAGAATTTTATTCGAAATATATCACGAATACAATTTATATTTAAATAATGCTCGGCTCGGCATTTAGAACGTCTATATTATTATCTATTTTCCTCGCTGCATTAATTGGAGGGTTAAAAGTGATCTGATAAAATTTTAATTACTTACGGTGCTCCGTAATAAGACAGCGGAGTCTAACGAATGCAAATGGAATACATGGTTTATAAATTCGTTTTATGAATTGAGAGAGACGCGGTTGCCGACAGCACGGGCTCGCTGCAATTTACCCGGTATCATAAAGGAAACACCCGTTGCCTTTTACGGGTCAAATAACAATCGATACGATCATGGCTGATAAGAGGTCCCGCCGTCTCTTCAAACATATGGCTCGTAAAACATGTTGCAGCCACACGCGGGGCGCCCGTGGCATCATTATTCAGGGAAAGGTACAGCCCGAATACTCGTTAAACGATAATACCGTTTCGCCGGTAGATCCCTGATTTGCTTTGTTCACCGTCTATCAACCTGCCTTGATTCCTCCACGGCTTCTTATTGGCGTCTGGAGATACAGGCCCGAGAGAGGCCCGGTAACAACGTTCCTGTATTTTTAACGAGCGGAACATTTAGAAAGCGCCGGGTTTCGTCCATTACGAAGCCACCGCGATCAAAAGGCGTACCACCTTTCGGGGCAAGATTTCAAGATCTCGGCCTCCCGCTATTTTTGAGCCGCAATTATTGTAACTCCAATTTTGAGCGGCAGGTTTTTCGCATGCCCGCGACCTTCGCTTGACGTCCGAAATAGAAATCGTTCTTTCCGTAAAACGAGTTTCTCCTTCTCTCGTTGATTTGCGCCGTTCCGAGTGCTTTAACCCCTGCTCGTAAATCAACGTATTATTATTATTTTTACGGAATATGATATACACAATAACCCGGTTAGAAAGCATGTAGAATAAATTGTTATATTTGTTATTAATCTATTTTGCTATTAAACCTCTACCTTGCGAAGTCTAACGCGCGATTAAACTACAAAATATATGACACTGGTTCAATTGTACGCAAATTTACTTATTCGCGATGCTATTTTCCATTGAATATTTAGATTGATCGTTGTCTTTTCAAATGTAAAATTTATTCGGACTTTGGACAACACGGTCTATTGCATTCGTTTGCAGCGTTAATCGTGTTTTCGTGGAAAGCGATTCGAGATGTATTCGGTATCAATTTTGATCAGCCCCGCTCGCAATTCTTCGACTCCTCTGTTCCCGGGCGATCCATTCCCGCGTGTCCCTCTGTTTGACGAGCCATTATCAGGCCGATTAGATAATGAGATCCAGGAGCGTCGTATGTATATAAAGCGTGAAACCTAATGATCCCGGGCGTAAAACGCGTTCCGGAAATGTAATTACGGACCGTCGGTGTCGCTCCAACGCGCGGACTCGCATTTCTTTGTAATCGCGGCGCAACGCTGGTTCTCTCGTTACACGTCCTGTGCTCGGGTTCGGGCGACGTGTAACGAGGGTGTTAACGCGTTTAAAGCGTACCTGTTCAAACCTGTCTGTTATTTACAAATTAACGGAACCTTAAATCGTCCCCGCGCGTCTCCATCTCGATCACCGTCGATTGGTATCCACTCTTCCTAAATAAAATCGATGTTTCATGACCGATTTCAAGCATGTATAAAATAGTTTATTATAATATAATAATAACAATCATTTTGTTCATATATATATAGGGTGTACAACCCCTTATTAAGGAATTATAAGTAAAATAATAAGATACAATGAATGAGAAGATAAAATACAGAAAATATAAATAATATAAAATTATGAGACACACCAGTAGTTGCGAAAGAAAAAATAAAATACAGAAGAAAGTTTTACTTATTTTTGTTGTGAATATTTAAAGTATAATTCTTAGTGAAGATTTAAACGATTCGAATCACAGAATTGAATTCTACTGCTTATAATTAGGCAAACTTTTATTCAGCTATTTTCATCGTCCTCGAAAGTATTTTTGGTAAAGCTATTAAAAATTTCAGCCGATTTCGTATAAATAACTCGTGGGTTCGCCGTTTAGAGACATTATCGAGTGAAACGCGATCCCGAATATTATGCGAATCCTAAATCTCGGATAATACGGCAGCAGTTAATCATGTTTTCCGGGGATTACCCGTGCTTATTACAAATCATCGAGCCGGAATACACGGGGTTTATCCGCAGCGCCATAAATAATGTACGGTGAAAGTGGCCGGTGAAATACAGCGGAGGAAGCGCAAATTTTGGGAGGCAAACCGCCGCTGACGGGTTCGAAAGTGGCCAACGAACGGAACAGATGTCACGTTTTCGTACCTTCGTCGAAATAAATCGCACCGGGTGACCTGGTCAGAGTTTCGTCTCCTTGTTCTTGGTCCCCGTCGGCGTCGATTCACCTCTGTCGAATCCGTTAGGTGGTTCCCTTTGTCCCCGGTTATTAATCGGTCGCGATACGCTTCGACGAGACGCGCGACGGCGTTCGATTCTTCTCGAAGCGGAGGAGCTTTCACGAGATCTATCCGGCGATGTAAATTCGCGAAAGAAACGTGTGTCGACGGTCACGCGTTTCGATTCGAGCGGACTAAATTTATGTGCACTCAAAATGAAATAACACGTGGAAAACAGTGGTTGCGTCACGCGATCACGTAATTCGATGAGATTAATGTATGGAAATCCGAGCGGAATTAAGTCAATTCGGTGACAAAGGAATAAAAAAAACACAGGTTAACGTAAAAAGTCTGTCTGCAATTTTACGAAAGTTTCAGTGAAAGATTATAATTTGTTTAAATTATTTTGGCTATGTCTAATAAATGATTATATTAGAAGCTAGGATTTGTTCGCTTTCTATGTTGTAATCGTACTGTTTTCATTCTTATTATGATACCGTTATTATTATGCTAAATAAATTAACTAAATAATTACTCCCTGCTGTGATATTAATTTAAAAGCAGCGAACATTTTGCCTTCGTTGCATCGAGCTCTCCTGTACATTTAACCGAATAGCTTATTACACAATAAAGTGAAAAGCTGTGATTCAAGTGCCGAAGGTAAAAACGTACGAACTGTAGAAATTACTGAGGTTAACAGATGCGCAGGTAGAACGATCTGCATAGTAGCCAGTTTACGAGCATTTTAGTTCTCGTACAAAATCAGTGGATGCAAACGAAACTTCGAATATTACTCGCCCGACACGAGTAATTTGCGAACGGTTGTTCCGATGCTGTTATAATAATAAATCTGATGCTCCATTAAAGGGGCGCAGCTCGGTGTTTCTCGAATAAAATAGGCGCTTAGGTAACTCTTTTAATGAGCCTATTCTATTCCGCTTCCAGCCGACGGAATTCTGCATGATATTTAATTATTCCCCGGAAACGTGGAAGAAAGCGCGGAGGATTGCGCGCTGGCAGACTTCGTACAGGTTTTCGCGCAGCAAAAATCGCTGTTATTCTATCGTTAATAGAAAGCGAACTTCCATGTGGTTTTGTGGTCGGAGTTGTAATATCGTTGGAAAAGGAATCTCGAAACGACAAGCGAAAAAGGAACGCGCTGTCAGAGCTCGATTTCTGTATGGAAACGAGCAGAACGGTGATCCGGCGAGATCGCGTTAATGCTTGTCGCGTTATTAGAAAACGATTTCGCGAGATAGAACGAGCAGGAGGCAGGTCGATGCTTCCGCTGCTGCAGTTTTTGGCAACGACCGGATATGATGGTCTCTCGCGTACGGAGAAACGATTTTTTTTCGGCGCAGCGACGCGCCGCGTTTTCACTGCGATGAATTTCGATGAGAGCGGAGAAATCGGGGGTTCGATGCCACGAGAGCGAAATTCGCGCGGCACACGGCGCAGCCGAATTGAAGAACATCGTACAGAGATCGCAATAACTCTCGGCGATTTCCAAATATCGATATCTATTCGCGGAACGGCTAATTAAAATCTTGTAAATTTTGGAAACTCCTCGTCATCGTCTGACTCGGTTTATACTGTATCCTTGTTCTCAGATTTATTTATGTCGATTCGCAGATTATGAAAACTTTTTGATCGAGTTCAGGTTCCTTTCTTCATTCGTAAGCATTATGCCCTGGCCATTTTTGGACAAATGTATAGTGGTCTTTTCGAAATCGTTTTTCGACGTATGGATTTCTCTAAAAATAGATGTCATTCACTGTAGCAGCTTGTTTTCTCCACTTAACCATTTCTCCCATTCTCTCTTGACTTTTGCCATTTTTATAAGGATGACTAACCAGCTTACGACCATCTGCCGTAGCTTACGTTAAAATAATTTCATTAGCTTTAACAGAACTCGAGTGAAACGGGCGCTTTTGCCCGGAAGACAACATTCGCGTTCTCTCGTCGCTCCTTTTATTCGGCGAATGCGCGCCGTTTCGACGGGGAAACTTGCTTACGGAATTGTTAGCTTTCCAGTGTTTGTTCGGAGACGCGAAACGCTGATGAAACAGAGCGGGCGAATTCCGCGCGGAATTCGCGGAAAGATCCAATAATCGAAATGAAAGCCGCGAACTTCGAGCCGGTCGGATAAGTGTACAGAGATACGGTAACAGATTTCACCGACGGGAATTCGATAGAGACGTTTGGAAAAATATGAAATAAGTTGGCGGAAGGTTTCCGGATACTTCCGTTCCGTTTCGTCTCTCGTTTCAGCGGCTCGGCTTTTATTCCGTTCGCAAGCCATGCGCGAAAAACGGGGGGCGTCAATTTCTATCGGCGGGCTGGTCGCGGTTCAATGCGTTTTCCTTGTTTCGCGTCGAGACGTCTCCGAACCAGTTCGGAAAAATTACGCGAGCCCCGCGTTACACGTTTTTTTACTCCGTGTTTTTCCCCCAACGGTTCGCTATCAAAAGTGGCACGGCGGCAAGAGCGCGAAATAAATTTTCACGAACCTCTCGCACGCTTGCGATAATTGAGCCATTACCTTTCTGCGCGATGAGCTTCGGAACTGTTTTCTTCGCCGGCGTTCCTTTGGTTGAATTATTGCAACGCTGCGAACACACCGTTGTCTCACGTTTCCGTATAAAAAGGATCTTATTCACGTTGCGCTTTGAATTGTATATAAAAATACAATTTGTACTGTTATCTCAGGAATAAATCATAAAATTCATTTTCGAATATTTTTACAAATGTCTCAATTGCTGACATGTTCTTCGTTTTATAAAAAACCGTGTCTTCAGTGTCGCATTCGTTACATAAAACGTGGACGATAATACAACTTTGGAGGCACGGTACGACATAATTAACTTCGTATATTATAATTAGACTTTTATTTATACGTACCTTTACGCGAGATAACATTGTCCTGCATCAATTGCGAGAAATAGTATGCGCTATTTTAACCCATTCAATTTGCCGATGAATGTAGAAAATCCACAGTCTGTAATGGATAATCTAGAACATAACGGTTCGAGAAAAGTAGCGGGCACAAGCTCGGCAAATATTATTCCAAGCGTGCGTTAATAGGAGATAAAAATGGTCGCCGCAGACGAGAAGTATTTTTTTCGAACGGAGTTCGCATTACGCTCGATTACCGTTTTCATCGGTGCACCGGGCAAACATTACGCTGTCCGCGCCCCGGCATCGTCGAATAAATTCAGACGAAGGGATTAAATTATCCTCGGAATGCGTCTATTTACACGCGGGACACGGTACCATTGTATCAGTCGCAGCTCCCGAGACTATAAATTCCCGGTAGTCGCCGGTAAAAGCGTCGTGAAAAAGGTGCAAGCGCCGCGCGGCGAAGAATGCAGCCGCGGAACTTCTTCCCGTGGAAAAGGTACGCGCGCGTTCGGCTTTTATATCCCCGGACGATTTTCTTGAAAAGCTTTTTCTTATTACCTCCGCCGCGAACGGTATGTTTTTAACATGAGTGTTGACTGAAACGAAACGTCGCGCTTTTAACTCCGGATAAATAAACTTTCGTCGTGATGGCGATCGTGGCATTCGAATATTGCGATATCAAATTGTCCTGGTGAATGTCAAAGACTTATCGCCGAATATAATTTTTAAATTTTATCATATCTCTTTGTAAGGTAAAATATTTTGTATAATCATTGCTTGAAGAAGTAAATTTATTAAGGAATTCTTCGCGGAAAAATTTGAACAATTTTGGTAACTATTGTAATTCATTTTCGGAAAAAGAAACACCCATGTTCATTATAATTCTACGCGTACTGGTTACAGTAAATATCGATACATTTTTCGACGTTACGATATTTTTACAAAAACGTGTTTCTTAGATATTCAGATGAGAGAATCTAAACTCGCCGGGTTGCATGTTTTTCGGTTTTCGGATTAATTCAGTTCGTTCACGGTTAATATTCGACGCTGGTAAGACGAACTTGTTCAGAAACGAACAACGCGGTCGTCGGTGCCACTCGAAAACGTGAGTTTAATTAGGGCCTGATTAAACAGACCGGGGTGGTTAAAAATATGTCGCGCGCGAGTCGCTCCACGAGCCGTCTCCGATCCCCACGAATTTCCAAGCGAGAGTGGATCAAGTAGAACCAATTAAGGGCACACCAGGCCGCGTAACAAGGTCTTCAATCAACGCAACCCGTTTCCGGTCGAATCGTTATTTCCGATTCGGTTCGGTTCGTCGGGCTTTCATTTTCCGCCTTTCGTCGGTTTTCTTCTTGACGTCGCGTCGGTCCGATTCCCGCGATTCCAGGCCAATGATTATTCTACACGCTCAGGTGGATCGGTCAGGCATCGTCGACACGTACCGAGGGTCAGTCGACAAGTAAGCTTCCCCCTCCTCTCGCGTTTCTTTCGAAAGAGATACTCATCGTTACTATCCGTTAGCCGTGTGTAGAAGCAGCAATATGCCTGCTAAGAGTGTTGCGGGTTTCAACTAGATTGCATCAGCGGATCGGTTATTGCAGCTTCGTAAACATAGGGCCTTGTAGAACAACTGCGAATCAGTTGATTTTCATAGACGATCAGTGCATAAAGAACGAAACTGTTCGAAGTCGCAAAATAATCGTCGACCGATGTAAAGCTGTAACCAATTAGCTGTTGCAACTTCTTCGAAAATTGTGCAAGTTGCTGTAATCATTAGTTCGCGGACTTTTATGGAAAATAAATGTTGTCGGCCACTTATTGCAAGCTCCAGGAACTGCATGTCCATTGATTTCTCTTCTGAGTTAGCTAAAATGAATTCTACAGCATTTTTAAGTCTTACAATATCCGAATTATGTAATATCCATCTATATTATTCATTATATATAATTATATATATATATGTAATTCTATTATTGTGTATTCGTTGGACCGTGTCCTTGCTTGCGCCATCGTTCGCTACCACCTCCACACCGTTCGTGAAAACGTAGCGCGTGCTCGCACGAAATTCGAGATCGTCGGCGGCGACCATGCGCTTCCTTCCGCCCTATTATCTCCGTTCTCGCCTGCTTTTCACCGGTCGCCTCCATCTGGCGAGGTTTGATGGGATCGTAACGCGATTGAAACTCCATCGAGGAAGCGTCCTTGCAGCTGCGCCGAACAGGGAACGCGCCGCGAGATTACCGAGTCCTCGAGGCCACGAGACGCGAATTTCCGTGTAATGGAAACCGATATAATGGCTTCCGGGAGCGGTTCAACGTGGACGGCGGTCGCGATTGTTGAGATTCGCTCCGTACAACTAACAAGGAATGTTCGCAAACCCGGACACTGATTTTCACGTGCCGAACGGTGCAGCGGAACGATCACGAACAGCAAAGAAACGCGCGTGGATTTCTTTTTTTTTACCGCGAGATTTGCAAAACTGTGCAGATAAAGGCGTCAATTGTCAGCACGTATGGAAATTGGCGAGGTTTGCGAACGTATCTTATCTAACAGAGCGTTTAAAGTATATTAGAGCACACTGTCGATTCCGACACAGTTTATTTCGCGTATAATCTATAGTATAATGCACCGATAAGTCCGAAATAGAGTCGCGTATCCTGTGTAGCGTTTAAACGGAAGTGGATCGTCATAAATTTTCATTTTCTTGCTTAAGGAAAGAAAGCAAATGTATGTTGTGGAAACGATAAAGGTATGGTAAATATGTAGATCAATTCGTTATTGTTCAAGAAAATATCGAAAAATATCGTCGTTTTTATGCGAGTAATCGCTGTGCCGAGATTCGAGAGTACCGTGCTTAAAATAGGGCAAAATTGCGGAGACGCTGGAAAGATAAAAGTGGAACGTGGCGGCGTAAATTCATCACCTGGCAACGGAGCGGAGAAGAAACGGGGCGCGCTGACTATAGGAGAAGGGATCTCCGAACGAAATCGATAGCACCGTCAATTAGGCCAAACTGTCCAGCGTGCCCGAGATTTAGGCTCGCCGGACCATATGGTCAGCTCCGACTCCCTTCCGGGTTACACGCGCGCGCGGAGGAAGCCGCCGCGGCGGTCGAACAGGATAGAACGGATAATTTGCTAAGGATATGGTAGCTATGCCAATAAGCGAAAGTGCCGTGGGGATACCGGCGGAGGAGAGAGAGAGAGAGGGGGGGGGGGGGCAGAAACGGAAATCAGGCGAATCGATTGTAGGAAGCGTGGAGGACGGCCGATCGAAAGCCGCGATCCACGGGAGAGTTATGTCGGTTGGATGTCTCTCGATCGGCTGAAAAAAAAAAGTCGGGTGAAGGGAGAATGTCATTAATACCGCGATAGGCCGCGTCGTTCGTGTGCGTCTCGCGCGCGGGTTCATTCGGCGAGCAAATGCTTTCTCCGAGGAAGGCCTGCGAGAACGTCCTTTCTCTCTAAGGACGTCGGCCGCTGGGAGGAGAGACCGTCTCAAGGCCGTTCGCGCAGGAACACTCTAGATCGTCGATCGAACTCGCAGGATCGACGATAACGAATATCAACGAATCGAGAAAACTAGCATCCTGACCCGGAAAGTTTAATAAAGATACGCAATAATTCGCCGTCTTTGCGTTTTTGCAGAGCCGAAAAGATTAGCTGCATAATTGCTAGGTAATCGATTGATTTTATCATTTACAGTTGCTCTAGCCTTTACGAGTGCTCATTTTCTAGCCGTTTTGAATTATCCGATTGCGATCGTGTAAGTAATGTTGCAACAATCTTATATTATAATCTATAATTCGCTACAACATTCATTCGGTATAGGATATACTGATTGATATTATTACCAAACCAGGTAGAGCCAACTCGGAAAATGATTTGAAGCGAAGGTCTTATGAAAGGAAAGAGGACTTCGCTTGATTGCTGCGACAGTGGTTAATAAACCATGCAGCAATTTCTGCACAGATTTCGTAATTACGTGAGACCATGTAAGGTCAGAACACTGTGCTTTAACTGAGTGAATCGCGTCGTAAATGCAACTGCAACCGTGGAAATAATAATGTCGCGTAACAACGCCGACTTTATGAGAATCGAACAGCAGAGTTAATTAGAAATATGAAAAAGATAAGATTGCAGCTGCCTATAAATAATGTTGAGATTTATTTCCATAAGATCCGAAAGTGATCTGAGCTCCTGTGGAGTTAAATAATTTCACGTGTAGACGATAAAGGAAAGATTTTCTAAATAGAGAAACAGAAAAACTAAAGCGACGATCCGGATGAAGGACGTCGTCGAAATTTCGATGCATGAGAAACGGTCGAGCGGTTCGGAGAAAGATGATCGTTTCAAGTTGAAAATGTTCCGCCGCGTCCTGCGACTCCGTCATTACACCTCGGGCGAGTCGAGTCACCGTTGTTAATGATCCCGAATGAGAATCTTCGTATAAATTGCTCGATGCATCGCGCGGATCTTCGCGCACGTATCATGCGAACGCAACTGATTGTAAATCAGAGAGATAAAAATGTTTAACGAAGCAGGCCGCGGTTCTTTTTTAATATCCGATTCCTGTTTTTATCCACCAGTCTTTAAAACAGACGAATTTGCATAGAACTCTACGATTTATCATGCTCGCGTTCAGCGTTCGCGCCCGGATCTCAGTCGTTGGCATTCGTTAGCGATAAAACTTCTCGCTTTCTTTTTGACGGTGCCCTCGTCGCGCCGATCGTAAAATCAAAATGACGGGAACAACGGAAACCCGCTCGCAGCGGCTTCGAAACCGTGCAAGAAATAATCGACGGTAATTTTAACGATCCCTTTTACGTGTTCCAATTTGATCTAATTGCAACGCTGCTTACGGGTTCTATGCAATTCCGTCGCGACCGTGTAAAAGGAGCAGCAATTATTGCGTCAAAGTAATAGATGAAATGGAAAAAGGCGGCGGCGGCGGCGGGTTTCTCCCTTTCGATAAACTCCGCGGGGTCGGCGAGAGCGACGACAAAGGGGGGGGAGGTGGACGGGAGGCTAGAAATCACAGAGAGGATCCAAACAGAGACGCGTCCATCGGCCGGCTCGGCGTGACGATTAACACGGTCAATTAGCACGCGTTTGAACGCGACGTTATTTATCGAGCTATCATTATCGGGTAAAGCGATGGTCGTTAGACTCTCCCTCCTCGGTTGCTCGGTCTTCATCATAAGAAACATAATTATCGAGCCGTTTTCATGTAACACTAGCTAGCTGGAGTTACGTGGCTCGAGCGCAAGCCGCCGGTAATTGCCGAGCCGCTCCCGCTGCAACGAGGAAGGAGTTGTTTAAAAAGGGATTCGGTGGCTAATCGTTGCCTGGGATATTCTCTCTCTCTCTCTCTCTCTCTCTCTCTGTTCTTCTGTTCTCTACGAGCCGATTCGCGCCGGAGATTTCCCCGTTAGAAACGCACGCGGTGGAATAGTTTCGCCACCCATCCTCCTCCATTTATTTATCGTGGCTAACAGTTTGAAACCTGGCCATTGACGGCGCGAGGATGTCGGCAGCAATATTGATTAGGTTTTAATGCTCGGTCTGCACGTGGTACGACCGAAAGCGTTTAATCTATAATATTTATGAAACGTTTGATCTTCCGCGATTTTTATAAGGTTCATAATTAGGCTGCGGGTTTTATCCATTTGCGGCAATGGTGCTGCGATTAGAAACAGCAGGAAGTTTAAGAGACTAAAAAGATTAGTTTCGTTCTATCATAATGACTAATGAAAGAAACTCTGTAAAGTCTCTGAAAGAGTCTCTGTAAAGAGACTAATTGTCTCTAATTGTTTGTAATAAATGCAGACGGTTTTAACTTAGCATAAAGATCCGGAGACCATTTATAATGCGAATGCGACGCGTGTACAAGTAAAAGAGTTAATAATCGTCTCGATTACGAAACGAAAACGTTCGGTCGCTGAATCGCCGCGATATTTTAATAAGAATAAATTCGTTTCATATTTCGATGCTATTTAATATCCAAATATTTTCGGCAGCAATTATAGCTGTGCATCGCGCGGAGAGACGCGGATGCATCCAGTAATTAAAGGATCTTGGCGGAGTACATGACAAGAGAATTTTTTGTTGATTATCCCTCGTTCATCTTGGGAGCATTCTTGGCGAGATCGCGGTAATGATGTGTCAGTGTATCGGGCCGTAACCGTGGACGCTGGTATTTCCCGGTGAGCTAATTGACGGTGTCTTTTCGATAGGTTTTTAATTAGCGGCCGGCGGATGTTTGCAACGAGATCGTGTTTTTTTTTTCTGTTGCCGACTCGTGCGCAGAGAATCGGATTTAGAATGAATTGATTTAGTCTATCGATCGTTAAATCTGTATAAAATGATAATTTCATTAAATCGCATCGCGGATGGTATTCTCGCGGATACCGAAGCTCACGGTCTGGATAATTACGGGTTTTGTAACTATTAATGGTTACCTGGGGTCGTACAGTGCCAATTAACACATCGCCGGCCGGAAACGAGAAATCACGGTCTCGATGCGCGTTCATGATTTCCTAATTATTTTTTCAGATAACGGTAATTTGTTTGCTTTCTAATATTATCGACCTTGTTTCTACGGTCGATATTCTCGGTTCGGCTTCCGAGTTCGTAGGGTAATTGAGTGGCGGAGTCAATTGCCGTGATAGTTTCTTTCTGTTTTCGAATTTCTGCTTTCGTAACGGACCGAATAGTTCGTTAAGTAAGAACTATCCGAGTAACTGTATCGAACGTGTCCCGTGATCGCGAACGAGTCAAATTACTTCGCCGGTTAAAGGAGGTTTAATTGAAACATAATTCTTTCTTGTCACCCGGGAATGCAGTTTTACGGATCGACACAGTTCCCAATTACATCTTCATCCAATGGAATGACTCATAATCCTTATCTGTTACGAGATGACACATTGTTAGCACTTCGGCTGCCGTATCGGTCGTAGATTGGCATATTTAGGTAAAGCGCCCTTTGTTAGGATCTGTGAGGCGTATAAGTAGGTTCTGAAAATAATTTCTGTAATCAAATTCGTGTTCTCTACTCTTGTACTATGTACTGTTTTATTATATACAGAATTTTGTAGAAAAATTTGTACATTTAAATCTCTAGTTTATAGTTTATCGTACGAAGATAGCTAAATTAATTTTATACATGCTACTGTTAACATTCATTATTTAGCAAAAAGCGTCACGCTGCTGTGAAATTTGACAGGAATTAATAAATGAAATATTTCGTCTTTTAATTTATATATTTAACATGATTACCTTACAATATGAGAAGAGAATAATAAGTATAAAGAAATTCCACTTTAACATACACTATAGTGTACAGGGTTAACGAAGAAAATAAGCAACGAATCTAATGCCATAGCGAACGCGTTAAATCGTGCAAAAATGACAGGCAAAGTGTTAATTCAACGTACACATTTGTCGCGGTGTTACACCGAAGTTTCAGAGGCCGGTAACGAATGGAACAGTGCGGTCGGATGCGATCGAGTTAAAGGGATTTCATACCCCTGTGCGTCGCGATTATGGCGAGGATGCCAATTTCCGAAAAAGTGATTAAAGAGGCAACGTCGTTGGGCTCTCCCGAACCCCAGACGCGGTAATACAATTTCACGCGTAACCCCGGATTAGTATCGACTCTGCATTGCCTTTGGTGATTTATTTAGGAGACGCAGCAGCCCCTTGCCACCGTCGCGCGTACGGACTCCTCCTATTCAGATTATCGATCACCTCGTTCTACCTCTAATTGCTTGAATGAACATGTCGGAGCACATAATATCCTTGCTATCTATAAATACCTAATATTCGAGTGTAAAAAAAAACGATGAATTTTAAATTTTAGATCGAAGAAGTCGAGTTTAGTACACAAATAATATCGAAATAAACTCTGTGAAAGGAAGAAAGAAACTTGTATTTGTTTCTCGCTGAAAGTCTACAGTCCACTGCTTAATTTGGTGCCTATCGCGTCGGAATTGTTCTTGAATAAAACAAACCGCCAGAAGATTGAGCGATTATCGCCATTAAAGAAAGGCAACGTTGTACAAGTTTGTCCGACGCATGGAGCAAGTTTCTGTGTCCCTCTGTGCCACGCATCGAAAAGAATTCCGATGGGTGGCTTCCTCATTCGCAGCTTCGTTTCTTGCGATCGGACGCGGAACACCGAGCAGCCCCGATCAATCTTCGCTCCTTCCGGCTTTCGATGGAAACGGGACGGGCACGCTCGAAGAAATTTCTTTGAGATGATTTACGCGTTAAGGCCGCCGTAGTCCCAGAGGAAAGTCACGGTTTCTGTCGTTGCCTCTAATACGAGCGCTCGCTCGCGCGCGCGCGCGCGTTTCGCCGCTGACCATTCACTTAACATTTTTCCATCGCGGAAGAAAGTTCTTCGCCGTCGCGTTCAACCTCGATGCGATAACACGAAAAGATTCGGCCGCGGACGCGACATTGCATTATGTATTGCCGCGGATTTTCTGATAAATTGCCCGAACGCCACCGAACAGACTGGTAACATTTACTTTAAGCTTATCGCCGCCTCGCGCTTTTCACACATTACCGTTCCTCCGGGAACCGTTCGGCTCTCGAACACCACGGTTTTCCAAGCGGAATTTTCCACGATTCGGCGCGCTCTGTCGGCTTATCGAAAACAACCGCGTTAAAACAATAATCTTTCTTCATCGCCCGGATCTTGTCGTCACACTTTCGAACATTCCATGAACTGAGACTGTTCTCTGCTTAACGTTAAACCCGCCGTCCATTAAAAGCGAATAATCCGCGTTGCTTTCTAAGAAAAAACAAGACTGAATTTATTTGGACTCCTCGCTCGTACTGTTGTAAATTAAACCGCGCATTTTATTCGTTTATCAAGATGGTAAAACCGTTAAGAGAATTTAAAAAATATTTATTGAACTCGTCAAAATGATTAAAGAACGTGATCAATGTCTAGTCTCTGTAACTTCAGTAATTTGAAAATAGAAAATGCCAGGTCGGCCAGTTCGACGCATTCAACAGAGTTCTAGTGTTAAAAGTCATTTGTCACAGGTTGTGATAAATTCGCAGTCTTCGCAGTTTCACCAAACTCGTAGACCATATAGTTGCACGGAAATAACAGATTGCATTCAGCTTTGATTAGCTTCTGGACAAAGACGACTCACAATTTCAGCGAGACGTTTAACATGGAAAACGAATGTGGGCATCATTGTATTATAATTATCGGCGGGGAAGATTTCTGTTCAACTGGATGGAATGAAAGTCGAAAGTTCTTACTCGGACGAGGTGCAAGGTAGACCAATCACGTAATGTATTTCCGTGTCACTCGAGGCTGCCGAAGCGCTCGTACCATTTTCGCATCGCTGACAACTCCGCGTTTCAGGTATTAAACAAGGAAACGTGTATTCCATCGATGAAAAAAAAAAAGAAAAAGTAACGTCCGTGTACGCATCGAATTTTTCATCGCATATCAGTCTCTCGTAAACGGTCGCACTCCTGTTTATTTTATTGTTGAATTACGATCTGAACTCGCCAGTAATAACCATTGAGACGAGTCTTTAAGTGGTACTAATCCAAACTTTCGCCGCGCAAAAATGACTTTCTTGATAAACAAGCGATTCAATAACGAGTGGCCGAGCCGTTCGAAACCGATAAAACGGTCTGATGTAGCGTCCGAGTTATTTCAAGTTCATTTCTGTGTGTATCAGCTGACGGTATCATCGGGATATTAATCTCGCGGGACAATAATAGATTTCCCGGTGTCAGGAATCGCATCGTCCTCGACACCGCCGCGGCGGCAATAAACTTTTTCCTCCTCGTTTTTCCGCCGCGGTACCAAGCGCGCTGATCGTTAGGAGCTCACCTCGCGCGCGGTTATCCAGGGAATTCCTGGCCGATTTATGGGCGGGATTACAAGACGCTGCTGTAAGCAACGTATGCAAGTAAAGTCCGCCGTAGACTTACTTAGTTTCGCGCAGCGTAAAGGAAGCTCCGAGGAACCGCCGCACTGTGGTGTTGTATTTGCCCCATTTCGCTGGCCACAATTATTTTTCGTCTAAAATGTACTTACTCGCTGATTTATAGTACTTGAATTCTAAATAGAAAATTCTAATCAAATAAAAATTATTCATGCGCTATTTATGATAATATTTTTATTATCCAATAGATCGAAAACGTAATTCCACTAAAAATTTGTAAAATCGTATTTTGGCCAGCCGTTTGGGATCGATACTTTATTGTGCACCGATTGAGTTCGCGTTTCTACCGTTGTTCTCGGAAGCGTGTCGCCATTCATGCACTTTGCCGCGGGTGCATTCTGGCCCCCACGAATAACGATCGTGGCTCGATCGGTGGCTTGTGCCATTTCACGAAGAATTCCGTGTCGGGTCGAAGATCGAGACGCCTTTCGATTATTCCTCGGTCGAGCGACAAAAGTGTGTGGAGGATCCAGTACTGTCGAAACCTGGATCGTTGCGACACCCTGCGCCAGGCGTTAGAATCCAATAGTGACCGACTCTGTGTATGTATACGTCTCTCGGGAACCTTCGCCGTCGCCCTGATAATCGATACTTATTTTAAGCGTCGCCTATCTACCTACAAATTTCACGGAACCGGTTCGCAGCCGCTTGAAATTCAATCGAAATGTAACCTCAATGGATACATTTTATTTCACGTGGTTTAGACACCGAGGTACAGAAAGTATGATATTTATGGTACAGTCCCTGTCGTATGAAAATGAAACACGGGACTTAATTGAGGGAAGTCGATAACGTTCAATGCCTTTCTATCCGGTGCTCTTAACACTTTATCTACCGGCAGTTCTTTTAAACGAGGTCAACGTTTCTTAAAAACAGTGTCCCAACCTCGTCCATAATCCGTCGAATTATTTAAATTACTATTCTTTGTTTCTTATTTTATTACCATATATTTTATATTATCATTATCCTTTTTTCAAGTTTTCCTTTCTGAGAGAATTTTAAGAGGGGCTCGATAATTTTCTTTGAACTATGATAATAACAATATTTGTAATAATATTTATATACATATTTATTAATAAATATTATTATTATGATATAACAAGTTGCTCCCAAATTATTGTTAATTTAAAAACAAGTTACCAAGCTCCTCGTAGGCAGAATTCTGTCATTGCAAGGTTTATTAATGGTCTTACAGTAAATAAACTGTTAACAGTGCAAATAATGTTTTCTGTCGCCCTCGTTTCATAAATTAGACCACCGGTCTATCGGCTCGTGTTATACCGTGTTAGCGACGATTAATTGTGCACCAGGTATAAGCGGTTTTCTTGCAGCAGTTTGCGCATCGATATCGCGAGACGCTCGCAGGATACTTCAGCGAAGTCGATTGCAAATGCTAAATCGCCTGAAAGTTTCATACATATTCGTTCCGTAGCCGTGATAGAAAGGACACAACGTGACTCATGCTTCCTTGCATCCAGAGAGTATCATCGTCAGCGTTCGCAGCGCAGGCACGGCGCTATGGATCTCCCAGTAATCGTCGCCCGGCTATCGGCATTCTAGCGCGGCTGTTATCGCCGTTATAAAAAATTCATTCCGCATCCATTAGCCTAAGTCAGGAGCACCATTATCGCGCGTTCCGCTGCGTGTAACGGTGTTAAAAATCACTCGGCTCTGTTCAGGGTCATAAATCCATTTGATCGTCGTTAGAACCAGGATCGAACACTGCGCGCCGAATCCGACGACCTTCGAAAATATCTCGGGGCCCCGGTGCGGGGGAGCCTTGAATTCAATGTCTTCGGATTCCGTTTACGGGAAATCGAGCTGGTCAGATCGTTCGGACATTGAAAATTCCGGTATCCGTGGAATTTCGCCGCTTTAGACTTCGCGTTTATGCAAATACCGTGGCAGATTTTATTTGTGAATAGCGGTAATTTTTGACGTGGTCTTCAGTTACGAACTCGCTGGACGCGCAAAGTTTATTTCAATTATCTCAGTTCTTTTTCTTGTTGTATAGTTTTATGTAGCGGTATATAGTTTTTTTATTTAGTTCTTTGTTTTAGTTTTCAGCCGTTCTATTAGCGCATTTTCTTTTTTTACGAATAATAAAGGAATTATAATTATAATTAAATTACAATATAAATCGTAATTAAATTGGAGTACAACTGAAAGTTTCAGTTATATAGTCGATTACCATGCGATTGAAATACATTGTCGTGAAATTGTGAAACTGAATTATTCCGTGCTTGAACCGGTGCAACAATCCGTTGGGCATTATTATCCAAAAACTTCTATCACTGTACCCATTGCCGATAAAAGGAGAACATAGTTATGAAACAAGGGATTGCGTTAAGAGACGAATGATATCTCTGTAAAGGAAACAGTGATACGAGTTGAAGAAAGCAATACTCTGAGGTGAATTATGCTATTAGTAAACGACGAAGAATCGTTATTCGAGACAATAAACAGGTTCCGATAGCGCAAAGATACGTCGAAAAGATGTTGCGGTAGATAAAGGAAAGGGAACACAGAACTTATCGGCGTGGAAACGATGAAATCAATCCATGCCGGTCGAATGTTTCGCAATAATCGCTGGAACATTTCTAATTATTGCTAAACATTGGGTGTTGCGGCCGTAGACCGAGGAAGTCGGAGATTTATTGTGGATCGGTGCCAATTTTCTAATCTTGTATCAGCTCGCTCCGAAGCTCCCAACCTCGATTTCGCTCGATAAACCAGTGTTTTCTTGGAATAACTGATTTCCAATCGGCAGCGGTGCTGGAGTGAAATTGCAGGCGCCAGCGTACACGCGACAAACAAATCGACCAGGCATCCGGGAAACTATGACGATTAAAAGTTGATTCACACTGTCCGTTAACGAGTCGGTTGTGTGTGGACATTCCTCTCGAGTGTGCAGCAACCAGTTGCCTTAACAGATAACGAGAATCTTAATTTCTCAACGGGGGACGGTTTATCAACAGCTATTGGGCCACCTAGATTTCTTCTTTCTGTACTTGCTGCATTGTTCGCAGCTGAAAATAAGCCCATTGATTACTCGTTACGATCTTGCGCCGCATTCTCTTCGATAACTCAACTTTTCTTCGTTTTACGCGTTCGGTAATTTACTTCGATGGTATACTGCCGTGTACGAACTTGGCGGAAGTCGATTCGCATAATCAGTCGGTACATGTAATAGTTCATCGGTGGCTATGATTATTTGTTCATTTGATCGGTTAGCTGTAATTGCAGTTACGTATTTAGGGCTGTTCGATCTTTGCCTGAACATTGTCTGACAATTCCTTCTATGCTCGAAAAATCCAACGACGAGGAATTATCGCCAGGACGAGCCTAATTCGTGGAACGCTTATCCGCTTGAAATTAACGGAAGCGATTAGCAGCACCGTGGCTCTCGCACTTTCTGCACTTGGGAAAATGTGAGCTCAACTTTCAGGCCTAGATTAGATAACAGCGAACGGCTATCGGCGCTTTGTATCTTGCGAGTGACTCCACTCGAGTCTAATCGGTCTAGGTACTCTAATTGATAAGGATGAACTGCGAATGGGGGAAGCACGTAACGTTTCAGTGATTCCTGCCACTTGTGTCTACATTGCTTCTACTTTAATCAGCAATTCGAGAACACGGTATCAGTTAGAGAAGGCGCCAGGTGAAAAGGGTCGGGCCTTTGACGCCTTTTCTTGTTAGAAGACTTGATTAGGACTTACTTTACAAAATGTAAAATGCCGGCAATTTTGGGCTGTACCTTGTACATAGCAATCATAGATACTTGAAATTCAGGAATACCGCTGTATTTAAGATTCTCTTGGTACCGCCTTTTATCGGTCGAGCACGCCTCTCATTGGCCACCGTTTTTTCGTTAATAACTCGTTAGCGCTGCCTCGGAGAAAGTTTTCGTAAAGGGAAAAGTTACTTCAAATAATCTCTGGAATCTCTCGTTTGCCGCTCGAGAGTGACTTTTGGAACACCCTCTAAAGATTCTGCTTCACAGAAAGCATCGATGGTTCCATTATCGTAGTCTGATTTTTCTGCAGTTTATCGATGATCTCGCCGGGGGTTTAATTAGACTCGCTACTCTCTTGTCCCTTTCTGGATCGTTTCACCGGCGCAAGACGTTCACTACGAGAGATCAATCTAGATATTTACACTCTCTGGCCGGTCTTCATGAAAGTTGCATATTCAAGTGGAAGTTGCAGGCGCGGCAATCGCTGCTACATCTTTGCCATGCTGCTACCTGCAGTTTCACCGCGATTGTTCCCGTATAATTGTCCCGACAAATATGCAATTTCGAAAACGCTCGGAGCTTGGACGATTAAAGCTGTTCTCTAGGAGCGATGGCCGAGCTAATCGGCTGAATCAATATCCTCTCTCCCCGCTTAGGTTGCATCAGCTAATGAAAGGCCACGCTCGCGCTAAATAAATTGACGCCCGTTCACGAAATATGAAATGCGGCCAGCCGGCGCGACGGTTCTAATTTTTTTGTGAAACCTTTGCGGTATTGTGGGACGCCTGCGCGGGTCTATTCCCACTGCTCGCGAAAGATTCTATCGGAAATAAGTAGGCTGCGAATTTTAACGCACTCCCGATGCAAAATGAACGCGTATTAAAATCATCGTTGGAAGACCTCGTCGCAATTCATGCAGAGCAAATAGTCTGAAACAGAATATATCATATCTTCTTAAATATGATGTGCTCTTGGTACATTTCAATCGTAATACAATTCTTGCACAGGTGAAAGAAATCATTCAATTAGTCGAAAATTTTAAATTTCGTTCACCGATGGGTTCAGTAATTGACACGATTGTCGAACAATCGTCGTACAATTCAGGAAGAAGATAATCCAGCATCGCGAGTAAACACACCTGTCCGATAATCCGAATGTTCATGGTAGCGTGATCGTTTGGACAGGTTCCACTGCGACGACAATTTCATTTGGTCGACTGTAAACCCGGATGAGGTCTGAGGTGGATCGATGCCGAGCAAATAAGTTCATCAAACGAGCAAACTGCTTTGTCCTCTGGCCCCTTGCCTCGGTTCCTCTATCTAATTTGCAACGCTCCTTTCACTCTGCTCTCTCGAGCCGCTCTCAGATACCGATCGCGGATACGTGTACACGTAGGGTAAATCGTTAAAATGTTAAATGCGGTGTTCGCGATTGCGAAACGTCGCCGCGCGGCATGACGAATTACAGGGTGCCTTGCTCGCAAGGCGACATTTCTAGTCTCTCTCGCCTACGCGTATCGGAGAGGGCCGCTGTCTTTTTTCTTCCTTCGCTTCTTTGCCCTGTCGATCGTCTCTTTCTCTCTCTCTCTCCCCGTTCTGCTTGTCTACCAGTTGCTACAGCTGTCGTCGGTCGACGATTGTTCGCGCGACGTCGAAACTTCGCGCCGCTAATTTATTCCAGCGGGAACCAAATAGAATTTTGTTTTCTTTGCCGCGAGTTTAGAGCAGCGCCGAGTCGAAACTTCGACGGAGATAACACGTTTGTTTCGTTGGCATTAGTGAATCTTCTCTAAAGACCCGCCCACACACACACACACACACACACATCGAAGAAAGCTTTGGGCAACTGATTTATTTGCGTTTGTCTGAGTATTTTGTTTCCTTTGCTTAAAGATTAGGGTCGCGTTCGGCAAAAGTTTTTTGACGAAGATAAACACGCGCGTTTCTCTATATAACGATTTGAAGATAATAATGTCAACGTCTTCTGTAATTTTCGAAGGGGGCCATAATTTTTTCGGTCGGAAGAATGGAGACGGCGTAGGAATTCGAGTATTTTTTCGATATTGTATAGTAACGTTGTTGTGGTTCGTTTATTCGATTTATCAAATTCAATTTTCTTTATCGACATCCGGTTCTTGTTAAGATAATTTGTGATCGCGTTTGCGCGAAGTGAATATTTATATTATCTGCGTGATTTCTCAACTTTAAAAATCAATTTTATTAGAGAAATGGTTAAAGATCGGATCATTGTATGATAAGTTTCTGTGTTTTTAAATAAATTATTTTAAGCTTGTAGAATGTTGAAAATGGTAATCAACGTGTCAAATATGTCCTTCGGATAATAGGAAAATGAAAAACGTGTTTGCCCGCCGATAAAATTATCACGGGGCTCTCTATGCAAGCATAAATAGTAGCACGGTATTTGTGGACTTTCCGAAATAGCGATATCTTTGGTTTATGGTCGGAAGTGATATTAATTTTATCTTCGGTCGACGGCCCACGGAAATCTTCGTTTCTCCCGACAGGCTTCTGCTAATTGCAATTAGGTATTCGTTGAGTCGCAAGGACCTGTAACAATGTGCGACGCAACTATACTTCAGATTTCTATACCTTATGGCATATGTGAATGCACGAATTGTATAAAAACCTGTATGTTGGTACAAATTCACATCATTAACATTTTATGAAGAATTTAACGATACTTGGAAATATGTTGTGCATTTTATAAAACGGTAAAACCATTTAAATAATTTAAGTAAATCGTTGCATCTTTTTCAACTCGTTATAGTTATTAAAAAAAAATATACGAATGCTACGTGATTTTTATATTTCAAAATTAGTGCAAGCAATATTATCGCACGAAAATTCGCGGTCTTGTAAATTTGTCGATAAAAAAAACTGTGCTACAGGCTCGGCATAGTTGGCAGATACGAAACGGCAGAACAAACAACTCGCGATATCAGGCGAAGGGGGTCAGACGGGAGTTTTTAAATTGTAAATGTTCCCGGTTAATTACGGTACACCGTAAACAAAATTTGCAAAAAGTAAAACACACTGTTATCTAGTCCCTGTCACGACCGAATTAACGGCGCTTACGCGAGGCTTATCTTACCTCCCCACCCGTGCCGCGCGATGATATCGGTGTCACCGGCGGGATAAACAATTTCGCGTGAAAACGCGAGGAGGAGCTTTGTCTACGGGGAGATCTTGATCGTCGCCCCTGTATCTCGCCCGACGCTCCACGCGGTAAATATTGAATATCGTTCCCTCTGGGTCTCTCGCCGTGCCGAACGAAGGAAAATTCCGCTCGTCGTCGAAGAAACCTGGAAATTATCACTTTCCTCCAGAACTAAAGAGAAAGGGACAAGTGGTACACCTATCATTTAAAAGTTACAAGCATTGTATTTACCGGCCCGCGAGGCAAAACCCGCGCAATCGTCGCCGGGAAGTTTCCCGATCACTTTTCCTTTCTTTCCCCCAATGATACGGTTCTACGCGAAAATTGTCGGGTAGGCCAACCCCGCCCCTAATGAAAGGGTTGGCTGTCTAACTCCGGACATTTGTTTTTCACCTTCGCGTTGCGGTCGAGTCGAGCGCGTGTGTGTGTGTGTGTGTGCGTGTGGCCGTCATTTAAATTCGGTTGTGCAAATTTTTTAGCCATCGGAAGGGAACATGTTAACAACGAAATCAGGCAATTTTTATGCGAAACCATTTTGGCGACTGTTCAAGCAGTTTTCTGGCTTAGGACATGTGTAGAGGAAGTTCCCTTGGTACAGGACGCTTGAGGTTTCCCTCAGATAAATGCAAAACGTATCAGAATAATGTGGCAATTTTATTTCCTCAATTCGTGTATTTGCTGACACGTTTTTTAATTAGTTCCATTGTCTTTTTTTAAACGAAAAATATAATAATTTAATATATTTACCATGTCGGTGTAATGACCCGTCTTACATTGTTTTGTTTTAAAATTGCGGAAATTGTAGAGAGTCTTTTTTAAGAAATGATTAAGTAAGTACACCTTTATCCGAGCTTACGTTGTAGCAAGAACGGTGAAAGAGTCTGGATAAATTTAGTCTTATCAGTCTTGTTATGCATTACACGCTGGTCGCTTTTATAGCACGATAGGTTTACTGTTAAGCAAAGACACAAATACTTTCGTCAGAACGACGTTGTTAAGTTACTATAAATGGTTTTAAATAAAACGTTGAATGGTAGTCGAACAACAAGAATAAGTGGCCTCAGCAGAATAGTTTTAAAATAGTTTTTGAAATGTTTTAAAATGAAAATATCTTCATTATTATGTAATCTTGAATCTTTATTTAACACATTGACCGCCAGCCACAAAATAACAAATATTTGTAGTATCTAGAACATTATCCTCAAAGTCGTCGCGTTAAAAGATACGAAACCATCAATTTCGACGGTCGCAGCAGGCTCGTAACGAGTCCAAACAACGAGCGGGCCGACTTTGAAGTTCCACCACGCGTGGCGTCGGGTTAAAGGTTGAAGACCCGGGTATAAACATCTAATACCGAAAGTAGCAGCGGAGCAGGGTTCAGTTTTGCTTATCAGTGGCAGCGGACGTTAAGTTCGTCATACGAGAACGTTTGCTGACCTAACCGGGAGCAAAGTGGTCGAATCACGGCCGACAAGCCGCACTCGTGTCCGCTGTCTGTCTGCAGCTTGCACCGACGTCGTCTATGTCGTCGGTCCCGTGGAAACCGCAGCAACCGGGGCGAGCGAGCGTCTCTGTCCACGAATCGATAACGCGCCTCCTCCATTATCGTCGTCGCAGCCGACGTCTCCGTGTTATCTTCGCTTGACGGGTGTTCGAGGTCGTTCGTCCTGCCGCCGCGGAAAAGCTCTCGGCTCGCGCTCGCGCTCGCTCGCGCGCGCACAACAGGCGACCGTCACAATGAATCGAGCAGATAAACGCAATTACGCGGGGTCCCGGGGCTTGACCTTGTTCGCTCCTGCGAACCTCGCGAAAGGCCGCCCGTCAAGACGGACGGAGACCGCCTGGACCCGTCCGCGCGTTTCAGACTTTTCCATTTTACAGCCGTTGGCTCTTATCGGACGTTACTGTTTCACACATCGCTTGTCGGCTAGGTCGTCGTTTTACTTGGTGATTACGTTACCGTGTCCCGTCGGAGGTGACACACGTCCGATACGGCGAAGTTGCAATGTCACGTCGCAGTTGACGTACGTCCATTAACCCGCAACCGTGCGCGAGGGTAAACGAGATCTTAATTGCGAAACCGTCGGCGAATGCGCAGACCAGTTTCGAAATGTATTCTTCTTTCGAAATTGTTTGTTAGTTAATTGCGGACTAGCGAGTGATTCTGACAGAAACGAGCGCGCTGAAGTTATTATTGATCACTGGAGCTGAAGGAAGTCACAGCAGTTTGTTGAACACTCGAAATAGTTTCTGATCTCTTCTTTTACAGTTTTTGATACTATACATACGTTTCTATGAGAAAATTGTGGATGCACTCCTTTATTTAAATGTATATTATAGTAGAGCTCTTCCAGGGTTAATAGAACGATTGTTACGAAATTAAATATACAGCAGAAACAAATTAGCCATACAGATGATCGTTTAAAATACTAAATTGAAATCATTTAAAATACTAAAATACTAAAATACTAAAAAATATTTTTATCGAACTTATAACTATATCTCAATCAAAAATGGTCCAAGAAAAATTCGAAAATGGTGCAAAAGCGTACGTATCGACGTTATATTCAGAAAACGCAGCCATAATGGCTCTTACGTGAGCATCGATGCTTCGAAAAAGCGGCCGGCCGACATCCCAGGGTCGATAAACCGAGTACAAAGGATATAGGTCTCGAAGTAACTGGGTTCCTTGTCAATCGGCGGAGAAATAATCTTTTCTTTTTTTTTCTAAAGGACACTGCGGCTTATGTAACAGCACGCGTCCGCTCCGCCGTCGGAGCTGTCGCAACAAAAATCATCGAGTCGTTGCAGAAGAAATTGCCCGGAGAAACACGGGTAACCGAACTGACGAACGTTTCAACTTTCGCGGTTTAATCGAACCTCAAGCGTAATCAATGCTGTCTCTCCGCCGGGGCCTGACTCAACCGGCGGCTGTTACGCAAATGCATCGATCTCTGTTCAAATCGAATTAACTGAGGAGCGATTCTATTCGACGTCGTGTGCCTCTCGCAAACTCCGAGCAAACGTTGAAGTTTCGGATTCCTTGGAAAAAAAACGCGTGCAAATGTTAAACTGAATGGAATTCGCAACCTCGTGACAGAAAATCAAAGGACTTTTTTGCTTCGATCAATTTTAGAACTTCATTATTTCTGGAGCAATGCACTCTTTGGAATTCGTTTAGGATTTCATTTCAGAGATCACTTCGTGACCTGTTTCTTTGTCGTCTTTAAAGCGCGTTTGGTCGCCTTCGTATCTTGCTTCTCAACAATAAATAACGAAGGAGTACAGTTATCATCTTGTTCTTTTACCTCGCGACACGAGTATTAACCTCGTTAGAGTAATGGCTATATAAACTCTCGTATCGTGTCAATGTGTAACCTACAAGTGACTTAGTATAATTTTTTAAAGAACGGCATTGACCAATATGGATGGACATTTATATCCTTTGTGCATCGTTCTATGAGAAAATTATTATTTAAAACCAGTAGATCCGTGTCTATGATACTCTTGGTATCGAAAACAATTTTAGATGTCCTTGAAATGACCATCTTTTTTTTCTGAAAATTATCTTTAATTTCCTTTCTACTCAATTTCGTTTAGTACGATTAAAAAAGATATTAACAGATACAAATATTATGCATTCGATATATCATTATTATAAAAAAAATTGATTTGAATCGAAGACAATGGTTGAATCTCGTGATAAAATCGAGGCGAGCGTCGAGCGGAGGGTTAATGAAAGTCGAGCAGCCATCGTCGGCAAAGGTGGTCTAGCCATTTCAGCGTCGTAACGGTGTTCCAATTCTGATCCGCTCGGCGAACTCGACAGAAAAGAGTTCTCGAAGCGTCGGGATAGGGTCGAACAATGGTTAGTGTGGAGCCAGCAGGACAAGTTCTCCATTGAATCTTGCCACGGCGCGCATCCGTCACGATAGTTTAACCCGAGTCGACGAAAGTGTGGCGTCGTCCCAGTCGAACCGGCCGGTAATCGTGCCACCGCGCCGCGCGACGGTTCTCGATTTCTGTTCCGTCGCCCGGGCATATTATAAAGGTTTGACACGTGGCGCTCGTCGTTCTACACCGTCTGGAAAGTTCAGGCGAAATTAGGGAGCCCGGAGTGGGGGGGAACGTTCGAGGCGGAGAGGCTCGTGCGAGAGGCCGACGGCGTTCGTTCTGCGCGGAGGGAGGGAGGGAGGGAGGGAGGGGGGGGAGGATAAAAGACAAGCGCCGTAGACACCGGAACCCCCGAACTAGTTCCGCTCGCACGAATTCCCAGAGAATTATTTAAATGGCCACTTAAAACGAGAGGCCGCGCGGTGCCGAGCGCGAAATATTATTACGGGCCGAGGATATTCGGTGTGGGAACGTGGACGGCGCGAGACCGGCCGAATAACTGTAGTCCGGAGAGCTAAATGCTCGATATCCCTTGTAATTTCATGTAAGCCGCACCGTTATGTTCTGTTTCGTAATACGACCGTTAACGATTCCTCCTAATGAAATTCCACGCCGTACACGCGGACGTCAAAGCCGCGATGGCCGGAAAGGCCGGGTCTCTCGCCCCCAACGAATTTCACCGAAATTCAGATTTCGGGACCCTTTCATCTCTTACCGGGGACGCAGAGTTCCCGGCAACGATAATGTACGGACACACCATGCACAACGCAACCGGCCGACCTTTTATTTGAAATTTAAATTACTATTACCGAAAAAAGAGTATGCGGTATCTTTCGTTTACAATCTCATCGGACGAACACAGAAAAGTATTTAAAGAGAAAGTTTATCCGGAAAATATTGGAATAATTTCGTGATAACAAACAATTGCCACGCATTAGGGTTATAGGGCTCAAAGCGAAGGCAAAAGAATTATGGATTTTCCCTAGTGGAAAAATATGCCTTTAAAAATATCTTCGGATAAATTATAAAATAAAGCACGATCTCCGGTTTATTTTTAATTAACCAGGCGTTCTAGATAGGAGAGTCTCTCTCCGACGAGAAATTATCGGCGCGCATTCCCGGCCGGTTGTTTTTTCCAATCGGAATTCATCATTTTCATTATACGGGTTTCTCGCAACAGTTTCCCCCATTCGAATATTGGAGTAAACATTACTCGGGAGTTTTTTAGCAGCCGCAGAAAAACAAACGCAACGTTGGCCCCGTTTATTCGTGCCCGATCCCAACCGTCCCCCGCCCTCTCTCTCTCTCCCCGAATTGCCGGCTCGGATGAATATTGAACGACCGTGTCGCTCTTTTATCGAAATTTTTTCGGGTCGTAGACGCTTGGGGTGCATCCTGATGCCCTGAAATGTGATGACCCTGCGCCCGCTCCTACGAAGTTCTTTATATGAATTATCGTGCAATAAACTTCTCCTTCTTGGACGCGCGTCGCTGATAACAATTACGCGATCGTCGTGTCGCTTAGGGCAAACCCGGTATCTCGGGAAGTATGCGTAGAAATATTTTACTCTGGCTTATCGCCGTTTTTGTTATTGCATCGCGAGTCGTTACATAAACCGTAATGATGCACGGCGTACTATTAGACCGGATTGGTATTAGTAAATATATAAGTATAATTCGAATGGTTGCATAAGTTGGTTTCTTCTTTTTTTTATATATATATATAGTGGCGCATCCAGATGTAAATATAAAACGTTCGTCTTCGCCATGCAACGCGGAGAAAATATATGTTCGGTGATCCCATTACGTCGAATAAACACGACGAAATAACATATAATTTACACTTCGTAAATTGGACAGATAGCATCGGTGAGACGTTCGTAGCAACCTTTTTTCTGCCATTACATCGCGTTGAATTTAGATTGCTGATTTAATTTACGTAAGTTGCATCGTTCCCCATTAATTGTAAGAAATCAAGTTACGTATCGCGATTCAGTCCGGTAAAGGAATATTTCAAATGTTATTGGGCAACTAAACTTCAAAGGCGAATGACCACCTTGCCTTTTTCTATCTAAGATTGCGTTGTCGTAGCAATAATGAGTTGTTAGAAAATAAACAATGTTAAGGATCTCTTTCTTAGTTTCATTGCAACTTAAAACGATTATTTTTTCATTTTTATTCGATAGTAGCAACGACGTATTAATCAATTTTATTACAATTGAAACAGCGTTTAATTGCAGTGAATTATATTCTCAAAGAAACGTTTGAACGATTTCAGAGTCAACTGTATCATGAAATTTTCCACATACCGAATTGCTAAAAAATCTTTGATGCTATCTATTCAATCTAGAAAACCGTGTAGGCTGTTGGTTTTTACCTTGACAATTATTAGATCAGATAACACAGTCCATATCTACGATTACTTAACGTCTTTTTAGATGTGGAAAATTGAAACACGGAAAATCTGTCCTCAGGGGCATGAATAACGCCTCGATGAATATGCATTCTGCGAACTATGTTTTATACCCCGACGAAATCGCTGCAAAAACTTAATAATCTAAGATGAAATTGTTCCATCCGAAACACTGTCGACTGCCCCCCCTTCCGTTTGTAACAACAATTTCATTACAAGTTCTCGAGCGACGATAATAGATAGCGGCGAAGGGTGCGAGAGGGAATCGCGCTTTGCAACAATCTGCCGCTTGTTTGCTACTTCGTTCTAGATTAGCTTTATCTGGTAAATTAACATCGTCGTGGATTTATCGTTGCCACAGTATTCGTTTCCATGCGGGATTGTTTTCCATCGAATATGATTTTCGTTATCTTTTTCAGACGCTCTTTCCTCGTTGTTGCGCTCGCGTTGATTAATCCGTTTCTCTCCCTCCATGAATCGGACAAATAACAGAATCGTTAATTTTAACGAATAACTCGCGTCATTAGATAGTAGTTCCAATTAACAAATTCGAATGTTCTAACAACAACTTGAGAAGAGATGCGAAGACAAGACGGAGTCTATCCTTGAGTTTCGGTTCAATATCCGAGGAAGCAAACATCGGAGATTAATTAGAGATTAATCATGATCGATTATTGAAGAAATTTATCATCGGCAACGTTGATCCCAATGGATTTATATTTCCATTGCAATCGGATTATTGATGAAACTGCGAAGAACTTTTCTTTGTTGAAGCGGCGATCGTCACGGACAGAAAATCCAAATTTTATTTTTAAATACAATGCGAACGCGAAATGCAACCTTCCAATGGTTAGCCCCGCGGCCCAAGGATAGACGAACGATAACCATCAAACTGTTGCAGTTTACGATCATCACGCGAGGCAATTATCTCCTCCGCGAGCTATCAAACTCCTGGAGAAAAAAGAATCCGCAGAAAAACACGCACCGCGGTCGGTCGGTCGGTCCCTCCTTCTCTTTAACACCTTCGGAATTTCACCGTGATAGCAGAAAATAAAAGAGTCGCGCGAAAAGTCCTTCGAAGCGTCCTTTCGCGAGCCTCTCGCAGTTTTCAAACCTCCGCCCGTAAACGCGGCTTTATGCAAACATATTCAGCGATTAATTCTTCAGGCAGTCCAGTTAAAGAGCGGCGCATATAAACGTTGCCGTTCGACGATCGTCACAAAGGAGCGATTGAATTTCTTTCGCCTTATCGCGAACAATGGCCGCGATTCTCGCGTGCAATCCGAGAATCTGATGTACGGAACAAACGCGTACGGTGTTTAATAATTGTTACGGCAGGGAGGCCGGTAAAAATGATTCTAGATTGCCGCGCTTCAAAATTGTGATATCTTGTTATTTTCATTGATAAGGGTGACATTAGTTTATGGTTATTGGATCGCGATGGGATCATTTTAATACTGCGATGCGTTTTTCGTTGAATTTAATATCCTTGTGCTACAAATATATGTTTTACGTAATTGTTTTATCGAAGCACGACTCCTTTGCTTCATTTTAGAAAAGCAATTTATTAATGCAAATTGGGCTGACATAAATTGAGCTCCAAAATTAATTTCTGCACTCGTATGTAAACTACGATTACTGAGAATATTGAAAAGTAGCATAAATTTACTCTGTTTAGAAATATTAGTTCTTTCGAAATTTTTGTCAAGCTAATATACGAAGTAACTGTTGTCATTGAAATTCTTTTATAACAGAATTAAAGTGTGAATAAATTGACTGAGAATGCAAAAGAAATATTTCAGTAGTTACATATGATAAAAGTGTACAGTTGAATTAGAGCTTAAATTAGAGGTTGAATCACAATGAAATTACAATTAAATTCGAGCCCTGAAAGGTACACATCGCATAAACGAATAATTCCGGGGAGACCTGCCGTTCTCACCGGGTCTTAGCATTCTTCGGCACTTTGGTACCCACGATTTCGTAACACCGTGTACATGGGATACAGGAGTTTTTGATCAAAGGACTCCCCGATCCCTTGGCCGAGATAGAGGGGGGGGGGCAGACCACTCTGCACATGACATCTCGAAAGCGACTCGCCGAATGCTCGCCGCCACCCCATGTGAATTGTCGGGGGCCAAGGCGGTATAATGCGCCCGTATAAGGCAGGTGGTACTCGTCGCATAAACACGAACGAACGGCGCACACACAACACACAGGTAGTCCGGTGCGTCCGCGTGCGCGCTGGCAGAGGTCCTTTCGTCGTGCTTATGGTTCGTCGGGAGTCGAGACGAGGACACCCGAGCGTTGTGCCTCGAAATCCTCGACTCGGAAAACCGAGACACCCTTCTGTTACCCATGCCCCTCCATTCACCTTCATCCCTACCTACGGCCGCCGCCACCCTTGAGAAGGTAACGCCGGGATAATGGATCCCCGCTGTCCGGTTTCTCGCTCGGTCGTCTCTGTCCTCTTTCGCCTCTTCCGCTCCTACCTGGTTTTCCTGCCTTTGGGTTTCTCGCCAAGTTGCCCCCGCTGGAAAGGACACACCCCGCCATTGTTACGCGCCATCGACCGAGCCCCAGAACACCCATCTAATTCTTCGATTCGGTTCGGTTCCCTGCTATCGGGGCTGCCTGAAAATATTTCCACCATGAGATGCTAATATTTGTGTATTCTCGGCCCTTTAAATTGCGACGCGTGTTTCGTTTGAAGTGGTAATTGAAATAGTAATTTAGTTATTTGTTAGCCGCTTAGGAGGTTGCCTTCGAAAATATCACACCCTGTCGAATTACTGAACTGATTTTAAAAACTACCTTTACGATGTATTAATTTTGAGATTCACAATGGAGATTTTTAATTTAATTTAATTTGCTATATCTATATATTTATTTTTTAATTTCTTTGGCACTTGTTCAAGGAATCGCGATGCGATTAAAACTTTTTAACTCCGCACAGTTTTATAATACAGCGACTGGATTGGTTCGATAAAAATTCATAGTTGAATGATAGCCTGCTGGCACAAAGCAATGTAGCAAATACAATTAATCCGATAAGTCGTAAACGATTGCTCGATAAGTCCCGATAAGAATATTACAGGAGCAGTTTAAATACTACCGTGCAAGCCGCGGCAAGAACTACAATCGGGATGTTTGTAATAACTGCAGTAGCGGATCTATAGTCGTGACCTTTTGATCGTTTCTATTTATGGTGTAATGCAGACGAATGGTCGCGACGAGTTCTATTGTTTTGAATTCAATAGTTCTTTGCGATGTTACGTAAAGCGTTTCGGTGCAAGGTGATGCAGAAATATTAAAACGCGTCGGGGTTTGCTCTCGCACTTCAATCATTTCGAATCTCGTTTCTAGGCAGATAATCCAGATTTTCAAGTTTTGCTTGCGCGTTCCACAGCTTTATTGTTATTATTATTTTCGTATTAATATTGTTATTATTATTTTCGTATTAATATTGTTATTATTATTTTCGTATTAATATTGTTACTATTCTTATCGTATTAATATTGTTATTATTCTTATCGTATTTGTTTCATAAATGGTAGACGTGTATGTATCAGAATTAAAAATGTACACCAGCGAATTATCCTTCTCACGATAATCGAATTTTGCAACTAATTAAAAATATATTTCTTCTCTCGACAATCTTTGCAAAAGTTCCAGAAATGCGAAAGTTCCTCAGATATTCGTATCATTCTCTTAATGCTTCAAATATTTCTCGTTTAGCCATGTCCAATGGAAATTCCGCAGATCCTGACTCGGTTGCACTGCGGACTTATTAATTAAGAAATTACGCAGGATGCTTGGAAGTAGTCTAAGTTGACAGAGTATCCCGAACGAATTTTCCCCGGCGCGGTAAACGACCGCAAAACGAGGAAAGAGTGTCTCCCGAAGTTCAGCAGAGCCTCGAATGTCGGGGGAGGGGGCAGACGACGAAGAAGAAGAAGAAGAAGAAGCCACTCGACAAAAGAAACTTGTGTCTTTCGCAGTCGCGCGCGTTCTCTATTTGTCTTGATCCTCGAAGCGCGTTGGACGCTTCAACAAAGACGGAAGTTTACATGGAAAGCGAGGAGGAGGCGTTGCTTGCATGGAAACTCGCCAAGTAGACACTGTCCACTGTCCGTATTAACAGTATCATATGGTAGCCGAGCGACTTCGAGTTCCATAATTTCTAATTTACGTCGCGGAATATGTTTCCCCATGAATAATGCATCGCATATTTAAACGCTCGGGCAACCGCGCTAATATTTTTCACCATTCTAATGCCATTTTTTTCATATTTACCGCGACGGAACACGTAAACTCGTATCTTTCCTACGTTATCTTAACCGTGCTGCCAATTACAGTTAGTTTCAGAAATTGGTAGGCGCGAGTGAGACGTTTCAAATTTGACGAGTTAGTAGAGGATTGCAACAACTTCTTAACAATTTGATTAACGTTTATTAACGATAATTAGTGTAAAGCCATGATCCGTTTAGGGATTGAATGAAATTGAACGCGTTGCTTCGGACGTGGTATCGAAAAGTTTCGATCCTCTCGTCGCATTAAAATACAACGTGCAGTGTTCCATTACTTTCTAATACATAAATATTAAGCACACCGCGAGCTGAAAACAACCTAATTCTGCTTTCTATCTACTTGAAACTTCGTTATCCTAAAGTCTGGACTACAATTTTCTTTTATACCGCTTAACGATGTTCATTAACACTTTTAATGCCGCGTCGGCCATGCGTGATTAACACAATTCCTTTGTCTTACTTGTCGATGGATTTTACATTACAATCTGCCAGATAAACGAAACTTTATTGCTCTTTTCTCTTCTCGCGTCTTCCGAGCCGTAAAGCAACCAACGTCTACTGCTTTGAAGAAAATATTTATTTATTTAGGTCTTTCACCATTGTCGTTACATTGCTAGAATTATAAAATTGATTGTATTATTTTTTCTAAAATTCCAACTATTTTATAACAAAAAATCTGCTCGGATCTGTTTAACAAGTTCTTCCGTTTTTTTTGTCGAATTTTTGCTTATTTCCATAGAGTAGATTGATAGTTCGGACAGTTAACGATTCCATCGGTCCAAACTTATTTTCCAAGCGAATTCGATCGCCGTTTAGCAAGCGCAGGAATAGAAACCAGACGACCAGCGGGAATAGATAGTTGGAAATATCAGAGCCTCGTTTAGAAAAAAAAAAAAAAAAAGAAGAGGAAAGGAAACCCAAGAAGGTCGTTTCATTTTGTTCACGGTAGCATGCCGCTGACCGATCATTTTCCCGAGCTTCCTCGTCCGGAACACCTTTCTTCGCTTTTCAACGGTCAAATAGGTGAACTCTCGGATCGGTGCTCAAGTAGCAAGCCGAACGAGCCAGGAAAGCAGCATTGTGGATTTCCGCCGAAAGTCGAGAACAATGAGCTTCGTTAAGGTAGACATGTTTCCACTTTCCAGGCTCTCGGTGCTTGCCTTCTTCCGTCTCCCTTCTCTACTTCTGGGTTTTTCCCTTTCGTCAGCGTTCGACGGTTTCCTACGAGCACCAGATTGAGAGAGATAAAGGGAGAAAGAGAGGGTAGAGAGAGGGAGAGGGAGAGTAGTGGCGTCAATGAAACAGAAAATAAAATAGCCGTTCCTATCGCTCGAGTCAATTACGTGTCGCATTTTATTGTCTTCGGGCGATTATACGTTGCCGAATCTCGGCGTTAGAACAAGTTTCCAAAGACGCCAACCAGCTAAGGACACTTAATTAACGACCCTCGAAATTTATACCTGTCGTAGTATGATAATCAAGCATATTTTCCACCATCTTCGTTTCCTTTTCTAGGCATCGTCACGCTTCGCTGCAGTATATTAAATTATTATTCGTTTCCTGACGAGGGTTTTTATTACATTTTTATTACATTTTTATTACATTACAATTCGCACCATAATTTTCAACCGAAAGAAATCTTAATGGTTCTATCGGTCCTAAACGTATTAATTGTACCAGCGTTTTATAACGCGAACTTGTTTCTTGTCAAGCACTATAACTTTTACGTAACAACGGTACGCGTACGCTTCGGGCTGTTGCGAAACACGGTTCGGAAAATTATTGTTTCTACGCTAATTTCACTATTTCGAACGCGGGCGATTTCCTCGATAATTTATTTGCTCGTGCGGAAAGTGTTCGCGTGGAAAAGGACTTTTCGCTGGAAAATGCTGTTACACTAATCTACGAACGAGCCGGTAACGCGTGTAAGGTATAAAACTGAAATGAGTCTTGACAAGGAAAAAGGACAGCGAAACTAAAAAAAAAATAGTCACGCGTGTGAGTTAAAGAAAAGATGATAACTTGTGGACATTTAATGCGATAAAACGGACAGGGTGTAATTATTCCGAGCCGGTTCACCGTGTACCTACAGCAACGTGGCAATTACTGAAATTTTTGAAATCTTGTGAATTACGTAAGAGACATTCCTATAAATAATGCAGATATTTTTATTAATCCAAAAAAAAAAAAAATCGTTTAAGCTGCATTATTGTGGTCTCAGAGTTTCATGATTCAGAAACGTATTTATACTTGTGACTTATGAGGAAAGTAAAGCAAATGACTCATGCCGACTTTCGTATACTCTTTGTATGAGTATATGCACTTTTGTGCACACGGGTTTCTCCACTTTTACCGTGCAATTAAGGAGATATATTTATATATATTTTTTCAGAATTTATCAATTTATTTCATTTCTATTCTTTTTGCTACAATTTATTCGAATAAATGGACAGAATAATTTCGACTAAAAAATCATTATTTTAGACAAATACTTATTCGAAAAAACTCCATTTTGTATTTCGATCTATTGTATAATTTTAATATAATTTTCATTTAATATAATTATATGTAAAATTATATATCAACATTTATAATTTAAAAATAATACAAATATCTTTTCAATATTCTACTGAAGACGCATGAATATTTATGTATGTTACTTGCCAGATTTTCCTTTCTGTCGAAACTGATTCGAAGTAATGCAGATTCCAAGCAGACAACGAAAAGTCGGAATAGCAAAGAAGAACAGCGCCGAACGATAATAGCTCGTAGCACTTCGCATTCGCGGATCGATCCGGTCGCTCCTCGCGGCGTATACAAATCGTCGTTCTGCATAAAGCAAAGGAGGAGGGACAATCCTTTCGTCATGCATTTCGCCCGACTTAGAAATCGATCGAAACCGATCGGCCGAGAGCGTGATTTTTCACGCGGCGCCGAACGAGTCTGCTTGACATTTAACCGTCGCGTTGCGTGGTCGTTGATTGAATTTTGTCATCGTGAGCGGTAAGAATTTGTCCCGACATATTCTATTCGCGGACGATTACGCTCGACGAGAAACGCGAACCTTTATTTCGTGACCCGCCTCGCCACGATCCAGAACGATCATCTAATATCATTGTTCGCTGAATTACACAACGGCGAACTTTTACGAAAAACAGCACCGTTCGCAAATACAACGCGTCTCTCACGCTTTTACAGCGAATAGATAGGAAAGAGAACGGTGAAGATATTTTAGATCGATTTATAAATGAAATGAGATTGGTTAATAAATTCGAAGAAATTGATTAGTGAATGAACAAATAGTGGTAATGTTGACGTTACTGATATTTCGATAATTCGACCTCGAGTTAATAAATTAGATCGACGGAACGAATTACGAATTGAGATCCAATAATTGCGAAACCGTCGAAAGATTTAGTTTCGATTTGGAAACAATTAATCCGCGCCTCGTAGCCCCGGTTTGTGGAACACGGGCAGCGTGCTTATCGCGGCCACGCCTAATCGCTCTGATTACGACACCGGCGGCGTCCTGGATCCTTTAAGTCCCCTCCGCCGGCTTTTCAATGAGCTAACGCTGTGTTCGCGCTCTTCGTCGCCTTCGACGCCATCTAAAAAAGAAAAAGAGAAGAACAAAGAGAGAGAGAGAGAGAGAGAGAGAGATGCTTAAACGCGCTCGAAAATAAACGCGTTTGCTCGGGATTAAAATTCTCCGGAGAGCTTTGCCGGGGGATCCACGCGCGAGTAAAAGTAGTTTTCCCCACGAATGCTCTGCGCATGTACGCCTCCTCGGCGCGCTGCAATCGTCTCTCATTGATATGCATGGGATTACGATGGAATCCATTCGATGAATGTTTATACGGGGACCGCGTTTTCGCAGATTAATTCGCGGCAATTAGGATCGGCGACGAACTTATTTCCCGTGGAAAAACGTTCCGAATCGACGCGTTAACGACGAGCCAGAAAAGTCACGCGAAATCAGGACAAATCGTTTCGCGCGATCATCGCTGAGCTATCATTTAAAAAAAAGAAAAAAAAAAGAATCGTAGCGAATTAATGTAATACCTAAATTATGTACAATTTAACGCACTGATTGCTTCTTTAATCTCGTCAGTGTTGACCGAACTGAAAAACTAGCAGAGATAGCAGAAGTTTCTACTGCTTTTTACAACTGTATGATACACGTGCCATTTAGATAATATTATTTACCCTTACGTTAATGTTACGAATTGTATAAAGATCATGGGACGTGAAATCGTGTAGAATACGACAAATTAAATGGATACGAGCTAAATTTTCGGATCATGTAAATCTGTAGAAATTTTCTTTTGCGCGAGAGTGCATTAAAAATTAATGTTTAGATATGAGAGAATTCTGTCATTCGCGTTAACAATATATAACGCTCTTGCTCAATGGAATCTATTAAGAAATAATTTTCCAAGTTAAAACAGCCTCAGTTACTCGTAAAAGATTAAAACACGATTAGCATAAGTTGTATATTGACGATTCCGAGAGGAAGCGTTATCGAGTAAACTCGGTCGTTTTATCAGCGTTTTAATCCATGGCAGCTTGTCGTAAATATGTTTGTATAATCACGGAAGATGTTGGTCGTGGCATCGGTCGGATTAATTCGGTAGATTAGAGATTTTAAAAATAGTGCAGAAACCCCAGCAGGAGTTGCACACGTAATCCTCCCACTTGCTTACACGGCTACGCTATACTAATCGGGATTGTAGCGATTGATATAAATACAAGAACGTTGCGTCATTGATAGTAGTTATCGTTCTCCCTCCCCGAATCTTGCAGTCTCATCACGGGGAAATAAACGGCGAATCACGCGGTACGCTCGCGAGCGACTCCTCGAGTGCAAATCAGGTACCCGTCCGGGACGGGGATTTTACGGACTTGTGTTCCGCGCGATCATGCCGATAGTCGAACGTCTGCCGGAGTTCAACGAAAATTCCCATCGATCAGCGTCGACGACGCGGCGATCGATCATTTCGGAGATGTTCCGTGTGTAACGACATTATCGGATGTTTTTTTGCTCGTTCATCATCGACCAATTTTATACAAATTTGACCGCGGGAAAGCTTGCAACAGGCCATTTAACATGTTCACTGTCGCGTTCCGCGTGATCGATAGGATTTTTCTTGAAATGGATTTCACTTACTCTGTAAACACCTGCCCGCGTTTCGTTCGATTCTGGAAAGGATCGAACGGTTTCACCGAAATAAATCACAGCGATTTCCTGGATATCTTTTCAGACGCCTTAATTGGTCGTTTCAATTAGTGTTCGCTGCCAGTTCACAGGGAAGAATCTATACGAGTATGTTAATGCCGCGGATATTATATTATTAGAGAACAAAAATAATTAAGACGGAAATCAGGGTGAAGCAATACGAAACGAGGGAACCGTGTTAATAAATCTACGCGTATCACGCTTCGGCTGCTTCCGGTTTCTTCGACTGTATCGAATCGTCTGTTTTTATTTTATGAAAGAAGAACCAGCGCCGTGTCGTTCGGTAAAATAAACCTATGACCGTTCAATAGAGTATCGGGGGACTGTGCTATATCTTCGAATGCTGGGGTGGGATTCCACGCACCACTATTGACGCTACTTGGATCAGCCGGGGCGTTAACCCTTCGAAGACTAATCCTCGAGACGTAGCTACTTATTTACTTGCAACGAAATTGTTCACTATCTTTTCCGTAACAAATCATATTTCTCAAATACAAAACATATTTTCACATTAATCTGGAATTATATTATTTATGCTCAAATAAGATATACTAAGCTTATGATAATAGTAGATACATCACTTTTATGCAGTTATTCAAATTTAGTTAATTTAGTAAAATGGGATAATATTCGCGTATTTTAAAAGGAATTAAAATTATGTTGTCAATATTAAAACATTTATTAAATTCGATCGTTTGGTGAGGGTAGTCGTCTAAGACCAGAGTTATGACTCGTTAGTTATAATTAATATATAATAACTGGTCATAAAGAATTTTGAATAATAAGGTAGTTATTATAATTTATAATAAGTTATCAGAATTTTAAAAATAATTTCTGTAGAACTCTGTCTATCACTCGAAACCCGAAGCTATTTAAAAGGTGCGTATTTGGTGGTCGAGGATAATCGAACGAGCATCGAATCGACTCTCGAACCTCGACGAATCGGCGAGCCGTAGCACGCTCGTGCTCCCGATGGCTATAGATGGCCGACTCGAACCGACGATTCATGATCGGCGAGGCCCTCGGTACATTCCATCGAGCGACAGGTGTTGAGACCGCGTCGTTTGCATTGGGAATGGCTCCGGGCGATCTTGGTTAACACTTTGGGATTCGTCTGCGTCATTCGACCGCCGCGCGACGATTTCTACGTTTGCCCGACGATTGCTGTTCTATCGTGGCGTCACGCGTTTGATACTTGGCAGCCGAATCGTCGGGGATTTACCTATCGATCAATCAACGTCGATTTCGCAGTTACATAGGGAACCTCTGTATCTCTGATTGAACGTTCGTATTTGTAAAATCGTAAATTATCGACTCGAGTTCTGTGTACACGTGGGCCGTTTCTTTCACGAGGAGCTTCCTTTTCTCTGTGTCAACTTACGCGACCCTCGATTACGTAATATTAGTTATCGACCATTAACTGTTCAATTTGAGATGGTTTAGCTTATCCGAGTTCTTTTGATCCGTGTCGGTTTCGGACAAAAGCAACGTAATTAATTATTAACGAATATAACTCGTTAGGAATTATAATCGTACTTGTTGCCTAAAACTTGTTTGTACGTTAAAGCAAGTAAAACGATTACATTTCATTTTTGTTGGATTAGACCGCGCCTTGGAGGTTGACTATAAAGAAACAGTTGCATCGTACTTCGCAAGTCTTTTCGTTCAAATTACAATTTCAGTGAGAACTAAAATATATTCATCGCTATTGAAAAATATATATAATTATCAGGTAGCATACACGACGTCGGTTGCTTTAAAGAGCCGACTGGTTAGAAATGAGCGTAGGTTCTGATTCTTGTTTATTCCGATCCATTGAATTTTTATTTTGCATAAAGATCCGGTGAACGGTCGCGGCTAGAGCGGGATCGTATCCGTTGGTCCAGAACGATTCTCCGCGACTACCCGGATCCATGGATCGGTCGATCGGCGATCGGCGATAGGAGGCGTTTCCCGCGGCAGTAGGTGCGCGCGAGCACGCACACGCCCACACAGGGACGCGAGGAGGCGCGGGTGCGTGCGTAGCCAGGTTGGAGAACACAAGGAACGAAGCCAGAACGGTCTGCGTGTTCGCCGGCCGAGAGAAAGTGAACCAGTTGGCGGCGTTGTCGAATTTCTCGCGGCGGTCTGTCTGTCTCTGGTAACCGCACGATCACCTGGCCTACCTGTTGCGAGCCGGCAACCACGCTCCCGAGCTACCGATTAATTGAGCCGAGCGGCGATTTTCGGTGGACCGTTTCTTCCCTCGAGCGGCGAGCGGGCGAGCGGCGAGCGGCGCGCGCGACGACCAGCTTCGGCGGGATCCCCCTCTCGTCGCTTCGCGTCGTCGCACGCAACGGGGATATTCGATTCGGAGCGTGGGCGACGCGAAGCCCGGCTCGATGGAAGACAAATGTTCGATCGACGGCGAGCCCGTGGGAAAGCTGATGGACGGATCTGTCCGTGGCACGCGCGAGCCGATTTGCCCCCCTCGGATAGGGGCTCGAAAACGTCCTACCGGGGCAAAACGTGATCCAGTTATTGAAACCGATTTTTCCTTGTCCCTCCCTCCCTCCCTGCCTCGGAACACTTCGATACACCGGCGAGCGGATAACCGGCTCGGGAAATACTAGAATTATTAGACCTCTGCCGGTGTCTGCCGCGTTCCACATTTTTATTTTATACTCGAGCGGATCGGAATCCGCGTGACGTAACACGCAATTTCGAAAATGTTGACTAATGTCTTGACCAGTTGGCTGTCGCAATCTCGTCGAGAAGTGTGCATGTTATACTGTAATTATGCTGTGTATCAAGATAATTTAGCGTCAAGCTAATTTATGAGAACTTTTGTAATTTATTTGTTCGACGAGTGTACTCGTCAGAATCGGCTAATTGCTTAAGATTCGTATATACTTTGACACGAAGAAAATCGAAGTATACAGCCTTCTCGATCGATCAGCTGATTTTGATGAGTGTACTATATGAAAAAGTAAATTATGCAATTTTTTTTCTCTTTTTGTCCTATTTTCCGAGAAAATCGTTGCGACGTAGCGTCAAAATAAAACGTGGCGAGGATCGCGGCATTTAAAAGATCGTATGCAGAGTAGTCCACGGTTCAGCAAACTGGTTAGAAAAGCGGATCCAACGGGGGCACAGTTTCCCTCGGTATCGTCGCGAGTTTCGAGCGCGCGCGCGCGCGCGCGCGGGTATCCTTTTGTCGAGTCGCGCGGTCTTGTGCCGCGGCGCGCAACCTTACGACGCCGTCCGCGCGTTTAATCACTCAATTATGGCGGCGCTTTCTTGTCCGGCCGCCACGCGGTGACATTATAAATCCCGCGTTCCTTTCCCGAGAATTAGACGCGCCGTTGGAAACGGTAAATCCGTTACGTACCCGCGACGCAAACGGAGTTAACGAGCCGAACGCCTCCCGCGTTCTCTCTCTCTCTCTCTCTCTCTCTCGTCTGCTTCCCTCCCCCGCGACCGCCTTTCTCGTCGAATCAGCTCGAAGCTGCGTTCTTTCCGCGTGGCGCGCGCGAACATTGCGAAACCCGGTTGTTGTGTTTCGCGTGTTTTCAGCGGCGCGCCTCTCGGAACGGGCTCCGATTAGAATTTCGTGGACGGACGCGATACGATGCAAAATGCATGAACATAACTCGCTTATGCAACCGGGCACGTCGGGCTTCGGCCTTTCGCGTCCGTGCGGTTCCTCCGGTCGGATGCGCTGCGGCGTAGTCCCCTCGATGGTACGCGTCGAAACCGCGTCAGGTTTTTAACTCATTTTCAACGATATAATAGCACATCGTCTTTGTCATTTGCGCGTTTATAATATAAAAATATTTAACTATTCAAATATATTAAATTTATATTAACACATTAAAGGCGGGAGTCGTAGTACTACGATTTATCTCGACTGCTGTTTAAAGGCGGGAGTCGCAGTAATACGATATTAGCTCGATTGTGGCTTATAGGCGGGAATCGTAATAATACGATTTATTACTTTTTAGTTCCTTAAACTTTTGTAGACTAAATTTATGATTACACAAAATAGCGCCCGCTCTAGGACGAAAAACGAGTCAAGATCACCCGCCTTCAATGTGTTAATAGCCTATAAATTGTAACGAGGGTTTTAGTTTCGTGCTATAATTGAGACATCGAGGTTACCGGGGTGCAGACATTATGGTACCCGTAAATTACGGATCATGGATAATCCGCAAACTCTTTCAGCGTTTCCGATCGTCGAGAGCTCGTTTACCCCGATGCCGGCGTTCGTTCCCGGAAAATCCTCGAACGACGGCATAATGGCACGGAGGTGACCGCGCCGAGCCACGCCTCTGCGACAATTTCTTTTCACCCGACACACAAAACAAGAGTTCCATTAGCGCGAGGACCGAGCAAAGCTTCTTTCCGCCGCGCCGGCTGTCGAGCGATTCGGCTCGTTGCTTTCATTCGCAGAATGGAGTGGACGAGGGCGGGGCAGGGGAGACCGGGAGGGGTCACCCACCCGCAGACTAAATTCATTTCGGTCAGCCGTGCGCCTCGTATAAAGAGATGCAACAATAGCGTACGCTCGGGCCCGAGGACAACGAGGAAGCCCCGGGTCCGGCGCGAAACATTCTCAAAGAGGTCCTCGCAAGCCTTCGACCACCCTTTTCCGACCGAGGAGACCCCCATCGCCAGGTCAATAACTGAGCGCCCCTTGGCAGCGCCTCCTTTTCTTTCTCCACCCACCCTCTCTGTACAGGCTGCTGCAAGAATCGGCGCACTTTGCGGCGTTTATCGCCGTATACGCGATTAAAACCATTATCTGAAATCATGAATTTGTGTTCGAAAATTGTTATGTTCTTCATGGATATTTATGAACAAGAATATAAGTGCGAAGCGGATATACGTTCAGTTTTTAAATGATTTTCTTCAGATTGTCTGGTGTATGCATAAATAAAAACACTATATACATACATGTTCAAGAACGTATAATTTTTTTATCTAATTAACCTGCATGCGTATTCATGTAACATTTAAATATCTACCGATGACCGAGACGCGCCACGGGGGCCAGGAGGCGTGGCTCTCGACATCGTGGCGCTGCTTGCGCTTAATTCCGAGTCCTACTTAGAGCGTCAAATTTATGGTTTCGTGTCAAATTAGCCAGGATTTACGGCAGCCGTCCAACCCTCTAAAAACTCGACAGTCACGGCCAAATTTGTTTCCCCAATAAGATTCCGATTAGCGCACCGTCGGAGCCCCGGATTAGTGTCAGGCGGAGTCGTTTGCATCGCTCCGGTACGTCACCGCGAGGGTATTCGCTGTTCGCTCATAAGACCAATCTGATATTACTAATCCGTGATTTACGGTATCCGGTATCTCGTGAAACAACAGTTGTGCCATCGGTGTAACGGTGACACGGCGGTACGAAGCGACGGACAAATGGCGACGGTCGACCGTGATCGTTAGAACACCCTATATACAGTTTCGCTCGGCCGGTTCGATCAGGACTTTATCGCCTCCCACACCGCGGGTTTCTCTGGTTACCCTCTTTTCTCTGTCGAAATTGAATCTCCGGCAGCCCGCGTGCGCGCGCGCGCGCGCGCCACGGTATTAGCAATAAATTATCGTGTCTCCTCGAGACGTCCACCTAACTTATCGACCGAGCGAGCCCGCCGCGCGCACACACCCTCCTCCTTTCGAGCCGGGCCAGATATCGGCGTTCCTGCTGGTACACACCGTGGCTAATTGATCCTAATCCGTCATTCCGATAAATTATTCAGGATCGCTGGTGGGACGCGGGGGTCCTGGGACGGGGGGGATCCGCGATAGAGGAAATCGAGGGAAATTGAGCGAGCCGGAAACGACGCGTCGACCGAGGGAACGGGTCGAACGAATAATTCGTCTTCCAGCGGCGGAACCGAACGGGGGCGGGTTACACCTGTTGAATTTCGTTTTTAGAACCTCTCGATTCATGGTCGATTGATAAATTATTCGACGGCGCCGCGGAGACGTGGGATGCGTGCATAATTTAACAGCGGATCGCCATTGATCGGGGTAGACGTGCTTCAACCCGGTCCTTTTCGTGCTGCTGCACTTCGGAAGGGGGAGAGCCTGCCTCAGTGATTCAACGATGTTTGCCTACCAAATTCTTCTGCGTTATTACTCGGACCCGATAGTGTATACACTGTTCCTCCGCGCGGAACCATTTTTATCTGTTCGAACGATATTCTTTCCGAGTTTTGCCACGAATGCATGAGATAATCTGCATTTACGTGAAACATGTAAAACTGTGAATTAAAATAAGTGATAAAGTATAATAAAATATGACATTGATAACATTGATAACATTAATATGGAATAGTAGTTCAGAAAATATCAAATTTGCGTCGAGCTGTGCCAAATAATTGCTAGACCGTGAATCTTTACGCAAAGAAAGATAATCCGAAAGTAATGATATTAAAGTAAATACAATGATTACAATTATAAAATAGCTATAAATTTTAATGAATTTATAAAAATTTATAGGTAATAAATGATTTTATGTTTCTAATGTATTTACAAGAATTAGAGAAAACCATCCTTCTTGAACTGAAAGATTATTCACCGTAAACAAAAGCGCCGTTATTCTCTGTTAATGAATACGTTCTCTTAAAACTTCGACGCGCAAAATAAATCGAAAGATCCGTAATCTAGCGATTATACGATTCCTGGCGCACGGTTGGACAACAAATGTTCGCCAAACAATTTTCCTAACGAACAATCCACCAGCACGCACCAACCAATTAAATCGCCATTACACGAACACGGACATGAAAGATTATTGCATCGGCAATTGGAATGGATTTCCTTGACTGCATGTTGGGCTAGGTTCGCATAAGATTATCTCCGGCGAGTTAATAAACACCAACAAAACAAGAAGATTAAGATAGTCCCTCCAGCGAAGTTCAATTCGTCATCTTCGTATTCTGCGACGCGAGGGATTCGTCGTGAAGCCGCGATCGACGCATACAATGACTCCCGTTAATATTCGTATGCATATAATAATATAATATAAATATAATTTACCGAGGTCAACAAAATGCATTTTTTCAAATTTCGCTATATGCTTAGACAAAAAAGTTAAAAAAACTATTGTTTTCTATTTTCTTTCGTTTCTCTGAACAATAGCAGAATTTAAATAAAATATTATAGTTACAGTCTAGTAGACTTTGTCATCTAAGAAAAATTCAAGTCATTTAGTCTGGTTCTAAACAAATTATTGCATTTTGAAGACTGCTCTAACTCGCTATCACTTTTCAGTCGTTAATCTCCATTCGCGCGCAAGTTTGCAGATCAATCATCGCGCGGATCTTTCAACATGAAATCCAACGTTTCATCAACAGATCTCTGAAACGTATATTTCTTGTCTCTTTATTTCGAAAACGTTTTTCCGCGAACGAGAATTTCGCAAATCGATCGATTTCTTAGAAAATAAAAAACGCTGCTAAAGATAAAGAAAATTGCCACGATTTCAACAATAACGCGGCATTGTTCTATTCCTGTGACTCCAATTGTTTGGTTATTCATACCGAAAGGAAATGATATTCCTCCTCTATCGAGACTAACTAATAGATACCGCTAGAATGATGCTTATCATCGATGACGTAAACCAGCCAATGACAAGGATGATTGATCTGTGTCAGTGATTCAAGCTTGCCAACTACTAGACAATGTCTCGAACAGAAGAAAAATCTTTTGCGCGGGAAGACATTATCGCGTCTATTCAATCGGTCTACCATTATAATTAAACAATCATTTCCATTGTATCCACTTGGAATGCAAACAATAAATCCCGACAGCCCTATCCGTGCGCCAGGCTGGCCCCTATGAACAACTTTCCTCGTTCCGGCTCACCCGGCTTAAGGGTTTGACCCGTAGTTAGGGGAAATTCTAGCTACCTCGCGATGACCACGGTCCGCCGCGAAACAAAATCAGTGCTCCGCGAAGGGGAAAGCTAAATAATGCGAGGCTCCCAGCCAACCTCCGGTCGTAAATTACCATTTGTCTTGCGTTCAGAAATTTTTACCTGGCTAGGGTTTTCAGCATAAAATAAACCGAGCTCCGCCAGCATCGAAGACGCCATAAATGTCACGAAAATTTTTCGCTCATCTGTGCAACACGTGTCGACGTTCTGCAGCAAATGTTCTTACACAGACACGCCGCAGTTTGATTTAAAAAGATACGGAAATTGTGGAAATTATTTTGTCGTTCCATGATTTAAATAGTTGGTAGTTAAGAGTCGACAGTTAAACTAGTACAAATCGGTGAAGGTTTAATCTATCACTGCGACCAATTTATTCTTCCATCGTCGAAATGGATGGCGCCAGTTCGGATAACCGAAGCTACGCTGTAAATCCCAGCTCCGACGCGGAAATTTGAAAGTGGAACGTTTTCGTCGGGCAAACACGCCTCATTGTGGTCGCCGTACACCTGCCAGCGATTCTTTCGCAACCGCCGTTTCGCAAGAATTCTAATGGCGAAAAAAAATGTTCGTTTTTGCGCGGCTACGACCAACCGAATCGTAATTTCAACTCGGTGCTGCTCCTTCGTGAACGGCAGAATTAACCATCCAAGTGAATCGTAGAATCTTCGCCGTGTTCACCGTCGAGCGATTGCGCAACGTACAATTAAAAACAACAGGTTTACGCATGTCCGCGAAACGAATTGTCGCTGGTTCGAGGCTACGAGTAATTAATAATTCGGTGTCGGCGACGATACGAGCAAGCTTAACGGGAGAATGAACTTGCGCGCTCGGTCTGTTATCTCTCCGATGCTCTGCTTCCCGCGTGCACTTCCTTCCCGAGATTCGTGTTACCGGATCGTAATCGTTCTTCGCCCCGATAAGAAGGCATCGGTGAAAGTGCGCTGGCGTGTTCCGATCAAATCTGACGGTATCGCGAAAACGTGCGGCGTCTATAAATTTCATAAATCTCAGGGAAATTGCTGGATCCGCAGACTCCTTCTCAATCTTCTGTGATCAGTTTCTTGCATGAGAATTGTGTTAACACGTTGAATGCCACGCCCATTTTACAGGAACTGTCCGTGGCGCCACGATGAATTTTCTATTATGCGATACATATAATGTCACATAATAAAACTATATTTCATGTATAAATAAAACTGTTTTCAGATGTTTTATAAGGCATTCATTTCCTCACACCGCCACATCAACGATGATAATAATAAAAAAATTACAAGTATTGTCATTTGTTTAAATTATATATATTTTCATCAATCTGAGCGCGCCGGTCACCGGTGGCCCCCATGGCGTCACTGCCAAGTTCAGTGCCGGTCACCGGTGACCCTCGTGGCATTCAACGTGTTAAAGCTATTATATTCCTTGAAGTCTTTATTAAATATTTGTATTTGACAGTAGGAATTTATATCAATGCCATGATTAATTCGTACGATTTTTATTATAATATATATTTCGCTGAAGAATCGGGGCCAAGAAATTCTCCGAGAAATGTTATTATCAAAAAGTGTAAAAAAAAAATATCAGAAAGCAGTCACTTTGATTTGACGTTAATGGAATGTGGGAAATTCTATCCGCGAGTAAATCCGGCACCGGTTCATTCGTCGAGACGTCAGCCATCGTTGCGACGACACAAATCTCCCAGCGAACGAAACTTCGAATCGCCTCGTTCAACTACGGCGTTTATCGTCGCGGTCGGCTGAACATGTAAAATTCGAATTCGACGCGCACGTAATCGAGAATAGCTGTTGAACGCTTATCAGCCCGTAAAGATATCGCGTTTAATCGCGGCGGATCGTGTCGCGCATCGCCGTTGCGTCGGTAATATATTCATTTATGTGTCCCGTCCGCCATATTCCGCGTTGCCATTTTTCTCGGGAACGCGTTTTTATTTCTCAACCGTTTGAAACTTCGTCGCGGAGTGTCCGCTCGATCGCGCGGCGATCCACGAGCTTGGTCCACGGGCGTTAATGTTCCACGTCGGGAGAGCATTTAATGGTCGAGACCATGGGTCGCCTTTTGCGTCATTAATTTATTTGGTCATTCCGCGTCTGCTCCCTCGTCGCGATCCTCCGTGTCTCCCTGTTCGCTCGGCTGTTCACGGTTTCTGTCTTGCTGTGCGAGCCTTGGATCCTGTTAAATCGCGACGCCAAACTGAAACGTCGATGCACGTGCTTAGACCGTATGCACACAGTGCCCCTTTTATCCAAAATATCTCGGATAGCGTGGCAGATTGCCGGAGAAAGTTCTCACTGAAGTCGTTTGATTTGTCGAGGCAGATTGCATGGTTTTATTGGTAGCTTTAGCGGTGGTCGAGGTTTCAAGATCAAGCGAATTTCTCTTAATGGAATAGCACGGTTTTTGATTTGTAGTCTGCTAGCGTTTTCTGAGACGAATCCAACGGTATATCATTTGTTATCGTTCCGTGCTCGGATAGGCCGAGATAACAGTCCGCTTTGACGTCGAATTGGGTAAAAGATGATCGTTCGGAATTGCGATAGAGAATGGACAGAAAAATGATATGGGATAAGGCGCAGTTTCATGAAAACTATTTCATTCGCTGAGCAATAATTTTCAGTAAATAGCTGTGCTCCAGACGTCTATTATATTTATATATATCTCGATTGAACTTTAAACACTTTCTACGAAACTACTATTCTTGAAACACATTTTTATACCCACTTTACATTCACAGAATCGAATTTGTTTTTCGAAAGCTAAACATTCTTGCGTTTCTATATGTATATTATGCGTATATCTAGTCCTGAGGATACATTCATTTTCACGACCACCATGGCGGATCGTTCGACCGGAGAAGATTTAATAGCGGCGCGACGGCATTAGTTTTGAAGGACATCGATCGAGAATGTTGGAGATTCGTGCTGCAACGGCAGATGCAATGTTCGCCGTATCTGCGCGTGTTCGATCGTTTTCACACGTCTCGCACGTTTATGAAGTGTTGCAATAGGAATCCCAGATAAGTAATCGACGCTCGGATCCCGTTCTCATGGACAGGCATATTTGAAGCGACGTTGCTTGAAATCTCGACGAACAATTTCATAATTGTTTCAAACAATTGTGAAATGCCGCTCGGAAATCATTCCATGATCTAATATTAGCAATAACAATTGTTAACCGTGATTGCGGTTTATTCTGTCGTGCCCCGCTGACATTTCTCCAGACAAAAGGACGTTAATTAATAATCCTCGTCGTTAAATCTTAATTAATAATCCTCGTCGTTAAATCTTAATTAATAATCCTCGTCGTTAAATCTTTCGAATCATTCTACTGTTTCGAGTCCCAGATGTTGCCACGCACAAATGCCGGCGGTCTAACGGTTAAAATCAACACGGTTCGTAAAAACGAGCGTTCGAGTGTCTCTTTGAAATACCGAAGAACCGCGAGTGTCAGGTGATTTCCTAGGAAAGAGAGAATTTCATTGTCGAACGAGAAATCGACGCGTCGATCGGGTCCGTTGATCGAGTGGGCGGTGCTCGATGATCCCTAGACACGGGTTACACGTCGTGACCGGCTATTAGATCGCAGACGATCCGCGGCAGTGAAAGGGTCAATTTTCTCTGTCTTGGCAATGATCGCCGGAAGCGCGATCGATCATCAGTGATATCATCGATCGTAGCGCATCTCGTTTTTTACGGGCCCTCGTTCGTCGTGCTCGGTGATCAAAGGCACACGAAGGCTTTTACCGGCGACTTTCCCTTTTCAAACGATCGCGTCCGCGTATCGCGCTCGCTCGCTCGCTCGCGCGTCTACACGAAACCGCGTTACCGCGGCAACGAGAACTCCGAGAAATATATTACGTGGCGAGATCGCGTACGTTTGATTTCGCCGAGTCGCAAAAATCGGCCGGGTATCAGGGAGAACTCATCTTTGCGGGACACGCTCGCGATCGACAACGGGAGAGCTTGATTTATCGCGGCGAAACCACCGGAAGCGGAGTGGATCGCGATAGACCGCGTGTTCGAATTACTGCGATCGTGATTTCTAAAAGATCGTCGCTCCGATAATTGCTTCTTTTCTTTTCTTTTTTTTTTTTTCTCTTCTCTTCCACCGTTTTCGTCGATTTTCGCTCCGAGATTCTGCTACTCGGAACAGTGTTACGCAAGACGCCGGCAATCCAATGTCTCAAATACGACCCTGTAAAAAGCTGAGTGCGTTACGCGCAGAAAAAAATAAAGCCGTGTCGCAACAAGATGTAATATTTTTCACGGTGAATTAGAAAGCCCGCAACCTTTCAATCGAGTGTTGATTAATGATGTTCGACGTCATTGATCGATCTATCACGAATTCGTGATCCCGAGGCCGACGTAAATCGGTAACGACGTGCGCAGAGAATTGCTTTTTTGACAATAACGAACAATACGATGGCCTGGCCGACACCTCTTCCTAGCATGCGGATAAGCTGTCGGTAAATATTTTATGTAAAAGAAATGGCTAGGTAACATTTCGCGCGTTTGTTCATAATTTGGTCATTTGCATGTTATCGCGGTAACGCTTGCAAATAATTTGGCTAAACAGCACTCGACTGTCGCATATCGTTCGCGGGCAAGCAAATGAGTTGCGACGAATTTGACTAGCATTTATAAACTTGGAATACTACAAGCGTTGCAACAGTACAAGCGGTGTCTCAACGTTTTAATTTCCATTTCGTTGGCCGCGAGAAAGGATCGGCTCGGCTGGATTCCTGGTTGGATTAGCAGCGAAAGCGTTAAACGACCGGCGCCGTTTTATTCTCTGGTTGCAAATTGAAACGATCGGGGAACGGTCGTTCGATTGTCCGGCTTGTTCGTTATCGATTCGAGAGGCCGAGGAGTTTCACGAGACCGGCGACTGCGCGACCGTTCCCCGTTATCTCGCGGCTTATCGCCGAATTGTATGCACGTGTTCGATACGCGGGTCGATAGGGCAAACTGCGAGGAGACCGTGGCGCGGCGAGCTCTCGCGCGTGGAAAGCGCGCGGAGAGCGTTTTCTTTTTCTCGGCTGAATGAGGCCTGAATTTTCTGCCGGCTTAGAGAGTGCCAACGCGTGTTATGCAAATACGCGGTCACTCGACGATTTCTTCTCGTTAACTCGGTATCGTTAACGAGCCTTTTCACTGGGCCGATTCGAAAACTTGGAAACAGTAGAATTTGTTCGCCGCCGAACCGGACAAAGGAAACTCTGTCGGTGGATTGTATTCCCGGAGGATTATGGCGCGATGTTCAATGTCTCGAAAGTCGCTCGTAATCGAGAGATGAAGGATTGCCGAGGTCGTTTGAAGTAACTTTTTCGTTTGCGAAAATTCAATTTGGCAGCTTTGTTTAAGAGTTATTAAAAAAAACACTGTGACCAATGAGAGGCGAGCTCGACTGACGCGAGACGGCGTCAGGTCAGAGTTTCGTGTCAGACGAGCTCGTCACTTATTGATGAGTTTTCTTGTTTAAATAAATGATGAACGATGCCTCAGAGAAAATTATTGTACAGGAAAAAGTTATTTCAAGTGGCCTCGGTAACTATTGAAACACCCGATAGAGGAAGGATGTTCATGCAAACTTCAATTTACAAAAATTAGAATGATAAATGAAATAAAATGCAATAAAGAATATTTCACGAGTGTACTCATCACGTTGTTGTTGCAACGAATATACTCGTCAAAAATAACTACCTGGTTAAGCTACGAAAATAGGAGGAAAATCAAACATACGTCTACAGTATAATTACAGTAACTTGCACGTTTCTCAAAGAAAATTGCAACAGCTGAATTGGATCGGCATATGTTACACTATAAGAAACAGTGATTTCATTTAGACATCTCCCTACATTTTTTCTGATATTATACTCTACAATTTAAACATCTGTTTAATAATTTCCTCTAAAGGAATCTTTACAGCTTCGCCAATCTGGAAATAAAAGACTCGAAACCGGTCGAAACGGCCGTCGCGGCAGGTTTAGCGTCAAGCATTTATAAAACACGCGTCCATTCGTATCCGTCCACGGTAAAGCAGCGTAAACGCAAGTACAGCCTAATGGGATTCCGTGTAAAACCGCGGACTAATAAATAAAACTCATTACCGAAACTTCCGTTCAACGATGCGGGACAATTAGCTCTCGCGTATGTAATTACGAAGTGATTTCTATTTTTTATCATTTTAGATGAACGAGCAGAAATTATATTGTCATTAGTAGTTTTTAGTTCACGGATTCGTTTAGCCCATTTTTCCTCGTGTGGCCGAGGCCGAGTTCATTAGATCCCCGGTTTAATGTCCTTCAGCGGTTCTCATTTTCGTCGGTCTTCCATTAACCCTTTCCTTACGGCAGTCCGCGCCGCCGGAGTGACGACCCTGTACGGGTCACCGCGCCGCGAAGTGTACACTTTCGATATTCGGATTAACGTTTTTCAACGCCACTTTGCGATTGACTTGTATGTACACTCTTTTAAGAGCTACATAACAACTATTACATCGTATTATAGGAAAAACACATCGATTAGAGTCAACAGTTGATTATACGTCGACTTATATAGTCAACAAATAGGTCGTCACGCGTTCGCCGCCTATAGTCGGCACCCGTAATGAAAGGGTTAAAATCGGCAGGAGAGAAAAAGCATCGAACGTCTTCGCGCGATGTTGTAATAACGAACGCGTGCGATAAGAAATCGAATTTCTCGCATTTCTACGACACGTGGATTCCGGTGATATTTATTTGGAACTTGTCGTTTCTGTTGCAGAACAAAACCAGCCAGAACCCTACTATACAGTTCCTAGGAAACGAAGGGGTAAGTGGAAATCACTTTCTATCGTTTATACATTCACGCCGAGGACGGCACCGCGCGCGACCATGTACAGGCTTTCGTGCGTTTAATTGTTAATAGCCGGAGCGCGATGCACCGAAGACGCCGTGCCACAGCCGGGCGATAACCGGCCCGTTTCTGATTAGCGACGCAAATTAGGAACGGGCGCATAATTGTTCCTTCCGGCGATAACGAAATACGCGCGTCGCTTCAGTTCTCACGTAAAACGGAAGAAATATCCGGGAACTGCGAGATCCTTTAATGCGGTTGAAAAACGTTATCGTCGGTTTCTTGCGTGTCGTTCTACCGTCGTTTTTAGCATTGTAAATTAGAACGTCCGGCGTGTGTTTCCCGGTGTTTTCCCAACTTCGTTTTAACGAGACCGCCTAATAATGTCCTACCGCCTCCATTATTTCCTGTAGATTATTTTTTAATCGTTATCACCCCTATTTACAACATCGTGACACTACTTATCATTTACCGACAATGTAGTCTTCGCGTCGCACCTGTTTGTCCGAGCAGTCGGAACTAGTTGCAGTTGCGTGAATTCGGCGGAGCTTGTATATTGGCGAATTAATTAACTGACGCGTGAAAATGGAGGTAGCCGACGGGTTAGATTATTCCAACTCGCTTTTCCAACGGGGAAATCTGAAACACATAGTCAGCTCTCTTCTCGTATTTCTCCGCTGGACCAGCAGAAAACAGGATCATTGGTTGCGGAGGGAAGAACATTTAACATTAAACGCACCGTGCTGGTAAACGACCGATTTCTCATTTCTCGTTTGAAAATTCTTGGCGTTTTAATGTCTTTTTCGCAAGAAAAATGATTCAATATCTTAATCGAAGTATACGTATGAAGCAATACACGTCGATAATAATTAACCGAGGACTTTTATGTAGAATAAAAATCGTCTGCATTCGTTGCAAGAAACAGGAGTCGCGTAATGATTTCTATATTTTTAACACATCGATTCTGGCTTATTGGTATCCATAAAATATTTAAATCTTGTCTCTGCCTTAAATTACAATTAATCTCTTTTCGCGTGAATGCAACAAATTCACGATCATACAATCGATGCTCGGTAAAGTTGTCTTCAAAATTGCAATCTAAAATTAGACCTCGCGTTTTGCGGCATAAAAGTTTTATCGGACCACGCGCAATTCAGAAATGCATTCTCTTTATTTTCGTAGAACGAGTCGTATTATTTTGGCACGAATTCAACGCACGCCTTTTAAATCAACCCGAATATCGTACCAAAGACGTCAACAAATCGTTCATGCATCACGCGAGCAACCGTACCAGCGCAGTCCGCGCGCGTCTTGAAAATCCACCGGGAGGAGGATAGTTTTCCAGCTAAACGAAGGAGATCTTGCGCAAGAGCCTCGATCTACGTTCGAGCGCGAATCGTTCCGAGAAATTTGAAAATTCAGAAAATCCCTCGGCCACGCACGCGCCGGGATAAAAAGAACGGCCTCGCGGCCGAACGTCACGTGGAGATCCGCGTTGCTTTCCGTCGCCGCGGCTTTCCGTGAACCGTCGTTTAGCACGTGTGACGTCGTCGCGCGAAGAGACAGAGGAGGCAGGCGCCGTTCTCGGAAGTTTTCTGTCGCGATTTGTTGCGGGATGCCTTCACGATTTGTTATGGAAACCTCGTTACTCGTCCTGCGCGCAACTCGAAAGTGTAAACTGCGAAGCTTCCGTGTGTGATGCAACGCAGCCTCGTACGTTACTTGCTCGGAGCGACGTTATCGCGGCCCGGGATCGATAAAAATCGTTTCGACGATTGTGAAAACGATCTAATGACCTATTTGCAGCTGTGTTTGAATCCGCTGCGATCGTTCAAATACACGACACTGTCGAGAGAAAAGCGCATCTGCGGCTCGCTTCGGTTACTTTCTGCTGTGTGCGATAAATTCGAAGAAATTCTTTAAAGAATACCATATTCTTGAAATAATATTCAAAATATCAGTTTGGATGATTTTATTAGGTCGTTCGGAAAGTCGTTTCGTTTTTTTCTTTGTGGAAATGAAACACAATAGATTACTAAACAAAAACTATTGCAAAGAATCGAACAAAATTTTTAGCAAACAAGACTTACTACATCAGTTGTCCAAATATATAATGATTATGCAGCTTGAGCGTGTAAAAATTAAGTCTTTTCTTGGGAAAAACGAAATTACTTTCCGAACAACCCAATAGTTCACAGATCTAACGATTGTTATTATAACTTTGTATGCTCTAGTATAGAATAGCTTTGTCACGCAGCGATTGATACAAACTTCGAGACGCTGTACGCGTCGCACGTAATTGGTATAAGAGCATTAATGATTAGTACTCGGCGCTGAGATGCATAACGACCCAAGAGGCGGCCTAAGAGAAATATTAAAGAGATTTGAATGGTCCTTTAGCGCGTTCGCAGTTCTAGTCATTCCAGTTATACAATTTCGAAACCCTAGCGGGGTGCTGGTTCCATCAATATGAAAGAGTCCGAAGTTACGTAGTGGCATATTGAACGATGCTCTCGATATAAAGAGTTCTAATTCTAAAACCAAGTTGCCGTAAAAATAGAAATATCTTTTGCATAATTTTAAACTATTATCCCTTGATCGTATCAATTTGAGACATTTTTCTACGCATCGTTTTTCGTAACTTGTAAGCGATGCGCGTGACTATACCACAATTTTGTAGTATAGTACATTTACGAGGAGATAGTATATGCATCCGTTTACTTTTATCATCGCTCTTATCCACCTGCAAGGAATAAATTACGCTAGGATAACCGAACGTGGATTAATGGCGAACGTGTCATTTAAGGAATCGTTGGTAGCTGAAGCGTTAACTCAAACTCTTATCTTCTATCGCAGCTGCGTAACCTCGGCTCGCTCGGATTACATAGAAACGATTCGCGGTCGCTTACGCGATTCAAGCACAGCTAGAAATTTCGCTCCGCCGTTGAATCCTCTCAACAGAAAACTCGAGAAAAACAAATTTAATTATCCTTCTTGGGTAATATGCGCGCGCGTGGTGTCCGTCTTTCGTGGTGGCCGCGCGCCGGTGGCAAAGAAATTGGAGCCGGTCATACGTGACCAGGTTAAAAACAGAGTTGGGCAAAAAGTAATCTGATTAATGACCAACTATTATGGCGAACATGAAATCATGTTTAGGATTAATGATCGCGATTACTAGGTAATCAAGTGGTCGTGATTAATGAGTAACTTAAGCAATCAAGCACCGGTGGTGATTAATGAATAACTTAAGTAATCAGCAAAGCAAATGATCGCTTTTCCTAAATTATTACTGAATAGAAAACTTGTTATTACGGTGGTCAATAATAATTCTGAATAGCAAAATAATAATAATTCTGAATAATAAATTACTCAATAATTTTTTACTATAGATTACTAAGGAACGATTGCAGGTTATCAAATGTTATCACGTCGACTAATTATGACGAGTTAAATCAAGCTAGATCATCGTGATTACTTTTCTTAATCAATTACAAAAGTGATCATAAAACAATCGATTACAGGTCCGACTCTTGTTAAAAATCCGCATCTTGACCAATCGCGTATAAACTTGATAGGTGAGAACACGTTCGCGATCTCGCGGCTTGAGTAATCCCGATCCGCAGCTGCGGTGAACCTATTAGCCGAAGCCTGTCGCCGTGTCTACCGTCGTATAGGTCAAAGTTCGCGGACAAGAGGGGGCAAGCGTGTCCCAAAGAGAAGACGCGTCGGGAAAAGGATCGAGAGTGAGAGGCGGCGACCCGTCATCGGAGCGCGCGATCGCGATCGATCGGATACAGGTTCGCGAGCGCGCGCGCGCGCGCGCGGCCGGTCTCGTGTTACACGCGCGAAAGAGATCTTTTCGCGTCGGGATCGAGGGATCGAGGGATCGGCGGCGATACTGCGCCTGCTCGTAGACGTGGCGTAGCACGGCGCCGCGTAACCGAAGGTTTCTACTACGGTGAAGGCGATCGAGGTCGTTCGAGCAAGGTTATACACCATTTTCTCCCGTTCGTCGGTTCGCCCCCTCTCGGGCACTCGTCCGAGATACCGTCGCTCGAGTCGAATCGAAGCGAATTGAATCGCGAACGGTGGTCCTTGACGATTCCGCGACAGCAGAAACGCCACCGATTTTTCGTGGGTCAGTTACGAGATTCAGGTTTTACGACCATTGTACGAGAGGATTGAAAAGGTCCCGGAAATTACTGTTTGAAACTGTTATGCGTCGGTTATGACTGGCGCAACCATAAAGAGAAGATCTCTTAAAAGTAATAGATAAACTACGGATTTTATGCAGTCGTGATAAAAGTATTTAGATAAAATTTAAAACAACGAAAATATCAACACTTTAATGATCGCGTCAAAAATCTGAAAAATTGCATTCACTTAAAATATTTTATTCAATTAAATTATAATTTTAAAGTGAAGTTATATGACATCGATCAACGGCGCACCAAATTGCACCTGTTTTCGGTTCATTCTGGAGACTGCACGTCCACGAGCTCCGTCGCAGCTCGCTGTTTCGAAAGAGTCACTTTTCTTCTTGCATCCTCGAGCTTCCGGACGTTATCTCGACGAGCCAGATCTATCGCAATCTTTCTCGAACTTGGAAATCGATTTATCAATATAGACAGCTTCGGGGAAACCTTCAAAGGAAATTGATTCTAGCCGGGAGATAAGGGACGCTTTGTCTTTCATTGTTCCCCCGTTCGTTTCCGTTATTCGCAACGTTTCACGAGTTCTTACCGTGTCGCAACTCTCATCTATCTCGTTAGTCACGATTTGCATCCCCTCCAAAATTATTTAGACATTATTGCTCATTCGTTTCGTTTAATTCCATTCCATTCATTCATTCACGGGAAAATCGTGCTAGTATATACATATTACGGATTTGAGGAATTTTAATAATTTCCTACCGGTTTTACTTATTTATTTAAGGTTCTGTATTTGTGTTCTAATAGTTTCGTAGGGTAGCGTAATTGCGTTTCAACTGTAAATATAATTGCCGGGTTATCGTAGCTGATTCTATAGACTGTATAATTTTACGTTAATCGATTTATTTTTGGCCATGCAAATCGGTAATCTTCTAACCAGTCCCAACCAGTTCCTAACCACACGTAGAATGTCAAACCGTTATGACACGTATTTCTTTTCACGTTAAACCGGATTAACTTTCAGAGTTTGGACGGAGTTACTTTCATTTCCATTACTTCATATCATTTCTGAGCGTGAATCTTTGCTGTGGACTGGTATTTTAGATAATTCGGATTCGACGACAGTCGTTCGACGGTTCTTATTTTGCAGTTATCGAGAATATAAATACACCTCCACCGGGAACCATACAGTAAATTTATTCATTCCAATATATATTCATATAAAAATTGAAAATCATCTAAATGGAATAAAGTTAATTCTGTAATTTATATAAGGCAACATAGACGAGTCATTTTGACGCTAGGTACGGTTAGTGTTTCCTGAAAAGGATTTTTATAATATATAGTTATAGTAAAATGAATGTCCTCGACGAGCTTCTCAAAAAGTTCGAGTCACGAATTCTTTTTCACTTAAGGTATAATAAAAGAATCTATACATTCGCAGACGTCTAGATCTGATTACTTTACCCGACTAAGCGATAGGATATATGATTATAAAACGTTGTTGTTTTTAAACGATTATCCGATGAACGCAGATCTCGATGCGCAAATTGCCTGCATCAATTGCAAATAGAAAGTCCGTTCATTCTTCAATAATTTCTATACATCGAATTCTTTCGTTCTCTCTGTCGTTTCAAGTCCAATCAATTCCACCATAAAAATCCCCGGTCCAACGTCGTTGCATCCAGCACAATAACAATTCGTGAACCGACATCGCCGTGCTTAACTTTCGCCAATCGTAGTCCCCTATTCTCGAGGCAACGCTATCCCATTAACGAGCTCCCTATTCACCGATCCGCGATTCGGCTGCGAGTCGAACGGTGCTTGCGATCCGTAGCCCCGACAGCGTGTTACGGTCACATAATCGCCCTTTGATCTCGACTTTCATCATCCACACGAGCCTTTTTTCCGCGGCGGGCCGCGGGCGTATTTTCGTCCGGCCGCCTGTTTCAAAAAAACGTGGACACGGTACACAGCGTTAGACCGGGATTATTTATGCAGAACCGAAAAAGTGGCCTTGCCGGCACGGCGTCGCCCGTCGCCCGTCGCCCGTACGCCGCGCGTAAAAGCCGCCGGCTCTCTCGCCCCTGGCCCGGCCACCTCTCTCACGCCGCGTCGCCTTAAATCACGGCCTCGAAATCTTTTTTCGATGACGGAGGGAAGGTGATCGACCTCTTTCGTTTTTCGGGGCGTGGTCGCGGGGATCTGCTCGATTAAGCGTTATTCCGTTTCGGGTGAACGGTTCGTTCGGGCCGAACCCCTCTGCGACACGTTCGTGACGGCCCCTGTCGTCGACGCCGCGATTCGCATCTTCGATTGTCTACGATTCTGTGTCAGCGAGGATATTTTTAAATCCTTGCCACAGTTCGACGAGTCCGACTCGTGGTAAAGATTTTTAGTAGTAACTTGTTAGGTATGGTTGTTGTTCTGTTCTAAGTTGGAATACGACTCTATTCTCTCGACCGAGTTATGTGAGATTTCTCTGTTTTAAACGAAGGCCTTTCACGACCGAATGGAGACAATTTTACTCTAATCGGCAGTATAATTTCTCAATTTTATTAAGATTTTTGTACGAATTCTTTCTACACGTTTCAAGTCCCCTATTTCTCTATCCATGCGTGTCCACGATGCCTTCTCCTCCGCGGCTTTTTCCAAAACGCATCCCACCGTGCGAAATCGGAATGAATTTTCTACTCTGAAATGCTTTCTCCATAAATTTGCGTACATCGTGAACGTGCCGCAATCCACGCCCACGTGGGATCCGAGAAATCGAGCAGCAGCCCGCCGCAGCTGGTGCACAGGTCGTCTCGGACGCATCCCGTCCGGGATGCAACGTTGATCGACGAGTTCCCCGGGCGAACAGAGAAAAGAAAATTACGATTACCTCCGGTTGAACGCAATTATCCGGTTCAACGAGGCTCGTTTCGATTCCAGTATCACCTGTTGCGGAGGGAAAGGAGAGTCTTCGGCCGGGGTCCCTTGGTACAGGGAAAAGAACGCCTCTCGGCCAGCCTCGACATTATCAAGGCTTCATTCACATAACCGATTCTGTTTAGCCGCATTTGCTACGGCCGCGTTTCATCCTGACCTTTGACTGGCTTCGTCTTTTCCACCCTGCTGGATCGTCGCCGCGATCGATCCCGGGGCCGCGTTGACCTTTTCGCGTCGGGCGAAGGATGCGCTCGGCGGCGGCAGCCTTACGGCTAGAGCCGGCTTCCAGCCTCCGGCAGCTGGAAAATTGTTTCCTAAGGACGCCTTCCCAGAAGCCACCGTGGCCGAGTCAGTGAATCCTTGGAAAAGAGCGTGCCCCGGCGTGCTAGAAAGCGGTCGGTTGCGTCCGCGGTCCCCGTACGCCGCTAAAAATAGTCGGATCAAACGTGTAACCTACCGGAAGGACTTCCATTCGTCGCGTGGCCACTCAGCTGTTCTGCTCTCGATCCCCCTCTTTTTCAGGCCGGCGATATCCGCCGTTCGTAGATCGGCGTACGAACGGGGGCGCAATGATTTACTGTTCTCCCGGCTTTCTAATATTCGGACGTCGTCGAACTCGAAACGATACCCACGATCCTTCGAACCCTGATCGTATTTCTTGGAATACTGACACTCGGACGACCGCGCCGGAAACCTAAAAATTTTCATAATATTGCGGTATTTTATTCTATTAAATGAAAATTTTATAGCAAACTCGTGTGGCATCGTTAAGATAAACTTATATGGTATAGCATATTAGGATCTAAAATATCAGTTCCACCCTTCCTAAGATACCTTCTCCTATTCTCAGTCGACAGAAATACTGCACATAAATAACACATGGATAATTACACAAGCAAAATTCCAATACGAAACAATATACTGTTTAAATTGAAAATTCACAGTCTTAATGAGTAAAAATGCGTCATAGATCATAATAGCATCTTAAACAAATACGTGTGGGCACACGCATCCTGTCGGCAGTATATTGATATTCGTCCTCAAAGGATGAGATTCTATAAAAAGAGATATAATTAGCGGAGAAAGTTAGGTGTGTGCATGATTAATGATCCTCGGCGATCCTTGGTAGTAGGATCTATTACAAGATGTGCTGCTTGAATATGTATTTTCCTTAGTTAAAGACACGCTTTTATACGTGTTAATTGCATGTGCGCCGCGATGGATATGATTTTTCTTTGACCATCTTTAGATATTCCATTATAATTTAGAAGTGGAATTGCCCAAGGCTTGCGACAGAAGTTAGCTATCAATTGATGCTATTCATTTTATTTTAATCGGACTGAAATTTTGCTTGCTTGTTGTCCATAATTCATATTTATATTCATATTTATATTATATTATATTATACCACACCATACTATACCATATTGTACTATGTTATAATATATCTCGTTCTAGTACAAAAGTTTAAGCTTTCTGACGGCTCCCAAAAGATCAAAAACTCTTTAACGCATAGAACCGCAATTCATCGATTAACCATCGACTGAAAGTATTATCGGAGTTCCGGTCCGAGCACTCGAGAATCCCGCCTCGTGACGGTATAAGCTAAGAGGAGAAGAGGGTTGCTAGACGCTCGAAGAAATTTCTATTTGCCGTGGTTCGGGAGCCCTCGCAGCTTTCGAGGAAGTCGAACGGTCGCCACTTTTGTAGCCGAGTATTTTTCCGACGGCAGCGGGAGAGGAGATTCCGGTTAAAGCTGCTTGGCGGCGGTCACGGTGCTTGTACGTACACCCGGCCGAGCTTAATCCGTTGTCACCGCGGGCCAACGGCAGCCTCTCCACAGATTAACGGCTTCTATATTTTCTCGATCCGCGATAAACGACGCCCGGAGCCCGACCCTCTTCCACCTCCCGGCCACCTTCGTCGGGCTCTTCTCTCCTCCCCCGCCGCCCTCTGCACTTCTTTTCACGGAGGGCCATTCCCTCTTTCTACGCGGTGGTTTATCGCGTCGCTATTCTCGGAGAACGGTCCCCGTCTTCGGAAATCCCGTCTCCTCCATCTTTTTTACTCTCGCCGCTCCCTGCGCCGCCGTCTGCGGATCCTCGCAGACGCTCGCCTAACACGCGTGGATCATCGGTCGCGCGGCGCTCTTCCCGTGGAAGAATTCTGCGAACCGTTCTCGCCAATCCTCCGGTCGAACTACGTTCCGTGACCGAAATTCAATCTCTCGGCTTTATGTATCCGAAAGGTTTGTTTTTATACGAGCTAAGAACTCTTTATAGTTCGAGAGCCTGAAATATTATTCGTTTCAGGGGATTCTAGGCTGACGGTCTAAATGCCGCGTCGTCGAATCGAAAGTAAAATTTAATGGTACTATAGTGGCGATAAATATTGGTAAAAATAGTGTTAAGTCAATCCAATCTTGACACTGTTATAAATATTATAAATAGCTCTTTATTTAAATATCTAGTTATATGAACATTTATTTAAACGATATTCTACTCTGGAGTCTAGTAGCAATGTCTTCAGCGACTTCGTTCAACCTCTTACACTATAATATCGAGTCATGCAAGGCCTACTCCCTACGAATATTATGAACAGCTTCCAAATCGAAATAAAAATTAATTCTTCTGTTACCAAAGTCTAGAAACGACAGCAAATAACGTCACTACGAGAAGCAAAAATTATCCGATCCTACTAAGAAAAACATGAAGTACAAATAAGGGGTTAACAGTCGGAAACCCGAGTCACACTCGCACCCAAGCTAAATAATCATACCTCAGACATTATTAAAAAAAAGAAAACCGGTAAAATATCTCGCCGTCAGAAGTGACCCGGCACCGCCGGCGAACTGTTAAGCCTGTTCGGGACACGTTCAGCATTTCGCTCGCATAATTCCGTGCCTCCATTTGCGCGTCGTCGAAACGAGGCTCTCGAGAGCCGCCGCCGTCGACGCCGTTCCCGTTCGTCCTCGTTCGTGAAATCACACGGAGCCGAAATTTACGTAAGTCCGGTGAATTCGCAGGAATTCGGCGGCATAGAAAGTATCCGTGCGGCAGCGTTGCGGCGAAAGGGAGGGGGGTAGAGCGCGTACACCTAAAACCAATATTTTACCTGTGTGTTGCGAGACGGCGGAACGAGCGCGCCGTGTAAACTTTCACGCGCACGCGCGCGCGCGCCCGATAATTACGCGTGCAGGAAAGTAAAGTGACTCGGCGACGAACTTCGTGGCGGACTTGGGGGGGAAAAAAAGCCGCGAGCCTGGCGTATTCGGCGAACCGGTCAAACTTCGACGGGGCCGGTTTTACGATTACCCGGGAAGCGGCGCGGTTATTTTTCTTCGGTGTATCGGCCGCATTGAAATCATCGACACAGATTTCACCCGGGGCTGCCGTTTCCGCCGATAAGAATTCGCCGAGGCCCAGTTTGGCCGGCGCGGACCGCGCGTGTTGTAAATATTACGTGGGGACACTTGGTTGATTATCTGATAATGTAAATATTACAATTTGATAATATCAATATTAAAATTTAATGATATCAATATTAAAATTTGGTAACCTACGTGGCGAGAGAAATTGTCCCATTTGCCGTAAAATGTTCCGATCGCTAAAGGGTTAATATAATGAAAATATTTCGCGACACTTAGAAATGATTACCTTTAAAAGCAACAGTGACAGACAGTTCGATTTTGTTAAACGCCAAACTATTTACCGAGCGTTATAACCGCACGGCATTGTCTCGGCACAATCTTTTATTCGTTTTACATAATCTGATGCAACGGTGTTATAACGACAAATCAACTTGACGCAACGGTTACTCCAAAAAACGTTGACATGTTTCAATGTGATGCAATTTCTATGCTCGTTACTGCACGTTCACCGTGTTTTATGGTTCAACCAAGTGTAACGCCAAGAGTTATATAATAACCTTTATAATAATCTTAATAGTGTAATGATAATATAATATTCTTTTCGACGTTATTACCGTATTTCACCTTATTGTACTGGATACGCATGTCGTTCGCATCTTTTAAGTAAAGCTTCGACTTTTTTCGTTGTCGCTGATTGCCCCGTTACTCGTAGCAACGCAGACGTTCAATAAATATAAATTTTTTCTCCGCGTAGTTTACTAGCGACGAAGTGCTAATCAACGCAGCTGTGAAAGCAATCGCAGTGCAAGCAGTAAAGAAATTACAGTGAAAATTGTGTCAATCACTTCGCTCGTTTTTCGGATCGATTAATTCCGCGAAACTAAGAGTAGAGGAAAGCGATGAAATCGGACATATTACTTTTCGAAATTTTAAGATATATGGTCAAATGAATATTATAAAAATACATGACATGGCTTCGATCTAACGTTTATTCATAGAAATGTCTAATAACATGTTGCCTGTGATATTGAAGCAATGAAATTTGTATTATTGAATTTTAAAAGTCCGTCGACGATGATAAATTTTGATCTTCCAATATCTGTTCCAATCTTGTTAATTAAATCAGTATCCAATTTTATTAATTAAATTACTGAGACTTTCTTTATATTTAATCGTTTCTTAAGAGTTTATTCAGCTAAGATTTACAAGTACAACAAGAAGATATTCATGAAAAAGTAAAAGAATGCGAGTTATTGGTGTTAATATACAGCACTCGCCGTGTTTAGAATTTTTCAAAATGCAATTAATCAACGCACTCTACAGTGTTAGAATTATTGTTACAATTATTTCGGCGAATCGGAGTCGATCAAGCTCGGAATCGTCGTTCGACAAAACCTGTGTCGCTGCGTTCAACGTGGTCGCAGCGACGTATCCTTAACGAAGCGTGCACCGGGAACAAAGGAAAACGCGGCTGCGGCCGGTGTCCCTACGCGCGGTTTTTCATTTTCTTTTATCGCCGCGGCTCCGTCCCACGGCCGGCGTCTCTTTCTTCTTTTCGCCGCAGGTTCCGGCCAGGAGCGCCGCAATTATACCAATATAATTTCGCTCATTTAGTAGACGTCCTTGTCGCGGGCTCTGACGTATCTCCCCGGAGAACAAACCCGTCCGACTTGGCCCAATCTCTACGCCGCCAGTTTTCTACCTGGCGATGCAGGATGTGCGCGCACGCGAACGATTCCGTGTGTAACAATAACTCTCGTACGATCGCCACCGGCGTACCAGTATTTTCACTTTTCTCTCTCTCTCTCTCTCTCTCTCTCTCCTATCTCTCTCGTCTCTCTCTCCTGTTTCTGTTGTTCGACGCAGTTTTCGAGCCCCGCTTCGCTCGCGTTCGCATCATCGCTTCGCTCCAACTGCACCACTCGCGCTTTTTTGATCCTGTCGCTGCATCCTTGAACGTTCCTCAAAACTACTCTTTCGTTTGTTCGTTCCCGAAACTTTTACGACGCTGGTTCTTTCAATTTTATGTCATCTAAAATGTCCGCTGGGGTTTTTTTCTCGATTTCGAAATTCCTCCGGCGTTCTTTCAAGTCAATCTCGTATGCGATTAACCCGTTGCTGTTCGATCTTCTTTGGAATCTACTTTATCGATCGCCATGATTTGTTAGAAGAAAATGGAACTATGTTTGTTGCGTATTTATATATGTATTTTAATGTTTCAATATTGGTAACAGAGAATTTACTGTAACTTAAACGAAGAGAACGACTTTCGCATGTAAGACTTGTTAAAGTATGGCAAGGGGTTAATCGATTAGCTACATTGGCTATCTCCAATATTTCCTATTATCGGTTGCACGGTCTGCGATCGATCTGGCTTCCTATTTCTGGTACACAAGTTCCGGCTTCTCTGTGCACTCACCCTTCCATTTACATAATGCAGTTTTCTGAATCCTTTATTCCAATCAGGCGGGACTTTCACCTCGCTAACATGTATCAGATATGTCACAATAAATAGTGATTGTACGATAAATAAAACAGAATACTGTACGGTGCAACACAAATAAACAGCAACGCAAAATCGTCTTCATGAAAAATCGACAAAACTGTTTCTTACGATAGCGTATACTCGTCAAAATTGTTAAATACGAGGATAACCAATTTCGCTGGAGTTTAACAGCGGCAACAGTGCCGTCGCTAAAAATGGTACTCCCGATTCCGTTACCACGGATTCGTCCGCCGAAACGTATGTAAATCGAATTCTTTCTGGACGGCTAGGCCTGCGTAGACCGCATCATCGAAACCTGAACGTACACCCGGCGTGTCCTCGTTCGCGGCGTTCTCTCTTTCGCGCGGACATCCCTTCCCGAGGTATATAATTCCTGCTCGCATAAAGTACGTCTAACCCGCCGATACCAGCGGCCTTTTACGTGCTCAAGATTTAGCATACGCAGAGACCGCGCGCACGCTCGCCTTCACATTGTTGCCTTTCACTCCGTCGCTTTTGCTATCCGGTTGTTACGCGCATTTTATCCGGGAACGGCGCTTTATCGGTCGCGGCTTTTCGGCTTTTCGAGAGCGCCGGCCGCCCCGTTGTCGAGAACCCCGCGGACCGGGGAATTATGGTCGGAATTATGTCGCGACTGGAAGATTCGTCATCGGGACACTCGTCGATGGCGAATTTTCGACACGTTTGATCTTTCGAGACATGGTTTCCTAAAAGTGGTCGGGATCATTTCAAACAGTTGCTCTTGTAGCTGTTTGATTTTAAATAGAAGTTAAATTATTTTTAGTACAAGTGTTACGACATAATTTAGTTATTCATACATTTCAGAATTTCACTTGGTTATTTAATAACTGACTGAATGCCGTTATTGTGAAAGCTTGATACATCTCCGTTAAAGAATTCCGCTTAATTTACCAACAGAAATGTATTATTTGAAACGTATAACTAAGGTTAAATTTTGGCAATTTACCGACTGCGTAAATGTTTTATGAAAAATTGTTTCAAGTAGTATTTTTCAATGGCGCTTCAAGAGTCGTTGCACCAGCGAGCCGGGCAACAGTTGGCAGAAACGGAGATGATTTTATTTTTGGAGACTTAATTATCGAAAACAGATTTCTCATTAACATTCGCAGGACCTGGCGCGACGTGGTAGAACAGCGTTCGAATACTCGGCTGCAATTGTAGCTATGAAAACGAACTTTACAGAGATCAAGTAACGAGCCTGTAAATATTCAAGCGTATCGTTATTTGATAGCGTTAGAACGTTATCTTCCGGCCATAAAAATTCTTATCTGTGCCCGAGAAGCAACAACGGCAGCCATGTTCTACATTGTATCTCGTCGCCGAAACAATTTATTCAAATTGTTCTGGTTTCACCGAGCTTGCTACGTGGGCGTCCGTCGAGTTCGGCGATAATTTTCCTACGGTTGCGGACGAATGGCAATTAGTCGACGATGCTAATGTTCACCGTATAAACGAAACATCGAGCCATTTGCTCGGAACGGTAAATTTTTCCATTATCAACCGATATGCTCCGAACGCGCGTTAAGTGGGTCCGCATCGTACAAGTAAAAGCTGTTGCAGCAATTAATGGCTTTTAAAACAAGTCGTCGAATTTCAAGGTCATAACGATAGTTGACTTACTGCTGCTACGAAATTTACCGAGTATACGACTGATAATGCTCAATAAAATAATATGTCGACGGGATAATCATTTCTTTCTGTAGATACGCATTAGTCTAAATTTTCTGCTTCGATACGTCAAAAAAGACACGGCTTTTCCTTGAATATTTATTTGAGATATTATCAGGCACTGGCGAAAATTGGTCGACAGAGTTGCACTGGAGCAACATTTACCTTAAACGCTTCAGATCCGTGCTGTAATTCTAAAAAAAATTTCATTATTTATTCCATCACATCTACATTACGTTTTACTCGAGGAATTGTTTAATTGTTTATACGCCTCTCGAAAACAGATTTTTAGCCACAGCGAGCCACGAATGTGCGAGCATTATTGAAACGGCATTCGGGTCGGAGACGTGATCGGCAGTCCTTGGTCGATAATTTCCATCGATCCGACGGCCTAAATTCGATTAGCCGGTCTGTTCGAGAAATTCGTCGAATCCCTTACGTCATTGCCGCATCGCAGACACTGTGTACGTGGGAACGTTTCTCGTTAGCCTCTCGATTCGCCGTGATTAGAAGGAGGAGGAGGTGTAACGCGTCCGGGGATCGCCGTAGCACCAGCCGGAAGCCGATCTACCGGGTTTTATTGTCTTTTCCCGGGACCGCTTCCTTCTAGCCGGTGCACGCGAGAAGCGGAGAGAGAGAGAGAGAGAGAGAGACGACGCGTTTCTTTCGCTCGAGGCGGCGTATGTTCCATCGGGCCTGCCAGCCGGCCGCCATCGGCATGAAACATCGCTGCCGTAACAGTTACTTTTACGCGTGACCCACTTACCATTCTAGCAGTCGAATCTAAGCACCACAATGAGAAGTGGGTCACCCTGAAATAATTGACGGATCCGCGGCGCGAGAACTGTCCCGGGGGAAGCTCTCCCTTCGACGGCCATCTTGGTGGCCGGACCGGACTCTCTCGCCACGTCCACCGTTACGCGAATTAGGCTGTGACCCTACTCGTTGTCCGAGTCCCTAAATTCTCTACCCCTCTCTTCAATTTTTCCATGGTTGATACATTCGCTGTGTTTTTGAGAAATGTCTGCACTTTCGCGTTAACAGTTACAATAAGTTCTACCCAATTGTCCTTCAGATTGTAAGTACAAGTGGACAGTTAGGGAAGAGAAGATACAATTATTCAAGCCTCGTGTTTTTATAGTTGTCGATTGGGGACCACTATAACAAGCAAGCTGAAGCCTATCTTCTTTTCCCTAACTGTACATTTTTATTTACAAGCTGAGGAACAATTGGAAAGAATTTACTATACTTATTTTGAGCATTAACCCATTCGCTGTCAAGGACGAGTATACTCGTTTTCGGCAGGGTGTCACGCATTGCCAGGACGGGTATACTCGTCCTACTTTAAATATATTATAACATGCAGGCTTTTGAATTAGCAAATTTTTTGTGGCCACGAACATAAATATAAATATGTAAAAAACTTGAAAAAATACTAGAAATAAAATTTTTTACAAAAATAATACTTTATTTCTTATAGAGAATGATAAAATATAAATGATGAAATATAAATGGCAATGGGAATGACTTCGTATAATTTAGGCTTGGCAGCGAATGGGTTAATATTATAATTGCACTTGCATTGAGCCTTGTAACTTGCAAATTTATATTTTGATTATGTGCGTATTAAAATTATTATTATACGTACGAAGTTGTATGGAATGAGGATCTTTTTTAAATACACAGAATGTCTCAGTTGCGAATAGTTGAATAAACTCAAAATAACTTTCGTTCTTAACATACATTAATCTTTTCCGAATATATATTTAATAATCTAATATTCTATAACATATCTCCAATATTTTGTATCACCTATAATTTATAAACATACAAACGCAGTTCTCTTCGTTTAAATACCAATAAAAACATAAAGGTCACTTCGAGTCTACAACTGTTCGCACCGCCGCGGGAACATCGACGTAAAGCATAGCTGTCGCAATTTTCGCGCTCGTCAAGCCGGACCGTGTTATCGAATCACCGGTGTTACAAGAGGGTTGTTGACTGTACGTAGAAACGTGTCCGGCGAAGTGTAACCGAGAGAAGAGCCGGGTCTCCGCTTTATTTTCTCGGCGCATAACTCTTTCTATACGGCCGGTCGGAGTTTTGTAATTTTGAATGGCGGCCAACTTGTCGAACGCGCTCGCCCGCAGTCTTTTATCCGTCCGAGTTGTTCCGTGCAATAAAGGTGCGCGAAACGCTCGGTAGAACACGATCGCGCTGCGCCGCCCCCCACCACCGAATATCGTTCGCCTATTAAACGGATTGCGAGGAAACAGAGGGATCGGGTTCCGCTGCGAAAGCGTTCGTTTCTGCCTCCCCCCTCTCTCTTCATCGACACCGTTCCACCCTCCCGAGGGCCGCAGGACATCGTATAACGGGATTCGGGCCGAAAACTGCCCTATCCCAGGGTCGTTTCGGTTGGTTTTATGGACGACCGTGGAAACACGCCGTAACGAACGCCTGTTTGCCACCGACGACGACGGGATCCGCCGGCGAATGCAGCACGCGCACCCATCGATGTGTGTGCGACTCTATACAGGGTGTTTCCCCCAACCGCGGCGCAAAAGCGATCCGAATAAAAGTTTATCGGCCTCCTGCCGGCTGCGTGACAAAATATTCAATTCAAGGAGGTTATTATCTTTTCGGCCGAAATTACTGGCTCTGTCATTTTCTAAAATGGCATTATTGCATATTGTTTGCTGCACCAAGAGATTTGAGTTCAATCGACGGAAACTTCTAAAGTTATTATAAAAATACTGTCATTATATCATGTAAATACAGTGACAGCGATCATATCTTAATTTAAAAAAGAACATGACGGTGGCCTCGATATTTTATTGGAGAAATAACAATTACTTTAAATTCGATATTTTATCGCGTAGCCGACCGTAACCGATAAACTTTCGTCGGAAATATCTTCGCCTCGATTTGACAGAATCGCTGGAAGAACTGCGCGAAGAATTTAAGGCAACACCCCGTATATCTGTACGCGTCTACGTGTATCTTTTATCGTTGCGGCCTTGCGCGCATGTAGGCGATATGCGGGTGTTGCGCTCTCCTCGCCATTAATTTTCCCTCCGTTTTTCGCTCGCCGTTCATTCACGCGGCGTTACGCCTGCGACCTGCCCGATAATATAGCACGCCGCGCACACGCGCGCCGCTCCTGGCTGTTATTCCGGCTTACCGCTTTTGAAAAATTACCGTCGCTAGGTTTTTGTCGTCGCCTTTTGTTTTGCGCCGGGTAGCAGCAGCGCGCGAGCAACGCCGGTCATTTTTACGGGGGGCACGCGACGCTTGTTTATCGCGGCCGTTCCGCGAAGAATTCCGGATTATCTTCTCGCGCTTGGAGTGTCTTGTTTTCTGGTCTACTTATTGCCGCGGTTTCTTCCCGTTCTTGACATTTTTATGCGACGCGCGGCGAAATGTTTTGTTTATATCGGCCGGCCGGCAGGATTGCGCAATAGCTGGGCGTTGTCTCTTTGCTCGAACGGAAGGGAAAACGTATTTCATTTCCATCTTAAATAACCGGCTTGAACCGTCTTGCAACGAGATACCTATTTAAGATTTAGATTATTTTTAAATACATGCTTGCAGAGTTATATTTCTTTCATAAATAATAGTACATTTTTGCGAGTTTCGCAATTGTTGAGACTTTAAATTCGCTATTCCTCAATAAATTCATTTCTTTCGAATTTCATTCGTTCTCCGAACAAATATTATTCATTCGATCTATCACGAATCAACATACCGAAGATTCCGGTAATTAAGAAAAATTCCGCGATTAGAAACGTCGCTGCACAATGCGTCACGCAGGTTCGTCGCACTCGGATTCTTCCTCGGTCGAGCCCGTCCGGTTCAAGTATCGACGAAGGCTCTCCGTGGAAAGCAACAGCTTACATCTACTCGGGCGCGTGTCTTACCGGGATTACTGTCACAAATAACGTCGCGCAAACGCGATAGACCATTTGCTTTCTCTGCGTGTTCCAAATTCTTGCTTTCGCCTTTGATTTAGACTCGAAAAAAACGAACAGGTTGCCGTCGGTAGAAAGGAAGCGAGCCTGCGATACCTGTTCTGCAACGCGCCGCGCGGTCCCGAGCCTCACCGCGGACACTGAAATATGCATACATTGGGAAACGTGTCGCATAATCGTCGCGTTTTTCGCTCGTATACAATTACGTATCGAGCGGCGGTGGTTTTGCCTGCGAGGGACTGCGGCGAGAAAATCGTTCTCGAACCCTGTCGAATTTTCTTTTCTTTTTTTTATTGATCTTGGCGGTCAGGCAGAACTTCGAAATCTTTGGACGATGAATAAAATCTAAAAAAATAAATTAGCGCGACTCTTGCGATCTTAAGTGTCTCTTAGTGGAATAAATTATCATATCTAAACAAATTGCGGATTTTTAGATAAGTCGTCAACAAATGGTGTGTTGTAGCTAGGTAGTCTTTCGACTACGATCGTTTTGGACCGTTCCGTCCGTTCGTCTTTCCTTGGCGAATAGCCTGCACCGCAAATTGCCATTGGCGAGCGGCGCGTCGGGTTTTATTGTTATGTTTAATTAATATAGAGGAGTGAGAAAAAAAGGTGGGCATCGTCTCAATTGGTCAACAGACGAATAAAATTCCGTCGGCGTGCCGCGCGAGATGTCTGGCAGAACTGGTTCCAAAGACCTCTGCGCTCTCTCTTCCCAGTTGGTCGGCCTGTGCACATTGTCCGACAGCCGCTACTCTTATTCGAGGAGCTCAGAATTTCCCTGATCAGAAAGTGAGGCCACTAAGCGACTGCGCCGGATTTGTCCCCTTGATTCACAAGGATTTTACAAATAATTATCTCTTGTTTCATTTTATATGCAGTAAGCCTGCTAATTTGTATATATAATTATTTAAAATTCTAACACATGGTATAATAATTAGAGATACGTAGCTTCTTCTTGATGACATTTTTATCTTATTCTATAAAAAGTTATTGGCAGCGTACTTTCTAACTGCTGATTCTAACGCGTTGATTATCGAGCCACCGCAAAATTATTATTTTCCAAAATCCAAACCCAGTCTAAAATTCGTCTCGATAAATAATCTCGGCAAATATATCCCCGCCGTTCTCCAGCGTCACGCCGAACGTGCAAAGTGCATTTTACGCGTCTGTTTCCGCGCGCACTGAAAACAGTACGACACGGAAATATTAATGGCTCGCAGAAAGCGTTAAATTAACTTCGTCGCACGGACACTTTGAGAAGCGGCGCGGGTCTCTCCTTTGTCATTCGATGGTCCCCCGGTGTTCCGCGAGTACGTACCCCGTCGCCGTAAAAGTGCCGAACGCGGCAAAGTAACGCGGCGAAAGCGACGTCTCGGGAATTCGTGCAAACGACACTGTCCCCCCATCCCGCCGTGCGCGCGAGATATCTTTTTTTCTTTTTTTTCATATTTCACCGACAGGCTCGCGGTATTATTTCTCCGGCGATCCGCCGACGCCGATAATCGTTCCGCGTCGATACGTCAATTCGCGACAGCCGTTCGCGATAACCGATAAGGCCGCGGCCGCCTCCGCGTTGTTCCGCGGAAAACGATTATTGCAACGATGGAAATAAACGTGAGAACGACGCTCGTCGGCGAAATTGAAACCACGGTTTGTTCCTCCGCCCGGCGAAGATTGGCGGGACGCGCGCGGGGTGTAATCGCGGGCGTAGCCGTTAATTGGACGTCGTGGATGATACGCTCCTCCAAATAATTAGAGGATTAGGATGCCCGTGAGGAAGAAAGCAGCGTTTTGAAAGCTAATATGGCAGAGCGCGCGGGTCAATTAGGAGATCGAGTTTCTAGATAATTATGGAGAGCGGACCTATGTATCAGGGATGGAAAAAAAAAATGGGTATGGTAACGGAGCAGCGGCGAGACACCGGGAGACAATGATATCTCCGCGGTAATAATGGAGCGCGCGATAGCTCAGACTTGCCGGCTACTTTACCGTGCGATACTGATAACGACGCCGCGCGCACTGCTAATCTCTTAATTAACTCGAACAGCTAAATAGCGAGTTTAATTACGTTCCTATGTACCGATAACGATCTTAATAACGCGAGTCTTTCTGTAAATCTTTCTTCGGGAAGATTAAGCGTCGTCGAACGCCGGACGTGGCCAGCTATTAGATTGGTGCAGGTGAAATGTCCGTGGCACGAGCGAAACTTTCGGCGACCTTAATAATCTTCGCAATCGAAATATATTTTTACGGTGTTTCATCCTGTATTAAACATTCTTATTACTTACGGAAGTTACTTTTACTAGTTAAGCGTGGAACTAATTGAAGCGAATTTGTTGGAAATAGGACCAGAGCACATAGGCGTATAATTCAATTAAATATAAATTATAATATTATAATTATTATATTATTTATATAAATATAAATAAATATAATATAAATTCGGTGACTCGACATAGCAGATGTCTTTAGAAACAACGACCACGAAATGACAGCGAAATTGTTCTCATCTATAAAGAGTACGTTAACATTTTTCTTTCGTTTCTCCTCTAGTTAACTTCACTTCTACGTCATCGCGTGATAAAAATTCCGCTTTGAACATGCAATTTTGCAGGTCACACCGTGATATCCTTATTCATCTCAATTTTAAGGTTAATGGACTTACATTGCTTGGCTTCTGAGCCGTCCGTGCACGCACACGGACGTATGAGCGTTGCTTAAATCTCAAAGTTGAGTTGCGTAACCGAAGTAAGAGGTTGAGTATCAGGTACGGTTCACGTACCGGGTGAAACTTGAATTATAGACTCGGCATCGAATTGTAATTAAACTATTTTTTTTTTATTTTATTTATTCATAATCCTTGCCTATGCGGTTTAGGATGGCTTCCGGTTTACAATTTTCCTACTTCTATTTGTATAAACTATAACTTGTAATTAAACCAATAAGTCGTATCGAGAAGTTGAAAATCTGTTAACAGTTGTCTCGTATTTGCCGAGAATGTATCGCCAACTAATCGTGCAGCGCCGTGAAACGTTTCAATTCAGCCGAGTTTATCAACGATTCCGAGCACAAACGCGTCGGAAAAAAACCGGTAGAACTGGCTCTTAAAAATGCGCCGCGAATATCAGAAAATCTGCGATTGCGTCACGTAGGTATCGGCTTATCGATTTCCATAGTCTGCTCGTAACTCATTGCCGATTACGTCGCGCGAGCTACGCGCGCGGTGATAGAAAATCGGGCGCGAAAAGATCGCGAGGAAGCGCGCAACAGCCGCAGACAAATCGGTTGTCCGCGCGGCGGCGGCGGCGGCTCTCGCGCGATTTGGAACGCGCGGAGTCCTATCTTTAGCCCTGCGACTATCCGAGAGCGGTCGCGAACGGGGGAGAACGGTTCCACCGAACGATCTTAAACCTGTAAAACTGGATTCCCCTCGATCGCCGCGATACATACATCGAAATTACCCGCTTCGACCGGCCGATATCATCTCGGGTCCGAGCGGAGGAACAACTCGCTCCGTTGCGCCGTACGGTTTCGTTCTCGACCGCGCGCGACGGTATCGTTCCCCGATACAATTAAAAGACCGTGGAATTCGCCGGGATAACGATTACGTGGTCATTATCTACGAGATATCGACGATATACCGAATGCACCGATCGGTCGCGATCTCTATCGCGTTCGTCCGAGGATCTTAGAAAATCGTCGTCGAGAGTCGGCGACCGTCGTGCCGCAGATTTTCGCGCGATTTTACCGTGAGAATGTCGTCGAAACTTTGCGCGATAATTAACATTTGTCTCGGCTGCGAATTAACCCTCGTCCGCTGGCGGTTCAAAGTGCAGCCTGCATCTGTTCTCCGAATTGTAATGATTACGATTCGGATAACGCATGATTTTATCATCCATATCCAGTCTGTTTGATCACGAATAAAATCAGTCTGCTAATAGACGCGATTTAACGGGAAATAAACGAACATTCGGAGAGTCCGCTCGATGCTCGAACAGAGCGTCGTTTCACGCACGGCAGCACGAATTAACGTAGCGAACTCGTGTTTGACAGCGAGATAAGGATGGAAACGGTCGCAGCTGCACAATGTAAGAAAAAAGGATGTCGGTCTCTCGGGGCGGGCAAAAAAATTCATATAAATTGCAAAACACGGTAACGGGTTGCCGGACGAGCCGGCGTCATAGTAAAAGTAACCGTATTGTCTGACACACTCGAATATCAAGTGACCGGGCGTTAACTGGTCGATCGAATATTCGGTGATCCGGTAAAACCAGTTCAAAGCTTGATCAATCGACGCGTTCAATAGACGTCTCGGATTCGGTTCGTTCGGTCGGCTAGCAAGCAGCAGCAGCAACAACAGAGCTGGTGTTCGCTCGGCGTCACAAAATCCGACCGAAGAATGTTGCAGCTCTGCCGAAAAAAGATCTGGCAATCGGTTTCCCCGGAAGCGAAAAAGCCGGCTCGTCGCGGCGCCGGTCGTTCGCCGATCGGGGAAAAGGTTTCTTTTGTCCGGCCGGGAGCTCCGTTTTCCATGGAACGGCCGCTCGTAATCCGATTTATTGCCGCGCGAGTTCCACGGAATACTTTCGATGCTACCAATTAGCGGCACTAAATCTCATCGCTCGAACAGTTAATATTCATGAGCGGTGGCGGCGCGCATACTTAAACCCGACCGCTTAGAAAGAGAGAAGCGGCGTCCCGGCGGCTCCCTCGGCGACAAACCCCGAACCGTTAGCCGGCTATTTATTCTCTCCGAAAAGGCGCGCGGCTCGTTGTTTACCGGCCGTAAACCAGACAGGCGAATATGCATCGCGCCTCGCGATTACGTTATCTCCGATCATTATTCCACGGGAATTCAGGAAGCGGGGCGGGGGGTGACCGCGACGCCCGCAGATCGAGATCGCGCGCCGCCGAGGCAATCGTGCACCGCGGGCGGATCGACAACGCCGTTTTCGTCCCGACACCGATGCCGGAGCAACCCCTCTGGCAAATGGCCCGCGGCTCTCGCCGGCTGATTAAATCGATTATTAAAATATTCGTCTTCCGAGTCCTCGCCGAGGGATGCCGTAGCTCTCTTTATGCGAATGGCGACCCTCGATTTCGCTTCGCTTTTCTGTTCCGGCGAACACACTTCAAATTAAAATACCATAATTGCGCAGGGTGTACTGCAACCTGTGGGGCCCACCACGTTAACCCTTTGGCTACCGCAGTCTTTGGCACGGCCGTTGTTTTTCGTTAGACATGCTTTTCTGAGGAAGTATATTAAAATATTCAACATGTTAAGGGTACGTACACGATCGCAGGTAATATTTGCGCACCGAATGTACGTCTTCTACTGAACCCAATATTCAGCGAAGTTATTTAACCCTCTTAGTACCGAACAACGATATATCGTCGTTGGCTATTATTGAAAAGATAGTTTTCTTAATATTTTTATTAAACAACAATTTAATTTCTTATTTCTTCTCCCTTTTTGAATTTGTTATTTATCAGGATTTTCAAAATTCTTGCAATTTCTTTCCGAAATTTTACTAAACTTCGTCAAACGAGTTTTCAACATTTCGCTCAGATACAGACTCTTTCGGCCGGTACTAAGAGGGTTAAAGATTGTAGGATAGAATGTGAGATTGTTGATCACCAAGTAACACTTATATTTAATAAAAAAGCAACTATGTACAAACAATGGGTTTTGTATGATCGACGGTTGTCGGAATTCTAATTCTAGTTTCGTTTTTTTGCTAAAACGTGGAGGTGAACAACCCCTCCACAAGGGAGTTACAAAAATAGGGGGGCGCTGGACCGACCAATTATACACACTTAACGAATGGTTCGATGGCGATTGGTACGGCAGCCTAACGCCAAACAGTCGTGACGTCGTTGACAAAGACGTCCGCTGCATCTCGTGAAAATTGTAGAAAACAAAGCTGCCGAGGCCCCTTTGTGCCCTATACGGGTTTAGGTCACGTCGCTTGCCAGGAGGACGGTACGGCCACGCTAACCTTCCCAGGTATGTCATCTGGTACTATTCGGCCGTACCAGTGCCGTAAAGTAATTAAATCGTTAAATGAACATTAAAAATAACTTCTCAAACATGGCAATAATCAAAGTGACCGTAGCCTAAACCCAAATGTAAGGACGGAACGGTGCGATCGCAAATCGCGTCTTAACACGATAAATTGAATTTTATTACATTAAACCAACGTTAGTCGAAGTGAACAATAATTTTAAGCCTTTTTTACAATATATAACATCAATATTACACAATATATAATTAATCAAATTTAATAATAAACGGGGGCGAAATTTCATTTGGACGCCTATTGGCGCTTACAGTGCCGGGAAGCCAACATGTTCCGGACGCCAATAGGCGCCAACAGTAGTCAAAGGGTTAATATATTCTACGCGTGGATATAATAAAAGAAAGTTCATATAAACGTATGACTCGTGTGACTCTTTAGTTATGGTTTCCTGACGCACTCTATTTTCTCACTTGATCGATTTGTCTTCACTCGAAAGCATACAGCAAAAGTATATTTATGTTGATGCTTTTTTATTATTTGCACGTGTAGAATTTATCTTTAAAGTGGGTCCCACGTGCTACGCGACTCTCTCTGTATAATTGTGATAGTTATCTTAAATATATAATTACTTGAAGGAGTTTTGAAAAATAAATGGGGTATAATTACCACGTTTACACAATATTATATCTTCGAAACGCCGCCTGATAATCTGCTTCTAAACACCACAAGAGCCCCAAGTGGATAATTATTACTAAACATTTGCGAAAAATTAAAAACTTGTCCAAACAACTTACAAGAGAAGTACAAGCTTTCCTGTCCCGATAATATCGATAGATCATACACGGCATAAAAGTACATTCCGAAACTCGTCTAAAACATCTTTGCGGTTTTCTTTTCGACCCGGTGCTTTTCGTCAAAAATACACCGAAAATCCGCCAGTCGGGATCGCCGGCAACAGCTTTGGTCCAGAAACGCGGCCCTCAAGTACGAACTTTTGCCCCCCGAGTTTCTTTGTGGAGCGAGTTAAAGCTGCGGGGAAACTCGCAGCCGTGGAAGACAAACGCGTCGGTCGGTCGGTCGGTCGGTCCGCAGAAATCCGCAGACAAAGTTTGCGCTTTGAGGGCGAAATTTTTCCGACCTCGAAGCAGAGCCCCC